>NC_143149.1:20927500-21230833 GCF_059928025.1 Delphinapterus leucas
AGTACTTAAACTCTTCCTTGTAAAACTAGTGTGGGGCTTTAAAGAGGGTATGGGAGGCCCCAGTGAGATGCCTTGCAATCAGAAGCTTGGTGGGATTCCAAGAGGTGGTTTTAAATACAAAAATAAGTACTTGGGTTTCCCTTGGTGTCCCCATGGAGATTTTAAGCCATGATGCAACGTTCAAATGAGAGTGGTATTTTTATGACTTAGGTGGGTAAATATGCAATTTGAAAATATTCAGGGGAGGGTGATTTGGTTCAGAAGAATGGGGGCATCCAAAGTACAGTGGGTGAAGTGAATCGTACTTTTCTGAAGAGAGCCTTGTGCTGGACAGGATGGTCCAGTATTGTAAACACGCGTTTCTCATGCTTAGCTCTCCTTCCTAGCAACAGGAAGACGGAAATGAGGCCATGCAAAAAAAAAAAAAAAAAAAAAAAAAGACCCTGAAGGTTCCAGACAATACTTGACCCACCCTAGCATTCACCCTGTACAACTAGAGGACTTGCAAAAGTAAAAATAACTTCAGATGTTTCCCCTTCCTCCCTGGACATTGCCAAATTGCTAAAGACCGAATTCTCAGTGCTTTAGAACATTATAGCACAAGCTGGCCCATGGTGCAACTGTCAGGGAGGCTCACGTCATGCCAAGCCTGTTGAAATTATAAAGCAGACCCGGGGAGAAGGGTGATTTTCATTTTTAAAGTTGGCTTAGTCTAATGCTTAGAATTATATGAGTTAGAATCCAGTGGAGGAGAGAGAATTTAATTTCTAAACTTAGTCATTTCTCTTGAGTTTCTCTGAGTGTTCATTTTAGCTGGGTTTACCTCTAAGATACTTACTTTGGCATTGGGGGCTACAACACAAAGGAGTAATCTATACAGCGTTCAAGACATCAAAAATTGTCCTCGTTGCTGGTGGTCAGGGAGAACTTATACTCAACCATAAAGTGTAAATATCCAGCACTGTGTCCTAAAAAGCACAGTCCCAAGTGCCTCTTTTCCATGGCTGTGAAATTAGGAGGAAAATGCTTTTCTGCAGTGGATTTTCACAATTGTCTGTGTATCTGATTGTGTGGCCATTGTGTAGGGAGGAGTTCCGGGACTTGACGGTAATTCTTACTCTTTTAAGAAGGACAGTGCTATAGGGTTAAAATATGTTTTATAGGAATGGATGGCTGGAGTGAGTACAATCAGTGGTGTTTTCTTGTCGCCTCAAATTAGTCAGAAATCTCATTAATGTAAAAGGGGTAAGATTCCCAGATGAGAAAGGCTCTTCCTGTCTGTTTGTACTTTTCCTTGTGGGAGCCTGTGTTGTTGTTAAAGATTATCATGATCAATGATAAGTAGGGTGTAGTCCTGCTGGAGCTTCTTTAATTAGGTCTACTGTGTCTTAACATTTTTTTCACTAGCTATTCCCTTCTTGCCATCATAATTAACAATTGGTAGGAAGAAAGTCTTGAGTTTTTAGCCCATATGTATATAGATAGATAGATAGATACACACACACATATATATATTTTATAGTCTCATAAACAATAGTCATCCTTCTCTAGTGTGGATACTCCGTTTTAATTTTTATTAAAAATCCACAGACTTTTGACAGAATAGTAATAACATTATAGAAGCTAAAATTTATCGTGAAGTTTGCTTTCATTGTCACATGTAATCTTCACGGCAACCTCACAAAGTAGATATAATTATTCCCATTTTACAGATGAGGAATCTGAAGCTCGGGGGAGCTAAATACCTTGCCTGAGATCACCTACTGTACATGATAGCTAGGATTTCATCCAGGTGTGTGTGGCTGTAGATTCCAATTATGGACATATATTTGGCAGGAGTTGATTCAATTGAGGAAACAATATTCGGTGGCCAAATAGAACCTTGCAATTACTTTGCAGTTTCCTAGGGGGCTTGTGCTGGTAGGTAGAGAGCTGAAATGTTAGGGTCCCAGGTTGACAAATGAGTGGTTTCTGTGTCCTGTCTCAGGGGCCTCATGAATGGAGAACTCGAGCCTCTGTCTTTAATATTTGGGGAAGGGGGTTGGGATACCATTTTCTAGGCCCTATTGACTGTACTGAACAGTGCTTTCTTCAGTGAAAGTATTCCAAAATAATATTTCTAAGGGAAAGTTTTCTCCCAGCCGTCACTGAAAACATTTTGAATGGCATCTTGAAAAGGCCTACCTACCAGGAAATAGTGTTCTTGGGCACCAAAAGGTAAAATATTATTCCTCACTAAAGTCAAGCCAACACACAATGGGAATCATTCTCTCTAATCCTTCATCCTTGTTTTTGAAAATGCTGCTACTAGAGTGAGTTTCATAGTGGAAAGTAAGCTTCTTTTCTGTCCACACATACCTCAACTTGATGGCCTTCTCACGTCTTACCCCCTCCCACCTCCAGGAGAAAAATCAAAGGCGAACTGAAGGCTGAGGTCAGTGCATGGAGTCCTCAGATGCCTTTGACACCTCCCATCCACATTTTGTTCTCTTCCCTGCCCCACCTCTGAGTGTCCTGTGGAGAGGGCTGGAGGCTGCTTCCTGCAGCTCGACAGAAAGGCGCCTTCCTCCTCCTTGTAGGAGTCTCTAGAGGATGTCTGAGGGACAAAAGTTTTCCACACCCTGAGTTTGTAGCATTTCCCAGGCTGCAGCACTTAGGAAGCCAGAGAGGAAGGGACCTGGGAGGTGCAGTCCAGCCTTGCTATGCCCGTTGTCACACTCAGGTGACGAAGTAGATAGAAGATGCAGAAGTTCTGAAATCATCTTCACCTGCCCTCCTGAGTTTGGAGAAATCATCAACTCATAAAAGGACATCTCCTCACAACTCCCCTTTTCAAACTGTGTGGCACCAAAAAGGGATCTTGTATTGTGCTTATGCATTTGTAAAAGTCATTCCATGTGAAATTACAGAACTTTGCAAAGGCAGCCTGGAAAAACATTGCCTCTTCCCTACTGGGGGCAGCTGAGTTGCCTGGACGTTCAATGACTAGTCCAAGGTCATATGTGAGTTGAATGGAACTTCAGACCCCTTCCTGCCCCCATGTGTAAACAAAACGGGGAAACAACAAAATAAGGATCTTAATGTGTTTGTAGGAAAAATGTATGTTATAAAACCAGTAATGTTCTTTAACTAAACAGATGGACCTGAGTCACATTTTGACCAGTAGATTTTGTGTGTTTGGGGGGCTGGGTGTCATGAGCGATTTTGATGAAAATAATTCTTTAGCTCACCTAGAAAACAGTAATACTTATTTTTCTTACACCTTTCGCACAAAACTGAGAAAGTCACGTTGAACACAGGCATACCTTGGAGGTATTGCAGGTTCGGTTCCAGACCACAAGAGGAAAGCAAGTCACACGAACTTTTTCGGTTTCCCATTGCATATAAAAGTGATGTTTGGGGCTTCCCTGGTGGCGCAGTGGTTGAGAGTCTGCCTGCCGATGCAGGGGACACGGGTTCGTGCCCTGGTCCGGGAGGATCCCACGTGCCACGGAGCAGCTAGGCTCATGAGCCATGGCCTCTGGGCCTGCGCGTCCGGAGCCTGTGCTCCGCAACAGGAGAGGCCACAACAGTGAGAGGCCCGCATACTGCAAAAAAAAAAAGTGATGTTTATGTTATACTGTAGTCTGTTGAGTGTGCAATAACATTATGTCTAAACATAATGCTGTTTAGCATTTTTCCAACAGCATTTTTTAATGCTGTTGGAAAAGTGGCCCCAATAATAGACTTGATCAACACAGGGTTGCCAGAAACCTTCCATTTGTAAAAACTGCAGTATCTACAAAGTACAGTAAAATGAGATCTGCCTGTAGTGTTTCCTGTTTGAGGTTAGACATAGGAGTGGCTAAAAGCTGCTTGTATTAACCAGTATCTGCCATGTTTTTATTTTCATTGGTCTTTGATAAGGCCACTTGATGTTTCATTCAATTCTAGATCTTTTTTCTCTGTCAGGGTGCACTGAAATATGAGTGAGCAGTTTCTTTAGAATCTCTCACTATTCTCTTTATTTCTAACTTAAGGTTTTTGTAACACTTCAATTTGCACAATATTTTCTCTCTCCTGTGCTATAACTCTGTAGAACCTAGGGAAAAAGCCAAAGATTGGGGAGGGGTTGTTTAGTAGAATAAGCTTTGCTAACATATGTAAAAGAAAGACTTGATGAGCCTGTCAGTCTTTAATGGTGAAGATAGGGAGGTAGTTGTTATTTTAGGTTTGTGACCAGGTATTTTTGCCTTGAAAAATAAGTTTAAAAGGAAGTGGATTATATAATCGTAAACCATGTACTTCACTTAATGAAAAAAATGAGGCTCAGAAAAATAAGGCCCTTAAAGTTGGTTTAAAATGGTTTCCTTTCTTGAAATTATGTTCTTAATCTACCCAATTACCATCTTTAAAGGACTTAGTATTTAAAGAGCTATTTCAAATCACTTTTCTTAGTAATGCATGGTTTGAAATGCATAAATATTTGATGCAAAATACTAGAAGTGTGTGTGTGTGTATGTGTGTGTAAATGGAAGGTATTTTTGCCCCACCCCAGATTGAAATGAAGTAGAAAGATGTGATGATGCAGTATCCATTTCCTTAATAGTTTATTTTCATTTCAGTTTGACTGTTTTGTGTTGGGTAGTAAGTGCCAATTTTTGATTCATTGGGAGATGTTTTCTGTTCCTGGAAATAACTAGATCAACTCACGCCTGGAGTGCCTGAAGGCGCCTGGTCATGCCTGGGCTTAAACGAATACAGAGCTGTTTGCCTTTGCAAGGGAAGGGCATATATTTTTTGATATGAGCTACTTGCTTTTTCCCGGTTTGTGTGTTAAAAACTGTGTTTTGCAAACACTTGACCTAAATGATCCCCAAAGGGGATTTCAATTCATTTAACTCTGCATTGCTAGAGTGTGGCCTCCTGTGCAGAATCTCAGGTGTAGGTTTGCCTTGTGTGTCCCAAGGTTTCCATTTTTTGAAGCAGAGCCATTTATTAAGTTGTCATCACATCATTGGGGGAAATAGGTCCTTTTTTCGCCCTTTATGTTATTTCTAGGAATGTTCTTCACTAGAAAGCAACATATCTGCCTCCAAATCTCGAGCAGGAGGGGGGAAAAAAACTTAAAAAGAGAACTCCCTCAAAACTCCCAGTTCTTACTTGTACTGGAAAACAGTCTAGTGATTTAAAAGTGAGGGTGATCTTTGTAGGCAAGACTGCAGTGTGCAGGAAGTTCTCTAAACAGGAGTGAGGCCTGGGTGGCTCTGGACCTTAAGCAAATTACCTAAACTTTGGACCAGCTTCCTCATTTGTAAAGAGAAAACATGAAAAGTTCCAAGATGCTTTCCAGCCCCCCAATTCACTGGCTAGGTAGATGCCAGGATGGTGCTATTAACTGAAACACAAATGTACAGGGTCAATAAGCAAAGTAAAACTCAAAGTTTTCTATGGGTTGAAGTGTTTTCTTCCTATAAAGACTAATTTTAGTTTGAGGGTTGTAGATATACATAAGCAAAAACACGTAGGGTTTTGAATTCTCTGTAATATGAACATTGGCTTCATAGGACAAATAAAGAAATTGATCTATTAAGAAGCAAATTAGATACTTCAGCAATAAACCAGTAAATTTACAAAATTGGAGAACTCAGAGTAGTTACTATTGATCTAACTTTTTGAAGGAAGAAGGATGTCTCCATGTAATTGATGATAAATCTGGAAAATTAACAGAAATGGAACCTAGTCTAAAGGTTGTCTTAGAGAGCAAGGGAAATGGGCATAAAGGAATTCTTAGAGTCAGAAACAGGGAATTTACGAAGCCTATAGCAATCCCACATTTTACAGATGAGGAAACCGGTCCAGAGAGATTATTTTCTTAAGGCTGCTTAACTAAGCAATGGATTCTTTCCTGGACCTATTTTCCTGAGCTGTTACAGGTCGTACTTTGCCCCCTTTCTGTGATGGATTATTAGAAGGAACTTGGGAAACTCAGATGCAAAGCTCTTTTACATCTGAGGAAATAGTGTTGGTTGCTCATTGGGTAACCAGGCTAAGGAGATGCTTATATCTGCTCTGTGGCATAACCTGCTTTCCACTGCATGCCTCCCCTTCCTTTGTTCTCTGTTACAGTAAATTGAGACTACGTACCATTCCTTCACACACACCTGTGTTTTGCCAGCTTTCCGCTTAGCTTATTCTCTTTTATTCCAAATCTCCTCTCCTGCAATCCAATCTTATATAAAATATCATAAGGCCTCTTTAAATAGAGGCTGAGCATTAAAATGAGTGCCCAAGCAGCCCCCTCCCTCTCTCCCTCTCCCACCTCTGAATTCATACGTGTCTTTGTCACATCACAATCTCCTCTGTACTATACAGAAGTGTTTTAGTTTGCTATTTTCTTTTTCTTTCTTTTTTTTCTCCTCTCCTTTCTTCCTTCCCTCCCTCCCTCCCTCCCTTCCTTCCTTCCTTCCTCCTTCCTCCTTCCTTCCTTCCTTCCTTTCTCTTTAAGAAAAAGCTGTGTGAGAATAGTGTATTTCAAATGGATTGCTTTGGGAGGTAACAAATAGTATTTTTTAAAATAGAGCGGGAAAATGTAAGACTGCATTACTTATTGTAAGTGTTATTTGGGGAAACTTGTTTCAGTTTTGTATATGCTTATACACACACGTGTGTTTGTGTACATGAATGGGTGCATGTATACACATATGCATATATGTGTGTGCCAGGTTACAATGTAAAACGTGTTTCTTATGGTGGATCCTGGTCTGAAAAATTAAGACAACTTCACTAGAAGAAAATCACATTGCAGTTTATTTATTTATGTAATACTTATTTGTCGAGCAACTACTATGTGCGCTACCCTGTTGGCAGTGCTTGGGGTATATCAAAGAGTAAAACAGGCAAAGAAACTGGCCTCTTGCGAGTTTGCAGAGGGGTGAGACAAAATAAACACAATAAACGTTTTGGAAGAAGAAAAAATAAAGCAGGAAAGGGGGCATGGGGTGTGTGAGATCAGTAAGGCTGGATCAGTTAGCCGGAGGTAGATGGGGTGACAGAAGGGGTAGAGGAAGGAGCTGGGATGGGTGGGCCATCGTTAGACCTCTGGCTCTCACCTGTGAAGTGGGGATTCTTTGGTGCTGCCCACCAGGGTCCCTTGGGACTTAAATACAGGGATCTCAGAAGAGCCCTTAGGAAACCAGTTCATTCCTAAGTAGAGGATCATCTGACATCGTGCCCTCAACTGTGAATTACCTTTCCCTTTGGCTTCCAGCTTCGGGGCAGGAACCTGTGCCTTTGATTGTCCCTGAGCACAGCTGGCAGCACAGACAGTGGATGTTCAATAAATAAATATTGAGTTAAGGGGGGAAATGAAGGGTGATTGGCTTCACGTAAATGTGTGGCTGTACTAGAATATATCTGAAGGTGGATTGGGGTCAGCTCCTGTGAGGCCAGATGGCCTAGAAACTGAATTAGTATTGACCGGTCTTCCAAAAGCTTCCTAACTGGTTTCTTTCAGAATAGGCACAGCAAATGTTTAGAATTTTTTTAGGCTTCTGAGGGTAGGAATGTTGCTAGTGGCTAGTCATAATCTTTGCTGTGATTAGATAACAGAAGAGTTTAATAAATATTAATATATATGTTGTGCTATCTGACTTAGCCCAACCAGGAATTCACTTTACATAGGTAACTCCCGATAACCAGTCTTTGACAGTGTATGTGTTGAACATTTATTTTTATTAATTGCAAAGAGACAGGGGTTTAAGTTGTAGTTTTCTAAGTCTGTCTTTGAAGAAAGGGAAATTTTAATGGGTTCTTTTCCTTCAAACAAATGTATGTGTGCTTCCAATGTGGAAAAAGTAGTCTTTCAGGATATACAAATGAATTAAGAAGCTTCTGGTATTTGCACCTCACCATACGAGGAGGGTGGGGGAGAGGGGTTGATGGGGCGCAGAGGGGGAATTTGTTTGCGGCAGGAGAGAGAAGAGCTAAGAACTTGAAGTGTTAAGAGAGCATATGCATCCTGCGAACCCCAAGGAATTCAGGAAGATGGGAGCAGAGCTTGCATTTGGAGACCTTCCAGGAGCGGAATGGCTGGGCAGAGGCCGAGTTAAGAGGGCTGCGGCTCTGCTGAGGAGTGGGGACTGTATTGTATGTGAAAGGCAGTGGAGAGTCATGGAAGAATTCTAAGCAGAGGAGTGACGTGATGAATTATGTATTTCATACAAATCAATCCAGGGCTCAGGAACCCTTTGGACTAGGATACATTTCTTGGGGGCAGGGGTTATCAGAGAGTTCAGTTGGAAGGCTGTTAGGATAATTGGGGAAGAAAGAGTCTGGGATAAAGGCATGCAAAGAAACGTTGTCTGGTTCAGTGGTTCCCAATCCTGGCTACCTTTACATTTACTTAGGAGCTTTTTAAAAAAGATGTTGTTTGGGCCCTCCCTAGATGGAGAAAATCAGAATACCTGGGAGTGGATAGTGGTGGGTGGTTTTAGAAAGCTCCCCAAGGTGATGCCTACTAGGATCCAAGGCTCAGAGCCACTGAGATCAAGTGTCTGAGGCTGTGGTTTGCTTCTCTGCCCTGTGAAACCCTGTGCCCGGGGAGGTTAAGCTATTGGTGCCCAGCTGTACGGCAGTCCTGTAAAATTGGCCACCTTAACGGAGGTGAGAGAACTGATCATTTGAAGTAATTACTCCTCCATTTGAAGGAATTTTTGTGACCAGGGCAGGCATCTTGGTTTAGATCAGAAAGCACTGCCTGCCTTCACACAGTTGACGTGCTTCTCCATGGCTGTAAGAACATCAACATTTCCATGGATCTTTGCCTGCAAGTCTGCCATAGTTGGGGGAATCCAAGGAATCTAGAAAATGTTTGAATTTTCTTACATTCCTCCAATTCCTTAGAATTTTATTTAAGAGGTAAAGTCCATGGAGCATTTGCCTTGAGCCCTGATTTCAGGAGCACATTGCAAAGAAGGCAGGAAGCAAGCACGAGGGTTCGCACTGTGAAGGTAGAGGAAAGGGAAGATGGAAGTAATCACATCCTGCTTCGACCCGATTGCCATTGCTCAGCCGCTAAGATCAGCGAGTTCAGCGGAATGATGACGGTGTTGGGGAATTTCTGTTTAACTTACTGTTGAGAGGTAAGGGGAAGATACGGTCATCCCATCATGCCAGGAAGCATGCAAATATGGCCTAATGGTTCCCAAGCCTTACACCAAAAGTGTCCTGAACCTCATTCATCTAATACAACTAATTATTAAAGGTGGCTCCAATAAAAATTTCCCGTTTCCTCCTTCACACATTTGTCTGCTGTTTGCTAAGAGAAAACCCAAGTCTAAAAGTGTCATTGTATTTCCACTGTGTTTCCAGTTTCTGATGGCGCTTCTGCCTGGTGGGGAATGTTTTTTAAAAATCGTGCTGATAGTTTTTCATTCGACCACTGAAGGAAAAGCCACGCCTTGAGAACTGGTTAGAGGCCTCCAAAAACAGGCATGGGGAGTTAAAGAGACAGCAGTACTGCAATGTTTACCTGGTTTTGTTTAATATTTTAAATGTTGTTCACTGTTGCATATTTTTTCAGGAAAATCCGGTGTTGCTCAATTCTGCAAGCCTTAGCTCTCTTGTTCACTAGGGCATTTGAATGGAAAGGAAGCTTGTTTTCGAGGAGAGCTGGTTGTTTCTCCACTTGTTTCTTCATCTGCATATCTTGGGGATGATATTCCCAACCCATGTGGGATGATATTTGCAACCCACGTGTTAGGATCAGTATGAGGAGTCAAGGAATTCATATGCCTTAAGTACTTAAACTGGGCCTTGTGCACAGTCAGCGCTCAAGAAAAGTTAGCCGTTGACAGAATTATCAGGAGGCATCTGGGAAGACTTCCTAGAGGAGGTGGCGCTTGGACTAGGCCTTGAAGGATAATGAGGGGATAGGAGAGAACTTCCAGCCAGGGATGTGTGGGGAGATGAGGAAGGGCCAAGTTTACTTTGGCTGGGGTATGGAGGGAGTACAGGGAGCTGAACGATTCATTTGGATGCCACATGGAGAACCTTGAAAACGTAGGGAGATATTTAGACTTGATTTTCTAAGCAGTGGAGCTCCAGGGAAGTTTTTGCAGGAGAGACGAGATCAAAACTGTAATGCAGGAAGTTTGATGAGGCAGGGTTGGTGGCTGGAGTCTCAGAGAGGAGAGAATTGGAAACTTGGAGTTTCAGTTAGGATAAGAGTCAAAGTTGTGGCCTGGATCCAGGGAACTAGAAGGGGTAAATCCCTACCTGACCTGGATGTAGACATAGGCTCATTTCATGTTAAATAAAATGGAAATACTGATTTTTTAAAAAATCAGTACTTAGATTGTTATCATTTTCACTTGGTAACTGGAAAGGGGTGGGAGTGAAGTCAGTAACTGTCTCATTTATTAAAAAATCAGTGACAGTTGGGCTTCCCTGGTGGCGCAGTGGTTGAGAGTCCGCCTGCCGATGCAGGGGAAACAGGTTCGTGCCCCGGTGTGGGAGGATCCCACGTGGCATGGAGTGGCTGGGCCTGTGAGCCATTGCCGCTGAGCCTGCGCGTCCGGAGCCTGTGCTGCGCAACGGGAGAGACCACAACAGTGAGAGGCCCGCGTATCGCAAAAAAAAAAAAAAAAATCAGTGACAGCTTTTTACAATTTTTACAATTTTCTAATTCTGATTTCTATAGGAACAGTGGGTTTAAGTTCTCATTTATTATTATGCAGCCTAAGTTTTCATGAATGGACTTTGTTAAATGTAAACTAGATACAGGCTTGTCTGTTTCCCATGGTTTCATATCTAAAAGAAAGACATTCTCATCTATCTTAGGGAAAGGAAAAGGCAGGTAAAATTACTAATCTCTGTAGTTCTTGGAAGTGCTGCTTTTTAGCCATTGTAGACCTTTCATTAAATTATCTGCTGAAGAAGCAAACCTTGGCCTGTTCACATCATTTCTTTCTAACCAAGTGGCCCTAAGAAGAGTGGCTGTTTGAACACAGCTTTTTAGATCGATTTTGGTCATTTGGGAGCATTTCTTTTTGTAGTGGTGGAAAATGAATAAGGATGACAACACAGCAGTAGGCATTTATGTGTTCCTGAAGTTACGTGGGGCCTTAAGTGAGTAATATATGTGAAAACACTTTGTGATTTGTAAAGTATTATATAAATTTAAAGGTTTTTAGAAAAATAATACCTTATATCTTTCGTGCCTCTTGGCATGAAGCCATTTTAATAAGAAATCAGGAACGTTCTCTAAATAGGTGGTGATACTGGCTGGAGAATTGTGTCCAGTTAAGGTGTGTGTGTGTGTCTGTGTGTGTGTGTGCGCGCACATGCGCATGTGCACTGATCTGTTGTCATATCTGAGTATGACAGACAGAAAGGGTGTCCACAGAAAGGGTGGACGTTGAGAATTTCTGGCTACTCACCACTTATTAAGTAGAATATTTAGAAAGCGAATACATTTACTTTTTAGCAATCTGTTGTTCGATGTCTAACAATGTGTTCAGTGGAAATAACCTCCAGATAGTCAGAAGAAGTGAGATATTTAAAATATTTTTAAAAAACAAAACACTTAGCTTTTTTTCTTTCCATATCTATCTTTGAGCGAGGGCCATGGGAATAGAGAAAAAAGTAGTTTCCACATCCTTGAAAATAAAATGTTGAGCTTTTATATGTTTTTCCAGCAATATAGTTCTCTGGAAAATGTTTATGTTATGATTTTATATAAATCTTCATTAATTCCTTTCTGAAACAAGGTACGGTTATAAATACATGAAAAAATGTTAGCGCAGGTAATTCACATTGGACAATTCTATGATTTAGTACAAACATCGAGATTCTTACACATTCATGTCACTCTATCCTTCTTCCCCAAATTCAGTCCTGAATCTTGTGTTTTTTGATGCTACTTTCATCGCCACACTGAAAAGATTCATGAAAGTAATAAACCTTGCCGTGTCATTTATTGCTTCTCTGCTGCCATAATTGTTTTTGTTTGGGTATTAACTGACTCATCAGAAGGTAGCAGCAGGCTTTTGTCTTTGGCACGTTCGTTCAATAAGGACATTCCTACTTGCTTTAATGAATTTGAGTGTTCTTAATTCTTTTTCCTTTAAAGACCCAAGGAACTCATAAAATAATAGTTTAAAAAATGCTCTGAAACTATAAAGTTACTAGACAAAAGTGATATATACATACTTCTCCATGATGGACTGTCAACCTCCTATCTGGCTCAGAGGAGAGATGCATAATGAAGATTTGAATCTGGAATAAATTAAGCAATGTTGAGACATTTATAAATGAGTGAATAGCCTCACATACCTTAAGTACTCTAATGGTCTGAGGAAGGTGGGAAGAGGGTTGAAAGAATATTCTTTGTGCAAACTGAGAAACTAATGACTGTGCCGACCTCCTCTGTGCTAACGGGATTGTAAATAAGTGCTTGAGTGAATTTGAACGCAGGCGTGTCAGTTGCTCTTGGCCTTTCTGTTTATCAATACTATCTACAAGATGTTAACCACGGGGAAGTAGAAGCTTTATTAGGCATCTCAGCCTGCCAAGATTGTGGGGTTTATGGACTTAATGCCCTCCAGGGCCCCTGACCGCCCAGGCCTCTCTTACTGCCTGATGCACCGGAAGGCACACCTTCACAGCCGCTGGGCAGTTACACGCCTCCCATTGGGTGGCAGAAGCTCAGTCCCTTTTGTCAACTTAGTGCTCTTCCAGGGTGTCATATGTACTTGGTGGCCTTTTATTGACGTGAAAAGTAAAGCAAGTTAGTCCATCTAGGCCTAAAATTAATAATTATTTAATCCTTCTTCAACTTTCTCATTAAGCCCTGTTTTCTTAATCATTTATAACCAGAACACAGAAGCAGCACAGAGTAACTTACTGCTGGGACTCCATTTTTGTTTTTTGTCTTTTAAAGGAAAGATGGATAATTACATGTATTTTTTAAAGTCTGAAAAGATGCACAAAAATCGAAACCATTTGAATAAGTGGATTTTCTTTTTCGCTTTTTGCTTATCCCTTTTCAACAGATGTCGTCTTTTGCTTATATAACAAAACCAGAGTTTATTAAGGAAGAAGAAGTACGCTGAGTTACACATGACTAACATGTTTGTCTGTCCTCTGTTCTATTCTAGAAATTGAAGCCAAAGAAGCTTGTGATTGGCTACGGGCGGCAGGATTCCCCCAGTACGCCCAGTTGTATGAAGGTGAGCCGGGAATGCCATTCTTTTTTAATGGGCAAAATCATATCCTTGGTTCATGATTATAATTTTTTATAAGCTTTGCACTTTTTTTTTAATTTTATTTTTAAATTTTTGGCTGCATTGGGTCTTCATTGCTGTGTGCAGGCTTTCTCCAGTTGTGGCGAGCGGGGACTACTCTTCATTGTGGTGCACGGGCTTCTCATTGCGGTGGCTTCTCTTGTTGTGGAGCACAGGCTCTAGGCGAGTGGGCTTCAGTAGTTGCAGCACGTGGGCTCAGTAGTTGTGACACACGGGCTTAGTTGCTCCGCGGCATGTGGAATCTTCTTGGACCAGGGATCGAACCCGTGTTCCCTGCGTTGGCAGGCGGATTTTTAACCGCTGTGTCACCAGGGAAGTCCCTCATGATTATTATTGATCTATGATTTATTTTCAGATATTTTATTATTTACTTAAATATTTCATTAAGGAACAGTGTGGCAACCACCCAAAACAGCTAGGACCTTGATAATAACACACCCACCTGTCTCCCATCCCTCTGCCACCCCCTAGCCACAGTAACCATCATCCTGAAACCTTGGTTTATCATTTCCTTGCTTTCCTTTTATATAGCTTTATTGCATTTCCCTAAAATAAATATTTTTATAAAGTTGTTTATCTTTATAAAAAGGGTATCATGCTCTATGTAATCTTGTACGATTTAATTTTTTCATTTATTATTGTTAAGGTTCTTCCATACTGTGTGTCCTCATAGTTCATCACCTTTGACTGCTGTGTAATACTCCATCGTGTGGATATGCCACAGTTTATCATATCCACACTCTGATTGGTGGGCATTTTGGGGTTTTTTTGTTTTGCTTTTATAAACTGTACTGTTGGGAATATTCTTGCACTCTTTCAGTACACGTGAAATAATTTATCTTGCGTGTATGCCCAAGACTAGCATTACTGGGTGATAGAGATGTATGTTCAACTTTATAATGCAAGTTTTTCAAAAGTTCCTGTACCACCTTTCACTCCTCCCTGTAATATATAAAGATCCTGTCTATCCACATGCTCTCAACCCTTGATATTGTCAGACTTTAATTTTTGCCAATCAAATGGGTATAAAATGATATCTTATGGATTTTGACTGCCATTTTCCTAATTTTTAATGATAAGGCACATTTCTTTGTGTCATCTGGCCATATATGTTTGCTCTTCTGTGAAATATCTGTTGCCCATTTTTCCCCTGAGTTGATTGTGCTTTTTTTGATGATTTATAAGAGCTCTTTATTCTAAACACTAAGGCTTTGTTGGTCATGTGTCATAGATATCTTTCTCCGCTTTGTCATTAGGCTTTTCACTTTTCCATAGATTGCCATTTGATGAATATTATTTCTCCTATGTTATTTGATTTTTTAATTAAGAAAAAATGGACCTTTTTTTTTAAAATCAAGACCTAGGCTGACTTTTTACTAGTTCTTCGTCTTCTCGTTGGCGCTCTGGGCATTGCTCAGATGCTGAGACTGAGGACGATGAGCGCGTTGAGTCTCACTCATGCCCTGAGCCTCAGGCTGCCCAGGGTGGGCAGAGTGCGCTCTGTGCAAGGCGAAGGGAAGAGGCTGTTTATTTAAAAGGGAGGCTTATTGTTCTCTACATGAAATCATTAATTTACAACTAATCGCGAGTTGTGAACTCGTGAGCTCTATTTTATGGGTGATTTGCAAGCCAACGTTGGGTGGATAGTGAAGTGACTCCTACCTTGAGAATAAATGACTTCCGAGGCCTCTTCCAACTTGAGCATTCTTTGTTTCCTTAACTCTACTGAGATGACAGCACCTGGTGTCTCTCATTCATCCATCCCTCCATCTATCCATTCATCCATTCATCCCTCCATCCAGCCAGCCATCCATTCAGCTAATCAACAAGCCAGTATTAATTCTGCACCAACAGGGATGCCTACCACTGCGGTAGATGCTTCATATTTTATAGAAATAAATATTTTATTTTTTTATTTATAGAAATAAAACAGTTCATACCTCAAAGAAATTGCCAAAAATCTCAAAAAGCAAGCATAATATTGGTTAATTTACATTTAAAGAATACATCTTTTTTATTATCACTTAAGAGGAAGGAGATGCTGGGAGACATTTAGCCATGAGGTGACAAAACTGCTGAAAGATCCAGGTTAAATGATGTCACTTCAGTCTTTTCACCAGGGATGTTCAACTCTTCTCACGATAAATAGTGATTTTAAAACGTGTCTTTTGCTCTTCCATCCTTCTAGGATGGTAACAAGCAGGCTGCTTCCTGTAGCAATGGCAGTGGGCTCTCAATTGGAGCTGGTGGTCACCAGCATCCTTCTTTAACACACGAGCAAAATGCCATGAACCCGTACTAAGAACAGATACAGGTTTTCAGCTTGGAAATGCTAGCGTGGTCGGCAGGGATATAGAGGGGGTGGGGGTGCTCCCCGGAAGCAAACTGGGGCGAGACCACAGAGTCCGTTTTACTTCCCTGGCTCACTCGGCTAGTTTAGTTCCTTACCTCGTTTATAATGCCTGCCCTTCCTCATTGTGGCCCAGACTGAACGTAAGATATTTCTCCATGAAGATGGGTTTAAAATTATTTTATAGTTAGACTATGTAGAATATCTTACTCTTTCCTCCATTTCAGAGAATATCTCCAATTCCTTTTGCTTTTTTTCTTTCGTCTTTCTTTTTTTTTTGAGGTGTTTGGTTAACCTGCATGTTTATTATGGTGGAGTTGCTTATCCTTCCTTTGGGAGAATTTTTGACCTGTTGCCGTTTACAGCATCTCTGTCTCTCAGTAGAGCTTTGGTGGCGGTGGGGTGTGGATCAGCATTCTATTGGATTTTCAGTTCACAGCTCTACTGGAGATAAGGAAGGATAATTACATTTGCAGTGGTAGTAACATGCTGTCCTTTTGTTCTTGTGTTTTGAAATTAAATTTCCTTCAATTATGTCAAGTTTTGGTGTTGATTTGCTGCCAAGAAGCCCTTTCTTGTGATGTGTATGTTTGCTAAGATCCAGTTCCGGTCTGTGTCTTACATCTTTCCAAATCCTAAAATGCAGACTGTATTTTCACAAGTTACATTTTGGGGTCCCTTGACATTTATAAGTCTTTTGAAGCATAAACCTACTTTTGAAGTTATACTGTACATTGTTCTGAGCATTTATAATTTCTCCCCTTCATCCTACCCCTATGTGCAGGGTGGGTACACACACACCACATGCCATCCCACTCATTCCTTGATTCCTGTTTACCTTTATTTCGGTCCTTGACAATATAAACATCCTGCCCTTAAACCCAAGCTGAAAGATTAAATCCTAACCTGAAGAACTCTGAGAAATACTGAAAAAAAAAAAAAAAAAAAAAAAGATGTAATTATTTCACTCTTCTCTTGAATTTAGTCCCTACCTATCCTAGAATTTTTTTTTTTTTAACAGAATTTTAAAGTTAATTTGGATCAGGAAAGTAAAATACAGCTCTGGGTACACTGAGTTAGGAATTGCTAAAATAACAGAGTTGCTGTCTCAGATGCATGTAACAGGCATGTGAGCTTTACGATTTACATTTATTAAGTATTAAAAATATATTTTTTAATATCAGCTCTGTCCTTTAATACTTAGAGTGTAGGTTATCTGTTCAAAGTGAAATACAGTTGCCAGAACCTTCAAACAGCTTTACAGTCTGGCTTGCTTCTATTTACTAATAGTTTACATTCACTTTAAGTCTTCTCTTTTATTGCCACTATAGTGGTGCCACTAACCATTTGCCTAAGAGACTTGGTCTATAAGGTAATGAAGAGATAAATCCTGTGATACTGAATTTTATGAATTCCTTCATAAATCTTTAGGCTCTAGCTACTTCATTGGTCTGCCTGTCTTACCATTCAGAGAACAGGATCACTAATCTAATACTAGCCTTCAGAAAAAAGAATAGACCACAATACTCATTATGTTAGTTTCCAACATTATTAAAAAAAAAAAAAAAGGTACTCATAAGTGTAGTCTCTGGAAAATAGATGACCAAGAATAAGGAGCTCCATACCATCCTGTAAAACCAATGATCCTAAGTTAGAAACCATAAAAACATAAGGAACAGTCATGTGCTCCCTAGTCAACCCCAGAAGGAGAACATTGTTAGCTACTTGCATCTCCAAAACTACCAATAGCCATGTCTGTTCCAGTATGCAGCATTAGCCATTTGGGGGGCCAAAGCGAGTTTTTGGTTCTGTTAATCCTGGTGTCCTGCGGTGCTCTTATTTTGCCTATTCCTGACCCACAGAGTTGCATAGCAGGACTCTCCCTCATGATATTTTATAAGCGTTTTACTAGGAAGGCCCATTATTTACCCTAAGTGCTTGGAACACCAAAGAGGGATAACTTGCTTTTATCTAGTGGCAATTCCAGAGCTGTTGCAAATTTCCGCAGAGGGGCTGCTGGTCTTCTTCCTCCCTACTCTTCCTGGAGTGTATTTATCAACAAGGGACAGAGAAGGGAATTCTTTCACTGAGTTGACTGTTCCCCCCTTTTTGCTTTTCGATTTTAATAGAACTTACGTGTTCTTAGAGTAGTGAACTCTTCCAAGGATGAAAGGATTTGGGATTCTATTGTTCTACAGCTGCTTTAGAGCTGGTCTTTTGTTTTAGTGGGAGTTATATAAACTCCTGAAAAGCCATATGGAAGTGCTAGTATTTGTTTAAAAATAGCACATCCTTAATTCTCGTTAGCTTTTGATGTCATGCAAATGGTTGGATTCCATTGACAACTACCATAGTTCTCTAGATCTTTCCTTGGCCCGGTTTTCTGTGACCTCTTCCCTGATCAGATGTGAGCAAAGACACACATGGGAGGGAAAAAACAGCCACATTACCGTGAACATCCTTCTGGTATTCATTCTGGTTTAAATTATAATATTCATGGCAGAGGTCTGTTGCCTGCTGATGTGTTTAAAGGTGGAACAGTGTTTTGAACCACTTATCTTTGACAACAGACAATCTGAGTCTGCAGACCACTTTATTCCAAGCTCCTTTAGGACACTGATGAAATTGTCTTAAGCTGCTTTACATACCCACAGCACTTGATAGGGAGTGAAGTGTCCTGCAAACAGTAAGTATTCAATAAATTACCTTGTTTTCTTTCCTCTGCTAAACTGGGCTGGATTGGCAAGAGCTTGGGTGCTCAATAAACGTATTTGTTTTTATTTTTCCTATAGATCTCCTGTTCCCCATTGATATTTCCTTGGTCAAGAGAGAGCATGATTTTTTGGACAGAGATGCTATTGAGGCTTTATGCAGGTAAAAGGAAATACTTTGAGTGTTTTCTTTCTCCTTTCTTCTTTTTAAAGAACATAGTACTTATCACTGATGAGATTGCTTTTGTTCTAAACATGTCAGGATTTTGATCCATAAATGGATATAGTGATTTACTTCATTATAAATCACATCCCTTTTGATTAGAATAAGTAACTTCCTGTCATTTAGTATTGCCATTCAAATAGCACTGTCCTGGAATGTGCTCATACGACTGCTAGAGCAGATAATGTCCAGGAAGTTTGGAAACTTGGAATAGGGGGGTTAAGGCAGTGCAGTCCCAGCCAGGTCCCCTCGCCAACTCAGAGCCGCTGTTGTATTGAATGGAAATGACGCTCAGAGAGACAGATGGAAGTAGGGGCTGTGGCAGACTAGAGGCAGGAGGGCCGTTGCTTGAATTCCAGGAAAGCATCTCCGCAACTCTTCAGCTTCCCCAGGCACACCGTCCTAACAGTACGGTTAACTAAGGCTGTAAAGTAACTCAGCACAGCCTTTAACATAAAGTAGACAGGAGCAAAGGAGCATTGATGGGAAATGTGAACAAAACTGTTCAGAAACCCATGTTCGTGTTGCTGGTGGATCTTCAGGCTGAGGAGCAGCTTGCAGGGTTTAACGAAATGGAAGTAATAAAACACGCAGCAGAAAATGACAGGACACTGATACTCCTCTCTGACTCTTCATGACATATTATTCATTTTAAGTTAATCATTCTTTGAATTTTTCTCAAAACCTATAAACCATCAAAGCTGAACTCTGGAGAAAGAAAATTATACACGGACAGAATTCACTTGTCGATTTGATCGTAAAATTAAAACAATTTTCTTTTAATTTCAATATTAATTTTAACTTGGAAAAACATCATTAAGGTTGAATGGCACCCGGGATTTATTTCCCCTTTATAGGCAAAGAATGCAGTTGTAGCTTTGTGAAAGTACTATTTTTGCCTCTCTTATGTAATACAGTGTTTTTTGAAGCACTTAAGTTAAGCAGGGTTTCAGGGGAAGATAGGTAGGATGTTTAAAATGGAATAATAGACTAGTTCTCCTGGCTTAAGAAAGAAAAAAATGTCACATTAACCACAGAAATACTGTCACTTTTCAAATCCAATGGAATGATTGCTTAGAAATGTCCAGGGTTTGTACACTTTTTCTGGAAGAAACTTAATTCCAACTCCCCACCCCACTCCCTAGAGTGTAATATCATAGCTATGTCATCTGGAATGAAAAAATTTCACCAACACAGTTTAGGAGAGAAAGAGTCTGCATCTGGAATATAAACTACTCCAGACATTTTTGAAATGTTTGAATGCTTAGCTGTGGAGCAGAATTAATTTCTTTTCAGTTCATCATGGGTGATAATGCATAGAGATGACATCACTCCTAAGATGTAACCTAGGAAATATTTACTAGGTTACTGCGTCAGATCATGCATTTCACACATTTCAAGCTACTTAGTGAGCGTGCCCTCTGAACAGTAGCAACAGCTTAGGAATTCCTGGGTCATAAAAATATCACTGCGGCATTGCAGCCCAAAGGGATCGTGATTAGATTCTTGAATTTCTTTTTCTTTTTTTTAAATATCAGTTTGAAACGTAGTTACCCTCTTCTGGGGATAAGGGCATCCTCCGTTCTTTGTGATTTACACTGGCTACACTGGCTCTTAACGCCATCAGAGAAGCTGCCTCCCTTTAAAAGGAGTAAATCTATACTCTTAGATCTTTTGCGAAAAGAAAAGCCTGAAAACAACTAGACCTTGATCTCTTTGGATTCTGCAAGTGTATTCTGATTCGGCTTCAGTTTCTCTTATGTGTAGAATAATATCTCATAGGTTAAATGTAAGAAGGAAATGCAGTGATGGATGTCAAGTGCTTTAAAAATTATTAGGCCTAAAACCGACACCCAGAGTTGAGTATGTGGAGAAAGGCTTGAGGTTGGGGTCAGAATTCACAGGAACAGTCATCAGCTTGTTTGTAATGGAAAACCCAAGGTCTCTTGTCCACGTGTGTGCATAAATAGACTTCTCATGGCAAATGATTTTCCTTCGAGAGGGCTAAACAAATGCCTGTGGGGACAGGCATCTTCCTTGAAAATGCACTACAGGTCCTGAGCTGTCAGCAGAGTAGTTGAGGATTGAGGATACTTGTTTAACTGATCATGTGATATTCATCTCATCTGCTAGACTGGCCTCTTCCATGTACTCTCTCAGCCCATGAAATTCAAAGGGCCAGCAAATCTTGAATCTACAGTGTTGTTTGAAATTTTGCCTTGTCATTTGTCAAGTTTTTTTCTAGACGGACGGACTTTTTTGTAGACCTCCATCTTTTGCCTTGTTGAAATATTTTGAGCAGTTGATTTTAAATATATACGGTAATATAGTTACAAAAACGCAGCTGAAAAGTTTTACCTTAATAAAATATTATTAAATATTTAATATTTTTACTTTAAGTAAAACATTTTTAGATTTGTTTTGAACGAAATGATTGTTACATGGTTTCTCTTTCCTGCCGCCCCCCTACCCCAGCTCCCCCCCACACACACGGATGGAGTACTCCCATGTACACACTAGTATACACTCCCATGTTCTGCTTAATGATTATTATAAACATTCATGTACTTATAACTTTTGCAGATCTTAAAGCTCCTTTGGTCAAAAATCTGGTAGGAGCTGATCTCTTAAAATAGTCTACTTAGAGCAGAAAACTTGTAGCTTAATGTTTTCTTGAGAATGTTAATGGTACTGTCTTCAATAGTTTGCAATGACCAAAAGTTGTAAGTATGCAACTACTAGATTTTTGGGGTTTAGATTGCTAACCAACATTCTTACACACACACTTGTAAGGGATAAACGTACTTGTTTCCTTGGAGAGATTGGCTTTTGTCCCAATCTTGCTCGCTTTGCTGTATAATCCAACCCTGATGATAAGGCCCAGATTCTGAGAGCATCACATTCAGTATTAATGCTGGAGGAGTAATTCGCTTGTCTTGTATACAGGTGATAATGCAAACTGTGACCTACTCTTACAATACCTCTTATGAAATGTTCTTTCTCTTTATAGCTTCTGAAAAATATCCCATCTCGCTATCTTCCTTTGGGATTACAACTGACTCCTATGAGTACAGCAAAGAATTATGCAAATAAGGTGATAATCATGTAATGACAAATAGATATCCGTAGTATCATCTCCAGTCTGCACTTTATTGTAAAACAGCCCTTGAAGTGCCTAAGCTCTGTGAAGCAGCTGGCCACATAGTAGATTTCAACTACGTTACTGTTTTGGTCCTATTCAAAGAAAAGCAATTGCATTATTGCCAAGAAAATATCTTTAAGGATTGGAACAATTTTTATTTGTCAGGTCTACTTGGGAAATCCTTCCTTTTTCCTTTCTCACTTCTCTTCTGCTTTCCCTGTTTTCACTTGGAATACTTGAGGCCCAGATCCCTGCCTGCCATGCTTTTATCAGGGCGCTTGCGGCTCCCTCCAGCAAAGCTCTTGAACCTTTGATGGCTCACCCTGTGCTCCCTCCCCCCTCAGAGCAGAGTACAAGTTGCCCAGCAGATAAGACTGACACATTCCTGAGGAGCTGAGCCAGTGAGGGCCCTGTGGGGTGGGAAAGGCCAGGGCTTCTGGACAGACAGTGGGAGATACCAGTGTTCTGCCACTCACTGGAGGGAGCCATACTTAGGATAGAAGCTGCTCCCATGTATTATCATGATTAACATTTATTTTAGAAAGGAATGCAGAAGATATTGTTTTTGAGGGCCAGAGCCACCATGTTTTAGTCATGTGGCCTTGGACAAGGTTTGTGTCCACTCCAAGCCCCCATTTCCTCATCTATAAAATGAAGATAAATAGTAATATCTGTACCATAGGGTTGTCGTGAGGATCAAGACGAAATAACACACATGAGGCTCCAGGCACAATGCCTGACCTAGAACGCAGCCCCGACTCGGCAAGCCAGAACTACTACCTCGTGTCTGTAACGTCTCTAAATCGGTAACATCCCACCACTTTGGAGGTTCCTAGGGGTCAAATGAATCCCACGGAGACCTCGGGGAATAACTTCTGGGCTTCAGTCTCAAAGAGCCATTAGCTTGGTGCTACGGATAGAAGAAGGTAACACTGACCTTTACAAAAATGACCTCCTTGGCCCTTTCTGTTTGACTCAAATCTGGAGCTTGTGAAGCAAGTCCCTCCCCCACCCCTACAGGCATCCACGCCTAGTAAACTGGGTTATAAACACCCCTCAACCATTACAGCCCAAATGATGTCAAGTGGGTATTTGATTAACAGGTTTGATTAATGAAACCCAGACCTAAGACTAGCTGTGACCCTCCCGATTCTTTAAATCTTAAAAATATTGGAGAACTAAAACACTGGGTAGAAGTCATTTAAGTCATGGATGCCCCTTAGAGAGGGACTTTGTATCCACTCGTTTTAATGTCTGTGGATGTTTTTTTTTAGTTATTTGTTTTCTTTCCCTTTCCATCATGAGAGAGAATTTTCCTGAACATAGGTGCTCTGGGTTATCTTTGTTTATCCTATAAGCAGGCTACCACATAATCTGTGAAATCAAAGGCAGTCTTATCAGCAGGCAAAAATACTTTCTACCCTCCTGCATCGAAGTTGTTAGACAGGCTGCAAGAACAGGATCAGAAATATAGAGCCTTGAAGAGGGCTCATGGTCAGTTTGAGTTTGTGTGAATTAAATGCGCTTGTCCTGTGGAAGTGGAAGAATTGCAATCTTAGGAAAAATTGGAAAACTGATGGTACCAGACAGCAGATAGGTTAAAGGTCCGTTTGAGGAAGACTAAGCGATGATCATCTGGAAGATGTTAGAAAGAACTGGGGCTTGAAAAGCTGTCCTGCAGACTTTTACGTGCCATTTATTCCTGCACATGTAAAGGGCTTCTTTTCTTCAGCTATTTCATTACTTACCGTTGAGGTGGGTTATGTTTTGTTTTTTTTAAGTACTTCATTTTCAGTGAAGCTAAATTACTTTCCTCATTTTAAATTATTACCCTTTGGAAGGGGTAAAAAATATTCAGAGTAAAAATGTGACTTCTGTTCCAAAGAAGAATCTGATTCAAGTGCTTATGTTTGAACTCTTAAAGATGTTGACCCTTGAAGCTGAAGTATACAGATTTTTAAATTAGTCATTTGTGCTGTTGCTGCGACTATACCATGCATTATCCTGTCCTGTATGGGAAGTTGTAAAAAAAGAATTGGGTGTTAAAGAGGGCTCACATTTCTATACAGAACTTACTGCATTTTTTAACAGGCTGTCTAAGGTTATTATTTGTCAGAGATTATTTTTATATTTAAATTTTTATTTGAGATAGAATACGCTTTATTTACGAACAACTCTGCTTGGTTCCTTGTTCATGTTTCTTTTTCTGTGAAAGAAGACATCACTGCCTTTTATTTCTTGGCACTGGGTGGAGATACCTAATGATTCAACCTAGGGGTTGTTGAAAGAATAACTGTCCTCATTGAGGGTTGTTTGTTCTGTGAGGAATAAGAGGCACCAGACAGAACCACCACAGTGTGCCATTTTACTATAAAATAGTAATATTAAATTTAAATGAGAAAACTTGTGAAACATAAATATTTTTAGACTATTCACTTTTTAAAGAAGTTTCAAGTACTCTTCTATATTATAGATATTAATGGATTCAAGGAAACTCGATTAAACACGTCAGCTGTTTGGAAAAAATATTTATCCACCCATCAGTGGTTTCCTGTCTCTGCTAATGTTCTTTCTTTGCTCTGTAGGCGTCTGAATACTTTAAACAAATGCGCGGTGATGAAGCTGGAAATTAGTCCTCGTCGGAAGAGAGTGAGTATATACAATGTATAGCGTGGTGGGAGGAAAGGGGGCAGATCAAAAACTGGGTTATGAATTTTGTGATAGATTTTGTCTCTCAAACTCTTACTTCCGTGGTCCAAAAATATCGACATTTTAAATGTTACAATCCAGTCAGGTTTACCAAAAGCTGTGTGGCCTTATGTAGTTGAAACCAAGAGCTGCAGCCAGCCAATAAATTGTGTCTTGCCTGCTGTTTTTGATCTGAAAAGATCATCTGTGATTTTTGCCTCATTAGCTCAATGCCTATGACATATTAAACGGATGAGGCTTAAGGAATTCCGGTGGATTTTGCATTGCCTCCTTACAGAAATTAAAGCTGAAGTTCTTGGGAACTCTGTCTTCCCATATGTAACAGTAACTGTGTTTTGAAGCCGTAGGGATGGCAGTGAAGGCTGGCTGGTAGGATATGGAAGAATAATAGAGATTTGGAGGGAGAAAAGGAATGAGAGGAGGAAGACGGAGGACAGGAAATCCCACACATTCTAGTGAAATGGTGGCACATAACTGATTCAGATGGTATTTTCTTCTGCGTATGAAGTGTGAGGACGTCTTACGAGATCTTAGGAGAAGAGGTGGGTGTAGTAGTGGGAGTGAGTGTCACAAATTAGAGTAAACAGGAGTAAGTTTGGTCAAAGAACATATTTCTGACTGTTCAGAGTACCCATTTTAATTATCTAACCTACAGCAAGTTGCCTTCTTGGGGGAGTTAAACCTTTTAAACAAATGAGCTGGAACCTCACACCCGCTGAGCTGTGGAGAGGAGCCTGCAAGTCAGCGTTTAATGCTCTCCAGTCACTGTCCTGGGACACTCTGGTCACAGGAGATTCTCCACACCAGTGGGAAGGACATGCTTCACACTGAACTGTGCCTTTTGATATCCCGCCTCAAGGGCTTTGATGCAGTAGTCTGTCACACGGTAACCCTGAGTCCCACCAGTAAATCAGGCATCAGCAGCGGAGATGTTACTTCGTGTTTGTGAATGTTACGTGCTGTCAGAACTGGGTACTTGTGAAGCCTTGTTAAAAGGCTGGAGCATGTCTGAGGTTGAAACGTCACAGGACACTTGTGGCATTAACTCTGGTTCCCGTGTTGGTGGGGGAGGGAACGAAAAGGAACAGGTAAGAGGCTGAGAAGTACCCACTGACCCACTGAAGAGATGGGATGGCTCACCTTGCTTTGTGTCTCCGTTAATCTGTTAGAGGAGATCTTGTGTACTTTTAGGGTAGCTAGAGATTTCGGTTACCCCTCTTCTTAAAGTGTTTGAAAACCACCATTTTAATTGCAAAAGGGAATATAAACACATACTATCAACAGACAGCAAAATTAAAGGCAGACCAGAGGGAGTCCTACCCATTACTAACTCCAGTTCAAAATATTTTACATGCCTGGAATTTTCACAGATCTCAGAGGTTTCCTCTGTGAGCAGTTAAAGAGCAGCCTATAGATCCCAGTGTTTCCATTAAATAACTCCTATTTCGCTTGAAACACATGGTCAGGCTTTTTCCTGTTAAATTCTTTACATACATCTTGGTTATTTTTTAAAAATAATAAACTAAAGATGCAAGGAGGGAAGTGACACGGCTGGCGTTATGATCAGTCTCCTGGCCCCTGGCCCTTGGCGCACATACTGCCCCCTGCGGCCTGCCAGTCCCAGGGGATGAGCGGTTCCGTTCTGTCTCTGCAGAGTGAGGATTCGGACGAGGATGAGCCTTGCGCAATAAGCGCCAAATGGACTTTCCAGAGGGACAGCAAGAGGTGGTCCCGGCTTGAAGAGTTCGATGTCTTTTCTCCAAAGCAGGACCCCGTCCCTGGGTCCCCAGACGATCCCCACCTGAAGAACGCCCCCAGCCGTGAAAGCGTGCTGACGGACCTCAGCGAGCGCCAGGAGGTGGCTTCTGTCCGCAGCCTCAGCAGCACCAGCAGCCTCGCCACGCAAGCGACCCACCTCGGGGGCGCGGCGACGGCCCGGACTAACTCCGTCACCAGCGTCTGCTCCTCCGGCACCTTCGTAGGCAACGATGACTCCTTCTGCAGCCTGCCCTCTCCCAAGGAACTGTCCAGCTTCAGCTTCAGCGTGAAAGGCCACGAGAAGAACACCAAGTCCAAGACGCACAGCCTGCTGAAACGCATGGAGAGCCTGAAGCTCAAGGGCTCCCACCACAGCAAGCACAAGGTGCCGTCCAAGCTGGGGCTGATCATCAGCGGGCCCATCCTGCAGGAGGGGGTGGACGAGGAGAAGCTCAAGCAGCTGAACTGCGTGGAGATCTCCGCCCTCAACGGCAACCGCATCAACGTCCCCGTGGTGCGAAAGAGGAGCGTCTCCAACTCCACGCAGACGAGCAGCAGCAGCAGCCAGTCGGAGACCAGCAGCAACGTCAGCACGCCCAGTCCCGTCACCAGGACCCGGAGCCTCAGTGCCTGCAACAAGAGGGGAGGCATGTACCTAGAGGGCTTCGATCCGTTCAATCAGTCCACATTCAACAACGTTATGGAACAGAACTTTAAAAACTGCGAGAGCTACGCGGAGGACGCGGTGTTCTACATCCCAGAAGATCACAAGCCTGGCACTTTCCCCAAAGCCCTCTCCAACGGCAACTTCTCTCCCTCAGGGAATAACAGCTCTGTGAACTGGAGGACTGGAAGCTTCCACGGCCCTGGCCATATGAGCCTGAGGAGGGAAAACAGCAGCGACAGCCCCAAGGAGCTTAAGAGACGCAATTCCTCAAGCTCCATGACCAGCCGCCTGAGTATCTATGACAACGTGCCCGGCTCCATCCTCTATTCCAGCTCCGGTGACCTGGCCGACCTGGAGAACGAGGACATCTTCCCCGAGCTGGACGACATCCTCTACCACGTGAAGGGGATGCAGAGGATAGTCAACCAGTGGTCGGAGAAATTTTCAGACGAGGGAGACTCAGACTCGGCCCTGGACTCGGTCTCTCCATGCCCGTCCTCGCCCAAGCAGATACACCTGGACGTCGACAATGACCGAGCCACCCCCAGCGACCTGGACAGCACGGGCAACTCACTGAACGAACCCGAGGAGCCCTCAGACATCCCGGAAAGGAGGGATTCTGGGGTCGGGGCCTCCCTGACTAGGTCCAGCAGGTAAGAACTTTTCTTCCCTTCTCCACCCAGTTTGAGGAGGAGGGATCAGAAGGAGGCTGCTTCTGCTTGTTGCGTAGGGAGGCGGGAATAAGTCCGACATTCACAGCCACGAAAGTTGCTAAGGAAAGTGACAGACGGGGAAATCCTACCACCCTAAAAGAGTGAACACTGTTCAGTGGGTACCAGAGCTTCAGTTTGGGAAGATGAATGAAGTAAGTTCTGTGGATGGATGGTACGGATGGTTGTACCACACTGTGGATGTACTTAATACTTAATGTATTTAACTGTGCACTCGAAGTGGTTGACAGTAAATTTTATGTTATATATATTTTACCACAGGGGTAAAAAAAAAGACTGGAATGGAAGTTGAGTCTTCTCAGTTCCTAAGATAAGAGGCCGGTGAGCGGCCCACTGCTGACTCTGCATCGACCCATTAAAAAGCTTTCGTCCTCACTCACATTCCCCGCCTTCTCTCGCAGGCACAGGCTGAGATGGCACAGTTTCCAGAGCTCTCATCGGCCGAGCTTAAACTCTGTATCGCTGCAGATTAACTGCCAATCTGTGGCCCAGATGAACCTGCTGCAGAAATACTCCCTCCTGAAGTTGACCGCCCTGCTGGAGAAATACACGCCTTCTAATAAGCATGGTTTTAGCTGGTAAGGGTTTAAACTGTCCAGTGAACTGTATTTGAAAATGTTCTCAACCAGTGCTCTCCCAACACTGAGGATGTGACAGTTGCATCCTGGATCTTTAGTCCATCATCCTAATGCCGTCAGTTTCTGCACTCTTGAGGCTACCTTTGACCCTGCTTAAGCCAAGATAGCTTTAGGGAGTTTCCATCAGGGCTGGTTGAGTTTTCAGTGCCAGTTGATGGGATGAGCATGCTCGACTCTTCCATCTCATCGTCCAGGCGCTTCCGTCCCAGTGGTGGGAATAGCCCACCACAGGCAAATACACGTACAGGATCAGATCATAATTGGGAAGGAAGGGAAGAAAACTGTTTAGGTCATAAGGTGTTATGAGACCAACTTTGAAATGCTTCATGTACAGTACCTGGTTTTGTACCCCTCTTTGTGCACATTTTTAGAAATCATTTTTGATGTGAGTATTTGCAGCATCACAAGAATCTACCTGAACTAAAGAGTTTAGTTTTGTTTTTTCCAACAGACTCTTAAGCAGTGGATAATCATTTTAAGGAATTCACCACTCTAAGATATCATAGACTAAAATAATATACGAAGATAAAATTTATTGAGCTGTCCATACTTTCAGGAGTATGGCCCTTGGTGTGTATGGTGTGAGATGCAGACTGTCGGGCTGGGTGGGTCATGGATAGGACCCATTATGTGCATATTTTAATTTTCCTACTGAGTGCAAAGCAGAGAAATGTCTCTACATTGACATCCCAGCGCATTCTGCACTGTCAGCTGTGTATCCTGAAGTCTTTTCACCAGTCCAAGTGTTCATTATCCAGTTGCACAATTACCGCTCTTTATAAAAATGGAGACGTGGCCCAATTCATGAGTAGCGCTCGGTAGCAAACCAGAGAGTCAGCGGAGCAATGTAACCCTTCTCTCTCCAGCTCCTCCCCTCCTTGGGACTCATAGTGAGGTTAACTTGGGCATCAAAGCATCTCCTGTTCAAAGGCTGTTATTATGGGAGCCCTGCTAAATACAGAAGTTGTTTGTTCTGAATGACAGAAATAAGTATTGACTGGTTTATCCCCACATGCTTCAGATTCTCGGTGGAGATCGTAATGTGTTCCTTGCACATTCCGCCGCTGGGCTTTTCTCCCCCGACAAAGCGAGTATTATGCACACTTATAGCCGTGATACCATATACTTAACTGTATGGAAACACAAATTTGGCTGTGTGCTTCAGTTTCACCTTTCCTAGAGCTATAAACAGTAACGCGCCATGGCTGTGGCGCAAGCACTAGAAAGTCAAGGCAGTCTGCCTCGCGCCGCGTTCCTCTGTGCTTCGAGTCAGGGTTTCCCGGCTGGCTATTTAAAAGTGCATACGTTACGTTCTCATTTCTGGGTTGCCCCCACCAGCACCACCGAACCCTCAAGAATCTGAAAGTCCATAATACCTCCTGGGTTCTGGTCAGTTTTTCCAGTGAGTCCAAACCAAACGTTAAAGTCTCCCATTGTGGGAATCCACGGAGTGAGGAGAAATTCTACACAAGGTTCTTTTCCTGTTCGGCCTTGCCCTTTCTTGTCCCGTTTAGAGAGGTCATTTGTAGAGCTGAAATTTCTGCTTCACAGCATTAAATGCATGACATTGGCTTCCTGCTGCTGTATATACTGCTCCGGCTGGACCTGGTGTCAGGACTCCAGGGAGCCTGGCGTAGGCTCACAAAACCCTCATTGTTCTTCTCCGTCTTCCTTTAGAAAGCTAAAGATGTTATATTCTCTGGGGTCATCAGCAGGAGAATTTATTTTGACTTCGGGTCATTAGCTTGGCCCCCACTGTTGAGCTCTGGAGTTGGTTCGCATTATGTCAGACCAACATCATGCATCTGCTGTTTTCTCGTCCTGATCTTTTTTTTACCCTTAATACTTTGGATCTCATCAAGAACCTAGACATGATTCTTGTCCATTTTCAGGACAAATAGGAACTTGTTTTTCAACTCTGTCCCGAAGCTCCTACTTAGGGTCTTGACTGTTCTTTTCTCCTTCTGTTCCTTCCTGTGCCGCTGTTTTGTAAGGAAGCCCATCACCTCCCTTAGGAACGCAAACCCAGTTCTCAGAGTTACCAGTGGAAGGAGAATCCCCAACTGAGGAGCTGTCACTGGGCCTCACAGCCCCAACCCTTAGAGGATGTAGAACATCACTGTCCAATGGAACTCTCTGTGGTGGTAGAAATGTTCTATATTTGCACAGTCCAGTGTGGTAACTACCGGCCACAAATGGCTAGTGAGTGCTTAAAATGTGGCTGATACAACTGAGGAACTGAATTTGTAGTTCTGTTTCATTTAAATTTAAATAGCTACCTTATTAGCACAGATCTAGAGCCCACAGGGTTTAACTGCACAGATGGACAAAAACAGACAAGTAAACATATCCCTCCAACCCCCAATATTTTTTCAATAGGGCTGTGCCCAAGTTTATGAAAAGGATCAAGGTTCCAGACTACAAGGACCGGCATGTATTCGGGGTCCCTCTGACGGTCAACGTGCAGCGCACAGGACAGCCCCTCCCCCAGAGCATTCAGCAGGCCATGCGCTACCTCCGCAACCATTGTCTGGATCAGGTGAGAGCCGCTGCTTGCAGGTCCCGCTTAATCATGGGAGTCCAGATGCATGCATCTTCTTCTAGTTTTGCAGTGAAAAAACGCTTAATGTTGTTTTTTTTTTTTTTACAATAGGTTGGACTCTTCAGAAAATCGGGTGTCAAATCCCGGATTCAGGCTCTGCGCCAGATGAATGAAAGCGCCATAGATTGTGTCAACTATGAGGGGCAGTCTGCTTATGATGTGGCGGACATGTTGAAGCAGTATTTTCGAGATCTTCCTGAGCCACTAATGACGAACAAACTCTCGGAAACCTTTCTGCAGATCTACCAATGTAAGTGTTCTTTGATCTTGACGTTGTTGGCAGTGGGGAAAAGTGGGGTCAGCTGAAACCTGTAGCTCCTTTGAAGTCATTCTCTTGGACCTACATGATGATCTCTTAGAAATACGTCATCGATTTCTTTCTTCCTTGCCTTCTTGTTTGTGGAACAGGTTTCTGTGTACCTGTTGAATAATGCAAAAATAAATTTCCCTCGTCATCATTCTCTAATTACCGAAGCAACTGTGCATTTTTACATTCTGATCCAGCAGCTCGTTTTTTTCATTCGTTTCCAGAACAGTGTTATCTAAGATACTTAAAAGAGCAGATTCCGAGATCCCTCTCTCCGCCTTGTCTGTAGGCATTTCAGTTGCTTCACATTTCTCTAGCAGGGCCTGTTGTGTTTAAAGTTTCACAGGTGTCTGTGTGTTTTATCTTGCTGTAAAACGAATAAATAATCTTTTTCTGCTATTCATCTCAGCTTCTACCAGAAATACTTGGGAAAACAATACCCATGCCCATCTCACTTTTAAGTAAAGCTTAAAGCAAACAGTGGTCTGAATTAATGATCAAGATCAGGATTATAGCTTCTACAGCCTTGTGTTTTTCTTTGGCTCAGTGTGTTATTACAGCAATGTAATTTAAAAGCAGCTTCGCTCAGTGCTTGAATTGTCTTTAGAACTGGCACGTGGGACTTTATTTTATGAGAAATGGAGTTGGTCTGGATTATTTCATTATTTGTTTCGTCCTTTCAGATTTTATGAAAACACAGGTCACATTTCCCCCACCAAGGTATTTGTTATGTATTGTAACCATGGAGCTGTTTAATCAGTTTGTCCTATGGAGCTGCATTTGAGTGACTTCAGTTTTCCACCACACGACTTTTAAAAGAAAAATTTGCCTAGTAAAGGAGACCTGAAAGTTGTGTTCCACATTTTCTACGTGTATTATTTTATTTATTTATATATAATACATTATAATTGTATTATACATACATATTATATAATGTTATAATACATTACATTATATTGTTATATTATTTATATTATATATTTTTTATGGGTTTATTTCTCAAGCGTGTATTTTTATAGTAGCCTCTCAGTAGGGCTTTCTAAAACTTAAAGAAATTACTAGTTAAACATATCTGTTGTTTAAATGGAATATTTTAGCAGCTTCCTTTCCCCATTTAAAGAATAAACAGATCAGTTGAAATTGGGAGAGTCCGCTGAGATGCTGAACATTTTGTAGTCAAGGTGAAGAAATCTCGGTTCTCATCCTCTTGTATGTCTTTGATAAGATTTCTCGTTGAAACTAAAGTATAGCCTATAATGTTCAGTAATTAAGAATGGTAAACTAGGAGTTTCAAAAAAGTACTTAGAAAAGAAAGAACCGTAAAGAACTGTAAAGTAAAAGAGAAGAGCAGGCATCATCTGGAGCTGCACTTTGAGGTGGATTCAGGAGTATATTGGCGTTGTGCGTTTTTAAAACTTGTAACTCCTCCACAGGCAGGAAGTACTTGAGGGTAGTGACGCTGGTGGCCATCCCTAATTTCTTCCGTATTAACCTCAAGTACACTTTTTGCAAGTGCTTGTTCAGTGCTGGGCTGAGGTCTTTGATGCCGCTATTTGCTTTGGGAGGTTTCCTTGTGAGCGTACATGGAAAATCACTGGGTTGATGGGGTAAATGCGGGTGTCGTGCAGATGTGCCCAAGGACCAGCGCCTCCAGGCGATCAAGGCCGCCATCATGCTCCTGCCTGACGAGAACAGGGAGGTCCTGCAGACGCTCCTCTACTTCCTGAGCGATGTCACAGCAGCTGTGAAGGAGAACCAGATGACTCCCACCAACTTGGCCGTGTGCTTGGCGCCTTCCCTCTTCCACCTCAACACCCTCAAGAGAGAGAATTCCTCTCCAAGGTACGGGTCCAGCGAGCTGCGCACGTGCACGGTGAGACGCGCACGCGTGGTGTTGAGACGCACACGTGCATGGTGAGACACGCACGCGCATGCTCCGTTCTTTAGACAGAAGAAGCCTCCGTTTCCTTGTAGGGCTGTCCCTGTGTTTTTGTAGGGTTCACACCCGAATCCAGCAAAAAGGAGTTTCTGCCTTCTGCTGCTTCCATTCTTTCTTCTCGGCCCTGGGGGCTTGACTTCCTAGACAATCTAGTTTCAACCAGGTTTTGAGAGAGATGTGCATTACTCCTTTGCCGTGGCAGGTGTTTCCCCTGATCCTCCCCCCCAGTGCTCTCTGTAACATTGTCATCATACTTTCTGCCGGCAAACAGACAAGAGAGTTTACAGACTGGATGGGGGACGAGAGCCCTGCTGCCTTGGCTTCTGCATAAATAAAACCAAGCTGCCTTGGCTTCTTCAGTAGAACCAAGCTGCCGGCCTGTGTGGGAAAGTTGAAAGGAGCTGGATCTGAAATGACTAAGGATGACGTTGAGCCTCAAAGTTAAGACTCAGCTGAGCCAGTTGTTGCAAAGTTTCTCCTTACATGTAGACAAGATCGAAGTGACTGTGGAACATAACAAAGGCTCTTTTGCTCAGCACTTACTCCGTCCCCAGCATGGGGCTACACCCTGGACATTGATTATCTTCTTTAATCCTCATAACAATCGTAGGAGGTGAAGCTCCTGTTAGTATCTATTTTACACATGAGGCAAGACTGCAGGGCAGGTCACTAAAGTAAGTATTGAATAACTTGCCTATGCTGATAGGAAAAAATGGCAGAACCAGTTGGATCATCTTACTTATTTGAATATTTCGTATAAAGGCCTCATGGTGAAGTGTCACTAACCCCTTTCTACTAAATTCATCCTGCTGATCCTTTTCCTCAGCTGTAAAGGAACTTGACAAATATTTCTCAGCTGTAGGCGTGAGGCCTGGTTGTGCTAGTGAAGTTAGCTTTGCTTCTGAAAGCCATACAATGCTTAATTAACTAGTTCTGTGTTTAATGGGATAGAGAGCTAGAGGTGAGCAGAAGAGAGAGATTAGATAAGATTAAGACAAAAGCTCTAGGAAACAATAGACTTTTCTCTCACTGACAGGAGGGGCTCCTGTTTATTTACACTTGAAGGAATGATCCTGTTTAGCCCCTTGACAAGTGCCTGCCACCCACATACTCCTCAAAGCTGCCTTTCCTTCCTGCCACCCCACACGGTATAGACCTTACAAGCTGCCCTGTTTAAATAGGAACCTATTTAATGTGATGGTTTTAAATAACCTAGATTTCATCGGAGACAGTCTCTTCCATGTTTTCTGTGCATCGTTGATACAACTGAGAAATTCTAGTGACCAAAGTAAAGCTTTCCTTAACCACTTAATGACAAATAGCCTCCAGTGAAAGTCTTTTTCTCTCCTTTAGGTTTCCTCGAATAACACATTGATTAAAAATATATAAATATTTCGGGGCTTCCCTGGTGGCACAGTAGTTGAGAGTCCACCTGCCGATGCAGGGGACATGGGTTCGTGCCCCGGTCTGGGAGGATCCCACATGTCACGGAGCGGCTGGGCCCGTGAGCCATGGCCGCTGGGCCTGCGTGTCCGGAGCCTGTGCTCCCCAATGGGAGAGGCCACAGCAGTGAGAGGCCCACGGACCGCAAAAAAAAAGTATATATATATATATATATTTGAATCTTTCCCTTCCCTTATTTCTCTCTCTAGGGTAATGCAAAGAAAACAAAGCTTGGGAAAACCAGATCAGAAAGATTTGAATGAAAATCTTGCTGCCACTCAAGGGCTAGCCCATATGATTGCTGAGTGCAAGAAGCTTTTCCAGGTAAGGAGGTGGGAAGTTTTGTTATTTGTCAAGGATGATGTAAATGAGGACAAAATCTTGGGCACCATACTTGTTCACATCTTTTTTTTTTTTTTTTTGGCCGCACTGTGCGGCATGCGGAATCTTAGTTCCCCAGCCAGGGACTGAACCTGTGCCACCTGCATTGAGAGAGTGGAGTCTTAACCACTGGACTGCCAGGGAAGTCCCAGCTTGTTCACATCTTAACCAAAAGGTCTTTTCCACAGCTGAAGATTATATATGTCGTCTGAGAATGTCTTATTTATATATTTTATAATGTATAAGCTCATTAGAGCTAATATGTTAATGAACTTGCCTACCTCCATACCCCTTTACTTAGAAAGCAGAAGTAACAAATTATCTGAAATAAATTCTGTATCTGAGGTGCAGCCACTATGGAAAACAGTATGGCCATTCCTTAAAAAATTAAAAATAGAACTACCTTAGGATCCAGCAATTCCATTCCTGAGTATATCCAAAGAAAACAAAAGCACTAATCCAAAAAGATACATGCACCCCAATGGTCATAGCATTATTTACAGTAGCCAATGGAAGCAACCTAAGTGTCCATCAACAGATGAATGGATAAAGAAGATGTGGTGGGGAGGGGGTGTGTGTGTATAAAATGAAATACTACTCAGCCATTAAAATAAAAGAATGAGGGGCTCCCCTGGTGGCGCAGTGGTTGAGAGTCCGCCTGCCGATGCAGGGGACACGGGTTCGTGCCCCGGTCTGGGAGGATCCCACGTGCCGCGGAGCGGCTGGGCCCATGAGCCATGACCACTGAGCCTGCGCGTCCGGAGCCTGTGCTCCGCAATGGGAGAGGCCACAACAGTGAGAGGCCCGCGTACCGCAAAAATAAATAAATAAATAAATAAATTTAATTTAATTTAAAATAAATAAATAAAAGAATGAAATTTTGAATTTTACCATTTGCAACAGTAGGGATGGACCTGGAGGGTATTATGCTTAGTGAAATAAGTCAGGCAGGGGAGAACAAGTACTGTATGTTATTGCATACATGTGGAATCTAAAAAAATAAGACAAAGAATGAATATAACAAAACAGAAACAGACTCACAGGAATAGAGAACAAACTAGTGGCTTGAAAGGTAAGAGGGGTGTGGGGGGCAAGGGGATTAAGAGGTACAGACTACTGTGTATAAAATAAATAAGCCACAGGATATATTGTACAGCACAGGGAATATAGCCCATATTTTACAATAACTTTAAATGGAGCATAATCTATAAAGTTTTTGGATCGCTGTGTTGTACACTTGAAACTACTGTAATATTGTAAATCAACTAACTGTACTTCAATTTAAAAAAATCTGTCTTCGTCAATGTACACCCTATTTTAATCACTTACTCTCCTACTGTAACTTTCTAAAGAAGAGGACCTCAGACAAAAATAAGCTTTCTAGGTACCTTTATGAAGGTGATCTGCTTGCGTCCTCACAATACCACATGAGGTCGGCAGGGACACTCCTCCATCTGTTGGAAGCGGGGGGACTGGACTGCTTGCACTGCCTTGAGGATCTTGCCGCTTCCTCTGATGGGCAACAAACCTCCTTTATGTCTCTCATGTCCCTCCCAGGTTCCTGAGGAAATGAGCCGATGTCGAAATTCCTACACCGAACAAGAGCTGAAGCCACTTACCCTAGAAGCGTTAGGACGCCTTTGTAATGATGAGTCAGCCAGCTACCAGCACTTCCTCCAGGACTGTGTGGACAGCCTGTTTAAAGAGGTCAAAGAGAAATTCAAAGGCTGGGTCAGCTACTCTACATCTGAGCAGGCTGAGCTGTCTTATAAGAAGGTATGTCGTCTCCCCGTTGTCAGCCATTTGAATTCTAGTGGTCAGGACTTGGGTTCATCAGAGACGAGATACCCTTTTGCCAACACAGTTCTCCTTGGGGATCTGTCACCCATTCCCTTCCTTATAGAGCTAGGCAGCCAGGTGATCCATATCCCCCAGGTAAGAGTGGAAACCAGTTCAGTGAGGAATAGTACTCATTGAACATGTGTCAGGGGAATCAAAATATCTAATGAAATCCTTTGGTTCCACAGAAACACACTAGAATTCCCTGGAATGTTTTACTAATGGTATGGGGCCTTTGGGCATTTTGTGAAGTGCTTAGATATTTCCATCATTTGATTGGAATCCCCTTGGGCTCTCTCCTGTTCTCAGTCACTCTTCTCTTGGCCCTTTAATGAGCAGGGAGTGCTGGGTGGGTGGGTGGTTAACCTGAAAGCCCCTTAAGGGCAGAGGCATCCTGTATTGCTTTGCATGATAGGTGCATGGAGGTATTTGTTGATTTGTCTCTACCACCTTGAGTAGAAACAATGAGAGCAGTCGGATGGCCATGCAGGCTTGGGAGTGCAGATAAATCTTAGTTTTACTACATTGACCCTAATATGGGTCCCAGGAAAACAGATATAACCGGAGGTGACACCAGCAGTACTACTGGCTTTCTGGCCTGATCTTGAATGTACTTGCGGTCAGCAGCCTATTAAAGCCAGAAATAAACATTAGGACGACGTACCCAGCTAGTAATTTGCCTTCAGAGACTAGGTGTGTGGGAATTGTCTCAGCACTGAGGAGTACATCCTCTTTTCAGGTGAGTGAAGGACCACCTCTAAGGCTCTGGAGGGCAACCATTGAAGTCCCTGCATCGCCTGAGGAAATCTTAAAGCGCCTACTTAAAGAGCAGCACCTCTGGGACCTGGACTTGTTGGATTCAAAAGTGATTGAGATCCTGGACAGCCAAACTGAAATTTACCAGTATGTCCAAAACAGTATGGCACCCCATCCTGCTCGGGACTACGTTGTTCTGAGGTGAGAGCTTCCGGATTGATTATTGCGGCAAGGATGAGCCTCTGTGGCACTGAATGTTATAAGATGCTAACATTATTTAAAATAGAACGTTTGCTTCCAGAAAAGCGTTGAACCCTTCCAAATATGAAAAATATATCCTCATTTATTCCAACAGTGTTGTCCATCCCTGAAAATGGTTTGAACTCTTTTGGAATCGAGCTCAGAAAGAGAGGCACATTCCATTGAACGTGTTCACTGGTAGCTGATTTTTGCCCCCTTTACGATAGATTTTCTCGTTAGAAACAGCTAGTGAACACAGAAGCCAGGAAGTAACATTTGGGTCCCAAGTGAGCTGTGGTTAAAGCTGATTCATATGTGATTCATAAATTCTCTGAAGATATTATTGAAAGAAGAATTCCAAAAATCTTTGAGGAAATGTCACATCATTAGTCCAGAACTTCTCCAACAGACTAACATTTGGATGTCCATGTTCTAATACATTTGTGAAATATAAAAAGGGTTTTCAGACCCACTTCAGATTGGTCCTCTTTCCAAGAACTGACTGTGTGAGCTTAAATACCACTGCAGAAGGGGCTCTGTTGAAGTTTGTCATTCAGGAGTCCTTGCACAAGGATGGATGCATGGCGTGGCCTCCATCCTGCCCTTCAGCTGCCTTCTCTAAGAATGAGGCCCCGTTTTAAACTCGGCTTCCAGGAAACTCCATTTTTTTCCCCTCTCGTTTTGTCCCTACAGAACATGGAGGACTAATTTACCCAAGGGAGCTTGTGCCCTTTTACTCACCTCCGTGGATCACGACCGGGCCCCTGTGGTGGGAGTGAGGGTCAATGTGCTCCTGGCCAGGTATCTAATCGAACCCTGCGGGTCAGGGAAATCCAAACTCACCTACATGTGCAGAGCTGACTTAAGGTAGGTTCTAGTGCTGATTTTTTTTTTTTTTTTTTTGACATCTTGAGTGACTACATCCCTGCATCTTGGATGCTCTGTGAAGAGCGGTGCTTATAAAGTAACTCCTTCATGTTTCTTGGTCCTCTGGGTACCACTTACTAATTTCCACCCCTTAGAGGATATGGTACTAAAGCAATGTGGATGTGGTGGTTCTGCCATGAACTTAAAGCCACAGGAAATGAGAGTTCGAATTAGCAATCAGATGTTTCTCATTGTATATTCAAAGAGGTTTGAATAATGTGACATGCCCTTTTAGTAATTAATTAGACCTATCCTTTGTGCCATAGATCAGTGCGAATTCTTATCAGAAAATGAACGAAATGCAGCAATACCAACAAGAAAAATCAAACCTCTAAAAACTTTCCAAAGTGGCTCTCCTGTTAAATAAATCCTCATTTGAGGTCTTTACAGCTCCGTACTGCAAGTATCTGTATGGTCTGTTTCTGTTCTACACGCCGGAGCTTTCTTTCCTGAAGTTTCCCCCAGTATCTGCACTCAGTATGTTGTTCCTTGAGAAACTTCTGGTGCCAAAAGTGTAATGGAGGTGCCAGCAGATTACTCTGGAATAATAAGAGGGATCTTTACTCGTGCATTTTGCTGATCAAGAAATAGAAGTATATTCAGAACTCCCTTCAGCTGATTCAGGGTTTTCCACCTCGAATAATTTATTTGCGTTTCCTTTCCTGTCTGTCGTAGGGGCCACATGCCAGAGTGGTACACGAAATCTTTTGGACATTTGTGTGCAGCTGAAGTTGTAAAGATCCGAGACTCCTTCAGTAATCAGAGCACTGAAACCAAAGACACCAAATCTAGGTGATTCCCGAAGCATGTCCATTATCTGGGCCTTTGTTTCTAGAACCCTTGCCAGTCCTTGGAAGATTGGGTTCAGTGTCTGATCCTGAAACAAAACTACAAGATGGAGTGTGGGAATTGACTATAGTGATTTGATACATTTTTAAAGCTGCTTTCTATTCGTTTAAGGTCTGTATTATGGACCTTGACTGGAATATATGACTGTGCAAAAAAAAAAAAAAAAGTATTCCTATTCGAATTGCTTCTGAGAAGCAAAACTATAAATACATTAGGGAAGATAATGAAGAGACGTCATTCTCTTGCGATGTCGGTGTCTGTGTACGTGTACCTATGTCATTTTCTTTGCAGTGTGTGGAGGGACTGGTGTATCCACTGGAATAGTTGGTCCTCTTTGACATATTTTCTCGCTGAGAAGAGCAAAGAAAGGTTTGCACAGAGGGGTGTGTGTATGTGTGTTTGTTGCTGGTCGAAAGGCATAGATGTGTAAGTTGGGCTGCAGTGTCTGGCACACTGAGACACCTCCAAGAAGGATCTTGATGCATCAGGTTCAGTTTAACCTGGAATATCTGACTACCCATGGAATTATCCAGAAAGTGAACCCATTTATTTTGGGGTGTCAGACAACCCACCCTTGTCTGTTTTTTTTTTTTTCCTGAGTTAGTAAACACTTTCCGTCTCCACCAACCTCTTCTTTACCTTAAAAGTGATTGTAATAAATTTACTTGGATAGCCCATTTTAAACACAGTTTGTCTCTAGACCTGATTGCAGATAGCAAAGTTGTTTTTATCCAGTACAGGTGAATTCAGGGATGGAAATTCCCCCTTGCTAGCTCCAAAGCACAGTTTTGTTTTTTGGTTTTTAAGTTGAGATGTGAAAACTGAGCACTCTTAACATCTACTCCTGAATCAAATATCAACACCTTTTACGTGTCCGCAAATTCTTTGCATTTCCATGTTAGGAGAAACTCTTTAAGGCACTATGTATGGGAACACAGGAAACTGTGTCCCAAGGAAACCCTTGTAAATTTAACCCAACCACAAAAGTTGCTTGTTGTTATGGTTATTAACAGCATTTTTGAAAGCCGCATATGTTAATTGGATTTGTCCTTCTCAGCAAATAGGGGTTTTTTTTAAATTTTGTTTTTCCTACATTTCTTTTTCTTCTCCTTTATGAAGCCCCTGGAAATATATTTTAGTAGTAATGGAAAGTAGTAATCACAGTAAAAAACAAACAAACAATCAAAAACACACTAGTGCAGGGCTTTGGAAGGGTGGTCTTTATACAGGTTTTACTGTAACGGTAAAGGTTGGCTCAAAAGACAGTATTAGTGAATTTATTTTATATGGATCAAAAGTGAATAATGTATGAATGAGAGTTGTAAGAAGGACTTTTATTTTGTTATAATTTAGTTACCATTGTCAGTGTTATTTCAAAGGTTCTTTGAAGAATTAGGGGGCAGGGGACAGATCAGAGTTTAATTTGAGTATTTTGGATATTAGCGTGCCTCATGAAGATATACTTGTATATTCAACTTTTATGGCTTTGAGATTTGTAAGAGTATATGTTGTATATACCATTCTATTAAGAAACATGTACGCCTACCTGTCCACTGTGCTTTCCAACACAGATAAAGCATGATAAAGATTATTATTTAAAATATACTTGTATTTATACCTCAGATATTCTTTTGGATTTTGTACCTCAAGGCTTTTTTGGTTTGTTTTTTTTTTTCGTTTGTTTTTTGCTAATGTAAATACACTTTACATGAATACAGTCTAAGTGAAAAAAAAGTAAATAAGAGGTTTATAACTTGCTCTATATCTGTACAGAATATAATCAATAAGTGCACTATTAAATGTTTAAAGTAAGGGAAACGTCTGGCCTGCTTTCCACTGTATCACATCTCACTCCCACCCGTAAAGCCACAGATGGCGAGGCATACCATCCTAGCATCAACTAAAATGAAAATACAGATTTGCTACAGGAAAAATCGGACCGCAAATCATTCCAAGGCCAAACTGCAACTGAGCCACTCACTAACAAACAGGAAACCCTGGTGAAGGTTCAGGAAGCACAGAGATGCTCTCCAAACAAAGGTCTCGAGGAAACGATACTGAGAAAGTTACAAGAATAAGCAACAGCAACCGAAAGATGCTCATAAGCAAAGCCAAGGTCACCGATTCATTCCGCAAAAGGTCTCTTTCCCACTGTTTGGCTTTCCTGTTGAAAGGATTCCTTACATATTTGACCAGAGGAGAATGTGAAGGATGTGAACATTTTCAAGAACTCTGCTTTAAGCCACCTAAAGTGATATTGCCACAACTTACTAATTGTGACTAATTGCCTAGGTTGTAAGCTCTCTGAGAGCAGGGCTCTTCTACACGTCTTTATAATCCCCTGCAGCAGCTTTCAGTGTTTTGTACTTGTAGGCACCTAATAAATTTATTATTTGCCAAATGGAATTGATTGAATCAGCGTCTGTTATTTGAAAAGGAAGAGAAGCTAGGATGCTGTCTGTCTTAAGTCCTCACTTTGGTTCATCAATGCCCATTTTGAGATGGCAGAGACTGGAACTTGTTAAACCTAGTGAAACCTTGAAGTTCAAAAACTGGCGAAGATGACATAGATATTCTACAGAGGTGCTCTGGATTCTAAATTAGAGAGTCCTTTGTGCTGGAATTTCAACCAGTCTCATTCCTCCGATACAATGTGATATGCATCTTAGATTTGATTTTGACAAATACTCACTCTGGGCATAGTAAAGGAGAAAAACCAATCTCGATATAATTTTTTTAAAACACACATACAGACCAAAGCCTTTTTTATTTACTTCTGCCTCCAGTCCTGGTTTCCTCAGAGCCATATAAAATGGAAAGTCAAAATGTCTGAAATACCTAATAATTCAGTTGTTTGCACAGCTCTGGAGTCATGAGTTAGTAATAGGCTACATGTGGTTACCAGGATGGAAGAGATGCTCTCACAGGCACCCAGGTAGATTCAGATTGCTTTTGTCACGACCCATTTTCCTGTTTACCTCATTTAGTCAGTTATTCCAACACCTATTTATATTTAGCTCACACAGTGCTCAGACCTGAAGATTCCAAAGTCCTGAAAATCTGCTCTCAGAGATACTAAGATAGAAATGACAACGCCCCATAGCATCCTGCCTACCAATTTACAGATGGCATAACTTGGAAGATTCTAACAAAATTAAATGGATTCTTAAGAGGGTTTTTTTTTTTTTTTTTCCCCTCCCAGGGCTAAGGGGAACAGCTGAGATTTTGGGAAAGGAAAAACTGAGGAAAAACTAGGGAAGATAATCCATATCGGTGCTTTTCCAACACCACTGGTTAGGGGTGTGTGTGTGTCCAGGGGAAAGCAAAGGCAGTAGAGAGGTGTGTGGGATGTTATAGTTACGCTCATGGGTCTTTATGCCACCTTTGTCCACTTTTCACACGCTTAATCCTCACACGCACCCCACAAAGCATAGGTATTATCCTTCTAAGGACTATGGCTATGACTTAGTGACGAATTAAGGTGCCCAGAGCCAGAAAGAGGAGCTGAAATTCCAGCTCAGTACCTCTACCCCAGACCGTCTCCCATCTGCCGATCTTTCTCTAATCCAGAGGCAAACTCACAGTAAGGGCCGATTCACTCACGTTGCATCAGCATCAGAATTGGGAAGAATGCAAGGAAAAGGAAGATCCATAGCAAAATAACCACATTAGTCAAGGTTGCCAAGAAATTATTCTGTCACCCGATTACTGTGTTGCTTAAGGAGAAATTAAGGAGGTCAAGATAAAGGTGAGGCAAAAGTTTTGTTTCAGGTTGAAAGAATTTGTAGTTCTGTTTGCAAATTGAATACGTGATTTGCAGTGTACCAAGACTCCAGGGATGCCTCCCTGTGAGGCATAGGGCCTGCTCCTCCCCACCTGCAAGCGCAGAACGATCTGACGTGTGGTCAGATTGCAACCCACCCAACCCCTCTGAGCTTGCATTGCTTCATGGATACAAGGGGCATAACTACTTACAGGCTTCTTAAGCTGCAGCCCAGGACCAGAAGGCCGGTCCTGTGACTTTCTGCAATTCGTCGTGATGCCCACCACACAAGAACATCATGAAGTGCAACTGACATATTTGTGAAGGTGCTTTGAAAACCAAGAGCTATTGAAAGGTAAAGGAGCCTTCATGAAAGCAAAGTGGAATTTAGCCCAAATGCTTTTCCCCACCTGCCTGTTGAAGCATACATAAATGATTATAAAGCAGAAATCCTAAACAATGAGATCATGGCATGCATGTCATCTTGGTGTTCCATCAGGATGAAATTTGCCTAAGGAATTTAAATTCCATTTGCCTAAGGAATGCAAATTACAATAAACCTCAAAGAGCCTGTGGCAGGGAAAGCTCAGGTAGGTCTGTGCAGTTGCAGTGAAATTGGGCCCATTCTTCAGGGAATGATCAGTTTTTTTCAGGCTGGGAGTTTGCTAAATCATGTTGGCAGCTGTAGCCCAAAGTAATTACCCTCTCTGTGTATACACAGTTCCCATTAGAGCAGCCGGTTTGCCTGTCTGGACCCAAGGCTGTGTTGACAACTGTAGTATAAACACCTCTTTGCAGAGATTTTTCATCTCATTAGACTTAAAAAAAAAAAAATGAGGGCAAGAAATGTTGTTCCCCATAGAGGATTTTCATTTCTTTCTCTTTTCCTATCAAGATACAAAGCACTGTGGAAAGCAAAAGCCTTACTCTTTTTATGACGCATCATCAGCCATGATTTGGTGATGTTGTTCCCACAAAAATAGTGACTTGTTCCCATAAAAATAGTCTGATTCCTAAGGAAAATGTTTTTAAGCTCCGTAGGTTACAGGTACTTGACAAATACAAACGTGTTTGGCTCACATCTGAGAGGACTTGCTGTTGAGCTACCATTTATTAAGCCTAATAATGTGCTAGGTACTGAAGTATATGCCTTATTCAATTAATATTACATTTAAATCCCATAGCACTCCTTTGAAGGAGAACTTATTAGCCTCATTTTATAAATGAAAAAGTTTAAAGAGGCGGGAATGCTTAAAGAAATAAAGTAGCTATGTAGTATTTGCAAAGGGACTCAAGAAATTCTAGAACAGCACTGTATGACAGAACACCCTGCTCTAGTACATGCGGCTCTTGTTGAAATGTGGCAAATGAGACTAAGGATCTGGATGTGTAATTCTATTTAATTTTTATTAAGTTAGATTTAAACAGTTCTAGGTAGCTAGTGGCTACTGGACTGGACAGTATAATTTTTATTCCAAAGATCTGAGAATAATTCCAAGCAATCCAATTCTTCTCTCTCTCTTCCACCTATAATAATCCTCCAAGGAAGGAAGGAAGGAAGAGGAAATAAAGAAAGAAGAAAGAAAGGAGGGAGGGAGGAAAAGAGAAAGAGAAAGGAAAGAAAGAAAAGAAAGAAAGAAAAAGAAAGGAAAGAAAGAAAGGAAGGCCGGAAGAAAAGAAAGGAAGGAAAGAAAGAGGGGGGAGGGAGGAAGGAAGGAAAAAGAAATATAGTAAATAGTTGTAAAAATCCATATTTCGGGTCAGATAATACCCACTCAACATTCCACCAGCCACAAGACAAAAACTGTGTCTCCCCCAGCCTGTGGCCAGCTCCCGCACTTCTCAAGCTTGAGTTGGATGACCTCTTTTCTTTGCTGCTAGAGTATTTGCACATCACCAAACCACAGATAATGCTGTAGCTGATCTGAAAGAACGTTCTGTAATTCAAAATATTCTCCTCAGCTTGCCGCAAGCCACGGCATCCTCACAGATGCTGCGGTCCCAGCAACCACAGTGGTCCCTTCGTGGTCGGCTCCTGTCCCCTCGGTTTCCTTGTCACTGGTGTCCAGGCCTTCTTGCAGGCTGGTGAGACCAGCTACCCGGCAGCAGCTGTCAGAGCCCAAGGTATCCTTCACTGATAAGAGTTCTTGGTGAGGTGTCTGAACTTACAAGTCAGTGGTAACAGCTCTAAGGTAAAGATACATATTCCACACGGGGTCCTAGCTTTTTGCTTCCAAGGACTCTTCACTATACTTCTTAACACCTTCCAGTCTTTTTCAAAGTTGTCAAATATTTGTGGTATTAAACAGTACCGCTTACTAAGAAGTAATGTGTTTTTTGGGCTTCCCTGGTGGCGCAGTGGTTGAGAGTCCGCCTGCCGATGCAGGGGACACGGGTTCGTGCCCCGGTCCGGGAAGATCCCACATGCCGCGGAGTGGCTGGGCCCGTGAGCCATGGCCGCTGAGCCTGCGCGTCCAGAGCCTGTGCTCCACGACAGGAGAGGCCACAACAGTGAGAGGCCCGTGTACCTCAAAAAAAAAAAAAAAAAAAAAAAAAAAAGTAATGTGTTTTTTAAAATTTTCAATATAGATACATATTATTTAAAACTGCTAATCAAGTCTAGAGGCATCTTAGAAATAAGTGCGAAATAACTTTTATTGGCACATGATTTGAGTTTTCTTAATGAAAAATAGCTTATGAAAGCTTTTAAGCTGAAGACCGTCCAAAGGCCATAGACTCCTCCCAATCACCAGTCTGTAGCTGAGTGATGGTTCCTAGCCCTGATACTCAGATAATTAATCAAGGAAAAGGGGGATTTAATGTCATGCTCCAGGGAAACTAGTTTTCTTGACTTCCAAGGCTGGCGGATAGGATGTATTTTTTTCAACCACAAACATAAGGCAAGCTCTATTTTGTTGCAGTATTTTAAAATGTAAAAATATGAATAGATGATTAATATCATTCCAGGAAAGCAGGAAATGAAGAGTTCACACAGACTGTAAAGATTATTAAAGCAAGAAGAGAGGTGAAGCCCCTGGGACCATGCAAAATGTTGCAATATCTCAAAGAGCTAAAGGGTATTTCACCCCATGACCCAGAATACTGAAAATGGGATATGTTTTCCTGCCACCATCCGGAAAGGAAAGAAGATAAGTTTCCAGAAGCAAAGCAACCTGACTGGTAAGGCAGGATACGCATACAACTGTTGTTTGTTTTTAACCAACCTAATGCCATAAACACTCTTGGGTCAGATTAATCTTCACCACAGGGTCACCCATGGACACCTCCAGTTGGCTGACCCTGAGAGGTCCAACAGGACCCTCCACGAACTCCCCCTTTTCAACGACTCCAGGAGATAGGTCAGCCTGACATCAAAGGACCAGCGGCCATTTAAATTTCAGGATTACAATTTTGGTGATTTTTTTTTTTTTTTTTTTTTTGCCATTTCATGACAAAGCAGACCCAACAGAATAAGAAAGTAATTTCCAAGACTGATAACTTCGTTTCTTTGGTTTCACCCACTTTCTAGTTTTCTCTGATCCTAAACCCATTCCATGCCAAGAATAGTACAAATAGAGATAAAATCAGGAAATATAAGGGACACTGGCTCCCAACAAAACCCTCATTTAAGCAACAAAAGAAGAAAGAAACAGTACAGGGAGGGAGCAAACAAAAGAAGGACCAGTGCTGGGTTTCCAATGGCTAAAATATACTCGCTAAAATTCTTAAGTCTACATCACCCCTCCTGTACCTACCTCTGTGTTTGGAGACACCCAGAGAGCCAGACTCTCTTTCTTATATTGCCTAATGAAATGCCATTTCTTATTTGAATTTTCACACTAACTCCTTGGCCTCATCCTTTTCTCATCCTCTTGATATTTGGATTCCCCTCACGCTGGCCACTGTTCCTTCCACGAATGCTTCCTCTCTCCTATGACTTTTTTCTCCTTGTTCTTTCAAACCAGATTTACTCCCGGACCCTCCCCTGGTCTCCCACGTGGCCTGGACGACTCCCTCTGTCTCTTCCTTCATCTCTTTCCATCTCTCACGTCTCCACGTGCCTCCCCTTCCCACCCCACATCCCTCAAAAAAAAACAAAACAAAACCACACCAAAAGAAAACAAAAAAACCACTGTAGTTTCTTAGGCTTCCTTTAATTTAATGCAAAGCAGAAAGGTCACTTTGTATTTCTCTTGCTTCTATTAATTTGCAGGTATTCAATCTATCTCTGCTAGATAGGCTAAGGAATTCTTTATCCGTTGCCCTCTTTGGGCAAGGACAGCTATATGAAGTTGTCACAGAGGGAAGGTTACATGACATGGTAAGGCACTGGGGAGAGAATTAATGGTCTTTCACTGAGCTAGACAGGTAAAGCCATAGCCGGGTAGTCGGAGAAAGCAGATCTGGGCATAGTTTTGTTAAGTTCAGGGACACATGTGCACAGGTTTGAAGACAAAGGAAACTTGCCAGTGGAGATAGAGGGAATACAGAGAGCCTCATAGTCCCTCTGTGATGGGGAAAGAATGTGCTCACAGGACAGAGGGTGACTTTAAGGAAAAAAGGAGGATGCTTTGCTCTGGGACAGCAAGGAAGGACAGGCTGATAAAGGATTTTGGTCAACCAGAGCCTTGAGCTGTGTGATCAGAGAATGTTGAACTGGATGGAACTTTCAACATAACTAAATCCCACCATCTGATTTTCCAGAAGTGGAAGCAGGGTTAGAGAGGCTATGACTGCCCTGAGGTTTCAAACTGCAGCAACAAATGGGCTAGAAGTCATATTAGGGTGACAGCGGTCACCTGGAGGGGCTTAGGTTTTTCTCTCCAATAAGACAGCACATGAATGCTGCAGTGATAGCCATTTCTCTCTGAGTTTACCTCCATCAGGTGCTCTGGTGTGACTTTCATTCACACTTCTGACTCTTCTAGGGCTGGGACCCACTTCGCTGTCAGCCAGGAGTGTCATTTCCACTTTCTCCGTCATTATTCCCTAAAGCTGTGAGTAGCCATTGGGTTGCATGAATAATTGTGCATTTAAGCAGGTAGGTCTGCACAATTCTAGTGTTTCCATGTACTATCTTACTTAATCCTCACTGCAAACCCAAAAGGTTGGAGGCATTATTATCCCATTTTACAGATAAGAAAAACAGAGCATGTCTAGGTTAAACTGTCTGCGTTCCCATCAGATAAATCACATAAAGCATTTAGAACAGAGCCCAGCATGTGGTAAGCACTCAGAGTCTGTTAGCTGTTGTTATTTTTAACATTATACCTGAGGTCATTTTATGTAGCAGGTGGAAGCACAGACTGGACAGATTCTCAGAGTAAAACCACCATTGACACTAAGGGTGTGATCTCAAGGAAATTGTTACTTAACCTCAGTTTTCATATCTGTAAAATAGACATAATAATAGTAAAGAAATTACAACCATGCGCAATGCATAGTAAGTACTAAGTATCATTACTTCTAGATGTCTGTTTCTTATTCTTTCCTAGTTTAAACCTGTGCCTAAAATAAACTATCCATATGCATCAGATTAATATTAATTAAGATTAATACCATCCAAGCCTGGGTGGCCAGACACCATGAGCAGAGTGGTGAAGACCTGACAGCTTTGTTTCCTTATGGGGGTCTCTAGAATTCAGCAGCATTAGCCCTCCATTTTTACTTGGTTATTCATTCAACCAACATTTGTTGAATACCTACTAGGTACCAACAGAGGAAAGCCACAGAAGTATAAGTCATCCCTCTTGACTTGGAGGTGCTTCTAGTCTTTTCAAGGAGACAGATAGAGAAATCATTTCAATAAAATGTGCTGGAGTGGAGACTCCACCCCGACACCCAGAGAAAGAGATGACATCTGATCTGGGTGTTGAAGGATGAAAGAGGGGGAGAGGGCAGAAATACATTCCAGGCAGGGGCAACGCTGGGCAGCCTGGAGGAGCCTGGCTTGGTGAGGAAGCAGGGAGGGAGGAGGGAGGAGGTGTTCTGTTAGGGAAGGTGTGGCAGGAGAAGCGGGACCTGTGAGATGGAGAAGCGTCTTGCATACCCTTCTAGAAAATCTGAACGTTACCCTACAGGCAATGGGAAGCTTGCAGAGCTTTTAAGGAAGGGAGCGATAGAATCAGATCCGACTTTTTTTTTTTTTTTTTTTTGCGGTACGCAGGCCTCTCACTGTTGCGGCCTCTCCCGTTGCGGAGCACAGGCTCCGGACGCGCAGGCTCAGCGGCCATGGCTCACGGGCCCAGCCGCTCCGCGGCATGTGGGATCTTCCCGGACCGGGGCACGAACCCGTGTCCCCTGCATCGGCAGGCGGACTCTCAACCACTGCGCCACCAGGGAAGCCCAGATCTGACTTTTTAAAAGAAAAGTCTGCAGGTGGTGTGGAGGGTGGATTCGGTAAGAAGGCTGGAGGCCAGGAAGGCAGTACGGAGTCCCTTTCAGAAATCCTCCCTCTCAAGATCACCAGTACCAGGACCCAGACAGTGCCATGGGGACAGAGGGGATTAGGCACTGGGAACACAGTTAATTAGGAGATGGAATCAACAGGACTTGGTGACAGTCTTTTTGGAATGAGCTATTGGGGGTGAGGCTTACACACCGAATCGCAGCTCCAGAGCCTGGAGGGAGGGGCTGCAGCTGCCTCTGAGATACGCAGAAACACATTTGAGATGAGGGTGGAATGTGCGGTGAGTTCAACTGTGAGAGCACTGAGGCTTCTGAGGGCATCTCAGCGGAGCTGTCCTGTGGGTAGTGGACAAGATATAGGACAAGAATTCCTGAGAGAAGCCTGGCATAAGGCATGGATGGAAGGGTAAACGGTAGCTGAAACCGTGGAACGTCCTGACCCGGAGAAGAACAGAGAGGCCACCTGTGCCTGGAGGTCACAGTACGAAAGATCCCAGGGCTGTGGGAAGGGGAGAAGGTTCCTGGATAATTACCAGGAACTTAAGGGTTTTTCTCCATAACGTGATGTGTTAGGTTCCCGTATGCCCTAGCTTAATTGGAGATGATGAATTTTGTTTCTGCATCATTTCCATAAGGGGCTGGATGCGTCATGGAGAAGTGGAATGGAACAGAGTGACTGGCAGCAACCAGAAAACTCAATTAAATGGAATACGTGTGCACATCAATAAGAAAAAGTCTGGCGCTTCCCTGGTGGCGCAGTGGTTGAGAGTCCACCTGCCGATGCAGGGGACACGGGTTCGTGCCCCGGTCCAGGAAGATGCCGCAGAGCGGCTGGGCCTGTGAGCCATGGCCGCTGAGCCTGTGCGTCTGGAGCCTGTGCTCCGCAACAGGAGAGGCCGCAACAGTGAGAGGCCCATGTACCAAAAAAAAGTCTGAAATTGCCCTGCCCAGACTCTCTGATACTCAGACCCAGTCCCTGATTCACCAAGTTAGTGTTTCCCAGAGAAAAGAACCAGTTCTTACTTCAATATCTTAAAAAAAAAAAAAAAAAAAGACAAGAAAAGGCTAATTCAAATCATGCCTTAGCACAGTAAGTCTGTACAAACTAATTAAAACACTTGGTTGATTTTATAAGAAATTACATCCTCCCCAGTGTAGTGTCATTTGCTATCCTGTGATAAGCAGAAGCTTCAACTGGCTGTTAAATTATAATTAATAATAATTATATGTCATTTAAATTATTAACTTATTTAAATTATGAGAAAACTAGTTAGGTATAATTAATGCACTTCAATTGAAAGACATCAGTTTTCAAAACGTGAAGTTTCTGAGGATTAAAAAAATAAAAATAAAATGATATCCTGGCTGGCCAAAAGTCTGGGAACCCATAGCAAATGCTCTGCTCTTATTCACTGTCCTACTTAGTGAGTTGGGAGCCACCTGGCAGGGCCACAGGCATCTCCTGAGGTGACCAAAGGGTCCTGCCTGCTCACATTTCCAAACACTTCTGTGAAAGAGATGAATGGAAAATTTAAAATCCTGCCCAGCTAACTCCAAGTCATCCTTCCAGAGACTCTAAGAAGCCCACCAGGGTGGGTGAAGTCTCCCTCTGGGTTCTGTTTTGCCAGATTCTTTTGTCATTGTCTGGGTTTGTGTTTCGGTTTGTTTTGGTTTTGGTCTGGCTCTACTATCAGACAGCAACCTCTTAGGGGCAAACATTACCTTATTCCTGCCTCTGTTCCCAACACCGAACACAGTGCCTGGCATATTTCCAGAGCTCCAAAAATGTGTGTGGAGCAGAACACAGACAATCTGCTCTACAGGGAGATTTGCCTTTGAAGACAGAGGATGAAGAACAGGTATCTTCTACCATGAAAGCTCCAGCGACAGCTCTGGGCTCAGCAAGATGGAGGAGAGGAGGCCACCTTGCAGTCTGGGTGTGCTGGATACAGGAATCTCTTCCTCCAGGCCATGCCTGCAGCTGAGCACTGGATGGTGGATTATCAGTTTGCACACTATGAGACAATGGATCTAAATAAGCTTTTATCCTCAGAGTTAGGACTAGTGGAGCCTGGAAGAAATTTTAATTAGGGCAAAGATGGACAAAAGTATTTGCATTGAATGCTGGGTCTTCCCGTTCTGGCAAATGGCAAGAGTAAGATTCAACTCCAGATACTCGCTACGTGTGTTTCTCCCCCTTTGTAATGAAGATCTCAGTTGTCTCCGGCTTTACCAGATCTGTTTGTAATTGCATTCCTGTCTCTGCTTCAAATTACTCTGACCATTTTCTGCGGAGCTCTGTTTTATGTGCATCCTGGTAGGTGTGACTCTTTCTTAGCTGACTTCTCCAGTCATTTACCTACTCACTTACCCAAGTGGCTCTCCTTTTAAAAAAACAAGCAACAGACTCTTCAGATATTTATTTCACTCAGCACAAACAGTTCACAAATAGAAATATAGGCTTACAAAAGCATTTGTGGGAAGGCTACTTTTAAAATCTTTGAACTGCCAGACATCTGTCCCTAATGGATAAGAAACGTATTGTATGTAATTTAACTACCACCTTCTGTTTTCTATTCTACATTTCTCTTCCCAGATAAAGGGCCTCTCCTCATATCCTCTTATCTTTGCCTAAAGCATCACCTCTGGAAGAAGCAACTAGGAGCCATGAAGAGAATTAATGTGGTCGCAACAATCTGGGGAGGAAAAAATAAAAAGATGTAAATGAGGCTGAAGGGCGGAGGTTTTCGGTTCAGACTCGAGTTGCTACTTACACCTACCTCCCTGTGTCCTTTAAGTGCGTCAGTGTAAACTGCCTGGACCACGGGAGGAGGCTGCATCCTGATTCAAAGATGAGATTTCAGACTGGAATTCTCCAGCCTGGTCCACAAGGGGAGTCTGGGATTCCACCAAGCCAGGAAGAGACCTCTGGATTTGACAAATCCTTCAAATTAATCCTCTACACGAAAGGGCTTATAATCTATTCATCTGATTTTTTTTTTCTTTTCTTTTTTTTTTTAGCATTATCTTTAGAACCTGGTTGTCTCAGGTATAAGAAGCTGCTTAGAAACCTGCAGAGGCTCGTGGTGGAGTGTAGGGGTCGGGGAGGCGGAAGGGGGGGATGGGTTTCAAGGCAGAGAGACCCAGTCCAATGACTCACTGTATGATACTCCTCAAGGGAGATCCACTTCGTAATATCGGGTGCTACGCTGGATGATTAGTGCTTCCGCTGGCTAGGATGCATTCTGAGCCCCGGCAAGGATTTTCAAGCCCACACTGCAGTGCTGGAGAATCACATCAGTTTATGTCCAGGCTGAGATGCCCGTTCTGCAGTGTGTGTGTTTGTGGGGTGGAAGACGGGGAAGGTCACGCTGTCGTTATCCAGCCTACATCCCACGGCTTAATCTTCCATTCGTGGCTACTCTTTTGATACCACTAAGTACCGGTAGTTGGGAGAAACAGGACATGATTGATTAATGGGCAAATTCAGTGGGATCAGAATTTTAGGACTCTACTTCTTAAACTCTCTGAGTATCTGTCTCCATGTCAAGAAACAGGACGAAGAAATACGTCACCTAGATGAAGGGTCAGGGTAAGCATAAAGGGACTTCAGGTATACTAGACTCTACAAGGGGCTTAGGAGAAACACGGTTTTTCTGTCTGTACAGTGTAAGCATTGCTGGAATTTTTTCAGGGGGTGGTGGACTTTGAAAATCTTCCAGGATGAAATCACCTTGAGCCCTCTCTGTAAAATAAAGCTGTGACTTGTTCATGGGCAAGGGCGGACCCCGAACTGTTTCCTGAAAAAAATTCCTGGCTTGGCCTCTGATCCCTTCACCTTCCACAGTACTCAAATATTTCTAAAGTCTACGGATCGCCCCTCAATTAATGACACAAAATAGGGTCTCTCTAAGCCCATGAACGGATGCCTTCTAACTCTTATTCAAAGGCTAGGCGAGAAAGAGTTCCTTGTGAAGGGTTATTTCAGAATTATTCAGTCCATCACTCTTCTTGGTACTTCGAGTTCTTTCTTTGGATACAGCCAGACATCAGAAAAGTAAATACTTAGACATTTAATCCTCTTTCCAAAGAAAACAGAGAGCTGCATTTTCATTGGGGAAGCCCCAAGAGGAGACCAGGACGCAGTTAGGCATTGGGTTGGATCTGCTTGGGTTGTGCCGCTGGGGCCCCTCCATCCTCTGGGTCCACCAGAAGAGACCTCAATCAGAAAAGGCTTTTACTGCTAAGGGCTGCAGAAAGCCTGTCTTCCACCGAGTGCGCTCTCAGAACTTTCTCTCCTCTGTCCTTGTCTTTTGAGATGGAGCCTCAGAATTTAAGTTGAAACTCAACGGAACAAGTCCGTGGCCCCTCCTGCCTGCCTGATGGTACTGCATCACTCCTCAGACCTCTGCACCTATCCTGTTAGTCTCCCTCCTCCTACTGTAACACGTGCTTGGGTTGTGAGCTGTCTCCAACCCTTTCTGGACATTAGAAAGTCCTAACAAGCAAAGAAAGTGATTAATCCGTTTCAGAGACCCATGATTCGAGTTATAAAATGGCCAGGCCTTACGTTTCAAGTCTCCTCTCCTCCCAGCGGCCCCTTACACTTCAGTTCTCAGGACACTGACCAAGGGAGGGCGTTCCTATTTAACTAGTAACTGATTGGCTTCCAACTCTCAGCACCAACTCCTGCAAATTCAAAGGTATAGATAAATGTTTGTTGAATGAAAACCAGATCTGTAAACGGAAGACATTGAAGCTTTGCCCCACAGTTTGAAAATTCTCCCCACATTCAACTACGTGAGCCCCCAGTTTCCTGACCTCGTGACTGGTTTTGTTTTGCTTCTCTTTCTGAGCTCCCGATAGTTTGGACACCATTATGGAGGAGTCAGTTCCTTTCTGCCTGTTTAACTCTCTTCAGGCGAAGGCTGAGAATACTGGTGAGCAGGAGATGGCAGACTGTTTTTGTAAAGGGCCACACAGTGAATACTTTAGCTTGTGCAGGCCATGTGGTCTTTGTTGCGAGTAGAGTTGATTTTTATTATTCTTGGGTTCCGTATTTGTGAATGTGCCTACTCACTAAACATTTTTTTTTTTTTTTTTTTTTTTTTTTGCGGTACGCGGGCCTCTCACTGTTGTGGCCTCTCCCGTTGCGGAGCACAGGCCCCGGACGCACAGGCTCAGCAGCCATGGCTCACGGGCCCAGCCGCTCCGCGGCATGTGGGATCTTCCCGGACCGGGTCACGAACCCGTGTCCCCTGCATCGGCAGGCGGACTCTCAACCACTGCGCCACCAGGGAAGCCCCCTACTCGCTAACATTTACCTGTAACCCCCAAATCAATACCTTTGGTGCTTTGGCAGTCACGTGTGGGCAGAGCAGCAAAAAATGCGAGTCACCTGACACCCATGTTCCCAGCACTGAGGGTGAACAAGGCAAACTTCTGCCTTCGTATTTCAGCTCTCACACTGTACACAAACATCCTTTTTGGGATCTATTTAGTGTCACGTTTATTGCGTTTTGTGAGTGATTTTGCTGTTTAAAACGGCCCCCAAGTGTAGTGCTCTGAAGTGCTGTCTAGTGTTCCTATGTGTAAGAACGCTGTGATGTGCTTTAAAAGGGGAAAGTTCATGAGTTACATAAGTTTTGTCCAAGCATGAGTTACACCCCAGTTGGTCATGAGTTCAGCCTTAATGAATGAACAATATATATTGAAATAAAGTTTCTTTAAACAGAAATACATAAAATAAGGTTATGTATTGATCTGTTAACAAAAATGTTGTGACCAGAGACTTGCAGGAAATTAACCCTGTATTTCCCTTAGGGGCAATGGTTCAGTATTGCTGATTTACAGAACATCGATTCCATTCAGCTCTGCATTTGTAATGCGAAAGCAGCCATAGACGGTATGCAAGCAATGAGCATGGCTGCATTCCAATAAAATTTCCTTTGTGAACATGGAAACTTGAATTTCACATAATTTTTTATATGCCACAAAATATTATTCTTTCATTTCCCCGCTAAACTATTAAAAAATGTAAAATCCAGTTTTAACTTGCTGGCCACACAAAAACCAGTGACGGGCTGGATTTGGCCCATGGACCATAGTCTGCCAATTACTGCTGTGTAGCCTTATTTTCCATGAATCCCACTGCTTTGAAGCCAGATCATGGTAGATTGGAGAGACCCACATCTCACTCCCCCGTAGTCTCTGCCATCCCAGGAACAACACTTTTATGATGCATGAGAACATTCATGACATCTGTGTCTTTGGAGTACAAGGAGACAGTTCTGAAGCTGGAGTTCAGATAGCTGGATTTGAAAGCTGGTTGTGTGACTTCCCAGCTGTTTTACTTGAGGGAACTTTCCTGGGCTTTATGCCACAGAGAGAATCATGGCAGTCTGTCTCCTAGGCCTGCAGTACAGGTTAAACTGCATGCAAGGGGCTCTGCAGATGGGATTCCTTTATCACCCTCACCACGCCCACACCAGACCAGTTAGGCAGCTTGACCTCTACCCTTGGGGTTCCTTGGACATTCATCACCCAAGCCTCACTAAGGGAGCAAGTAGATACCGACAAATCTCATTCCTTTCTACCCTGCCTCATTTTCAGGGGTCAGGGAGACGACGCCACGCAACCAATAAAAGAGCAGGAAGATATTTCCCGAAAAACCGCAGCCCCCCTTTCCATTGCCTCACAACTTATACAGTTAGGTGGCCCCCCAGATGGCCCCAGCCTTGCTTAGGCTCACGTGCTGGTGAGAAACCTCTCAAATGTCAGTGCTTACAAAAGAGGGAAGAAAATAGAAAACTCTGTTTATTTTCCTGACTTAAAAGATAACATCGCTTTGCCCTTTCCTTTTGTTTAAGGTCAGATGGGGAGCGTTCTTTGAAAGTGGCTCCAGGAGAGTTTCTCAGAGATCCATGTATTTAGCAATTTATGTTTTTCACTCAGAATGGACCACTTTCAGTAATAATGATATCATGATGATTACTATTATAAGAAACAATGTTTCACCTCATCCGTAAAAATGAAGTAATGATTCAGATCCCAGCCTGATGTTTAAAGTATTTGGCAAGCTGTACAGGAAGGTTGTTATATCTAAGTAAATGTTGATTTTAAAATGCCATTTTTAGTGGATTTTATAAGCAATGAATGACAAATTAATCAGCACTTTTATCCCAAGGAACTCACGGCACTTCACAGATATGGTCTCATTAATGTTTGCAGAGTGGAAAAGCATCATTCATGAAACCACAGCCTCAGACCTTAGAGCAGCTGGAAGGGCCCTCAGGGAGCCTCACCAAGTCGTGAGTCTATGAACCAGGAAGCCAAGACTCAGGGCTGCCGACCTTGTGCGTCTTGGATACAGGAAGGAGGGGGAGGTGCGTGCGTCTGGAAGTGCGTCTGCATGGCACGCTCCCCCGACTTGGACGCCAGGAGTTGCGCAGGAGGCGGGGAGGGGGGCGGGGGAGGAGGGGGAGGGCGAGGGGATCCGCCCCTCCTCGCCCGGTCGCCGGGGCGGAGCCAGCCCGCGGCACGCGTCCCGGGCGTCGAGGGGCGCGGCGAGCGCGCAGTCACGTAGCCACTAGGCAGTCAGTCCGCTCCGCGCCAGCCTCGCACCGCGCGGACTCCTGAAGGTCAGCACTTTGAGTTATGGGTGTGATACAGGAAGGGAAAACTCCTCCTTTCCTTCCCTTAGCTGTATTTTCCTAGAAATTGACAGAAAAATGGGAATCTGGCACATTCGTGTATCTGATACACTTTTTGAAAGCAAAGAAGTGTCACCGAATGAGCAGGTGGCTCAGAGAGCACGAGTTTCTCCGGTTTTGCAGATAAGGAAGCGGGTTTGGTCCTAATGGAACCGGCCCAGTCCCCCCCGCACTCCCTTGCTTACCCGCCTCGCTCCCGCCCCTCCCCCCCCTCGTTCTTTGCCCTTGCCTCACTCACTCCAGCCGTTACACTATTTTTATCTGGTGGCTTAGGACTTGAAACAATGCATTAAAAACGGCAGAGCTGGGAGAGCTAACCCCCCCTTCGCCAGCAAGTGAGGGTGTGTCTTTAGCGAGTTGCTTCATCTCTTGGGAAGCGGGGAGTGCAACAGGGGCTAACCGCAGGTGCGCCCCGAGGCAGCGGGACTTGTGTGTTACGTGCGTGGAAGGCAGGTCTGCTCCACCGCTGTCCTTTGCTGAGCCTTGATAAAGTGCGAGCTCTACTCAAAGCCCAAGCTCGGTTCCTACGCCCCACTGCTGTCAAAGCTGAGTCCGAAAACCTGCACGTTCTCACGCCCCCCTACCCCCCCCTCGGCCTTGCCTGCCCTCAATCAAAGGGAGTGATTGATACTACTTGCACGTGGTGGTTCTTTAAGACCACAGTTTCCATTACCAACAGAGATGGTTTTCAAAGTCTGGTGGTGGAACTGAAGCCTTCAAAAGAAGGACTAACCAGAAGCCCGATATGTAAAGCAGTGGAGGCTGGAATGCATCGAGTGGCCTGGCTCCGCAGGGGACAGTTTGAACATCTCTGGCCTGTAGGATAAAGGTAAGGCTGTTTAGTGTGCTTGTCTCCAAGCCTTTTACAGTCTGGTCTCAATCACGCCCCGCCTCCACTCCCACCCCATGGTCCGGACGCATCAGAATATGATGTCCCTTTCACTTTCCACCTCCCCTGCTCCTGTATTCTCTGCTCAGAAGTTACTTCCTCTGTCATTCTTTCCTTGGAGCCCTCTTAGTGCTTCGTGCCTGCCTCAAAGGTAGCAGCTGTCACACTTTGGTTGGAGGTCACGAGTCCTGAAAACAGGAACTGTGCCTTGTTTTTGCAGCATTTAACTGATATTTAAAGAACACTTGAGTGCTGGGTTCTGGGAATACAGTTCAAACTCCTGGAGCTGACACCCTAGAGAAGGGGAGATGCAATGAGCACCATCAAGTAAAAGATGTGGCCTGTAGAGTGATCAGTAGGGGGAGCAAGAGGGGGGAGGACGGAATAGAGAATGTGTGTCAGTGGGGATGGGAGGTTCCAACTCAGGCACGTGGAAGACGACAGGGGCGTCAGCCTGAAGGTGGTGAAGGAGAGAGCAGTGTGGACCTTTGTGGGGAAACTCTTCCAAGCACTGAGAGGCAAAAAGCAAAGACATTTAAGGTGGGAGCAGGGAAGAGGCCAGATGGCCAATGGGAAGCGAAGAAAAGAGAAAATGGGAGGAGACAAAGGGGTGAGATAGAGAGGTGAGGGGTTTTACCAGAGTCAGAGGGTCGGACCCAGTGTTTTGAAGCTCCCACAGTCCCAACAAAGGACACAGGGGCTGCCATGGTGACCCTTCCAGTGCCCAATTCTCGGGCCTTGTTATTTTCTTTCTTTAAAATTTTTTTTGGCTGCTCTGTGCACGCGGCAGGAGGGATCTTAGTTCCCAACCGGAGATCGAACCCTCATCCCCGCATCCCCTGTAGTGGAAGCAGAGAGTCTTAACCACTGGACTGCCAGGGAAGTCTCTTTGTTAGATTTCTTTGTTTCCTTTGACGCCATCAACCTTCCCCCTTTTTTGAAAGTCTAACTTTTGGAACTCCACTTTCTCCTTTTCTTTCCTACTTCATTGGTCACTCTTTCTTGGGCGTTTGTAATTTTCTGCCTCTGCTCACCCTTGGAGGGCTTTCCCCCAACCAAGGCCTTACCCTCAGCCCACTGACCTTGTTAACACGCATCCTTGCAGTGTGACCTCATCCACATGGCCACCTAACACGTCAACAAGGTTAGTTCCGCTGGCAAGGAGGAAGGGGAGGATGGCAGAGTGTACCACGGCCAGGAATAATCTAGCCCTGCTTTCCTCTCCAGCTCCAGCTCCTGCGCTTTCCCCACATGTAACCTTCTCTCGGGTCACTCCAAATATCTCCCATTTTTAGACATCTTAAGCTCTGCTTGATACGTGGTATATTAAATTAACTATTGCCAAGAAGCAAATCCCCGAGAACTTTTTCATGGCTTACAAAACCAGTAATCGCTTATATGACTCTCGGTTCTGGCTTAGGTTGCCTCGTGAGACCACAGTTAAGATGTTGGCCAGGGCTGCAGTCACCACTGCTGCTGGAGGATTCCCTGCTGAGAGGGCTTAGTCACCTGACTGGTAAGTTGCACTGCCTGTTGGTGGGAGGCCTCAGTTCCTTTTCACATGGGCCTCTTCACAGGGCTGCTTGAATGGCTCGGGCACTGACTTCCTCCAGAGCATGCAATCCAGTAGAGCAAGAGGGAAATTGCAGTGCTTTTTATAATCTAGCCTCAGAGTTCACACACTGTCGTCTCCATCGTTCTCTATTGGGCGCTCAGAACAGCCCTGATCCATTGTGGGAGGGGGCTACATGAGGGCACAAATACCAGCAGGTGAGGGTCATTGGGCGCCATCTTGGAGGTGGGCTATGCTATGTGGTTATCCACTTTCGAAGTCTGAATAACTGTGACTTGTCCCTCAAAACCCTGCGCACTGACACACAGCTAGTTCCATGGAGAAGCCTCCCCTGATTGGTGAACTTCCTCTTCTCCTTGCATTAGCCCTTGGGCATCTCTCCCTTCCCTCATGTACCAAGCTGCACTGAAATTGGTGATTTACTTGTTTCTCTCTTCCCTAGTCTTTAAGTTCCTTGAGAGATAAGAGAGTGTTTAATAGGACAACGTGACATCACAGTGTCTAGAACCGTGGTGCATGGCAGAGTCTCAGTACATTTTATATAAGGAATAAATGAATGAGTAAATCACATTTCCTTTTCCAATCAGAAATATTTATATAGCACTTAATTTATATCGCACCCCACTTCAGGTCTCTGTTGACTGGTTTTCATATTTCAGCTTTCATATTGCATTTCCCACCCCAGTCTCACCCCTGACACAGCCGTATTCTCCTTTGACCCAGCAATTCCATTCTAGGAATTTATTCTAGGGAAATAATTGCACGTGTGTCAAAGAGGTAGCTAAGCACTGTCCATTGCAGTTTGTTTATGATGTTTGGTTTTGTAGAAAACCTAAATTTCAAAAAACAGTGATTTGATTAAATAAGATATGCAATAATAAAATCAACTATTATGTAACTGCTAAGGTAGTACCAAAAAATGTTCGATATGAAAAGATGTTCAGTTGATATTTTTAAATGAAGTAAAACAAAATTATAAAATGTTTTAATTTTTAATTTGTGGTAAAATACATGTAACATAAAATTTATCATCTTAACCCTTTTTCTTAATAAATTTATTTATTTATTTTTGGCTGCGTTGGGTCTTGTTGCTGTGCGCAGGCTTTCTCTAGTAGCAGCGAGCAGGGGCTACTTTTCGTTGTGGTGCTCGGCTTCTCATTGCGGTGGCTTCTCTTGTTGTGGAGCACGGGCCCTATAGCGCACGGGCTTCAGTAGTTGTGGCACGTGGGCTCAGTAGTTGTAGCTCGCAGTGTCTAGAGCGCAGGCTCAGTAGTTGTGGCGCATGAACTTAGTTGCTCCGCGGCATGTGGGATCTTCCCAGACCAGGACTCGAACCTGTATCCCCTGCATCGGCAGGAGGATTGTTAACCACTGCGCCACCAGGGAAGTCCCCTTCTTAACCCTTTGTAAGTGCACAGTGCAGTAGGGTTGAGTGCGTTCACATTGTTGTGACACCAATCTCCAGAATGTTTTTCATCTTGCAAAACTAAAACCCTATACTATTTAGCAACATTTCTCCATCCCCCTCTTTCTTCCTCCCCTCAGCCCCTGGCAACAACATTTCTACTTTCTGTCTTTATGAATTTGACTACTCCAGGTACCTCATATAAGTGGAATCATATAGTATTTCTTTTTTGTGACTGCTTATTTCACTGAGCATAATGTCCTCAAGGTTCACCCATGTTATAGCATGTGTCAGAATTTCATTCCTATTCAAGGCTAAATATGTATACATCGCATTTTGTTCATCCATTTGCCTGCTGGTGGATACTCAGGTTGCCTCTACTGTTTGGCAATCATGAATAATGCTGCTGTGAGCACAGGTGTACAAAGATCTCTTCAAGACCCTGGGTCATAATTCTGTTTTTACTTTTTTGAGGAACTGTCATGCTGTTTCCATAGAGGTTGCACCACTTTACTTTGCCATTAATAGAGCTCAGTATATCCAACTGCCTTGTGTTGTATATTTTGTTTGTCCTTCTAGAACCACTCTCTACTCTTGTTGACCCTCCTCTGTGCCCTTGGCACTTTGACCTTTGTGGGCTACATCAACAGACTCTCTCACTTCAACTGGGTTAGGCCAATAGAAGTTTCCAGCAGAAGGTTGAAAGGCAGGAGGAGAGTGAGGTCAATGAATTTAGTACCTAGCTCCTTCTTTGTGGTTCACCTCAGACTGCATCTCTCTACTGAGGGCCACGGCGCCTACCAGAAGGCCCTCTCCATCTAACCAGCGCTGTCTCTCTCTGTCTCTCTCTCTACCAGTTACTGCCCCTTTCACTTGCTGTTTCAAGCCTATGCATGGTTACTAGCTTCAAGATGTACCACACCATCTCTCTTTGCTTGTCCTAAACTCTGCTCACACCTTTGTAAATAGTCCTCCTATTAAACTCTCCTCGAATTATCCTGGTTTCCAGCCAGGATCCTGATGCATCCATATCTACTTGACATCTCCCCTTGGAATTCTCACAGTCATCACAAACATGACATACCCAAAGCGTAACCTTTGACTTTCCTTCAGTCCTCTGCTCTCCACTTTCTGCGATCTCTGGGAACATTAGCACCGCCAAGCCAGGTGCACAAGACAGACGCCTGGGAGTCCTACATGATTTCTCCCTCTCCCTCACCCCTACTTGCCTTCGTCTTATCCATCACTAAGTCTGTAAATTGAGCTTCATACAGCTGGCTTCTTGCTCTTTAGATCTCAGCTTAAATGTTATCTTCTTTAAAAAAAAAAAAAAACCTTCCTCTACCCAACAGTAAGGGCCCGCATCCCTTTATTCTCACTCCGTGTACCAGTTTGTTTGCTTCTTAGGAAGCAGTATCACTAAGGAATTGATCATCTATTTTACTTGAGAGTTATGTCCCTTTGGTAGAGAAGGATGACTCTGAGCTATAAAGGGTAATGAACATAACTCTCAACATCACCTAACTCGGAGGCTGGTTTTTCCTGGGCTTGATCCAACATGGCAGAATTAATCTTTGAAATTCCAGACCTGTGTCTGTGTTAACCCCTTTAAGGTATAGTACCCCTCAAAGCCTCATGGAAAACAAACCATTGGCTTTATCCATCTATTCTACACTGTAGAAATAAATTACATGACATCTGGGGTTTCATAAGAGCCCAGCTCTATTGGCAATAAGTCCAGGGGTTTCTCCTTGCCTGTACATTTGCTTCAGATAAACTCCACATATAAAAACAACTTTGAAAAGATGTAATCTACATGCATAAAATGCCAGATTTATGGTTTAATTATTTGGCGCAATCAGTGATCTGAAAGTTCAGAAAACCTAAACAAACAAACAGAACCCTAAATGAAAGAAAACATTTCTGAACCAAATTGCCTTCCTGGTGTAGAAAGTCCTCATATGCATGGAGTCGGACAGGAAACAGAAATAGATCTGTGTGTTACCAGAACTGAACTAAAATATTTGCCTTTTTTCTCCTTGGAACATCACCTAAAAGAAATGCCCATTGTATTTGATGTAGGGATTCAGAGCAGGACTTGCCGTGGTGTTTAGGGTCTCCTTTGTATTGGTTTCATCTGCTTGAACCTTGGGTTGAACCAAGCAAAGCATAGCAATCCCTTGGATGCTACCTCTGATTAGGGGCTCAAGAAAATATTTAGAGAGATGGGGAAAGTATAAAATGAGAGGATGACTGGTCCATTCCACAAACATTTATTTATTGAGTGTCACGGACAAGGCACTGCTCTAGGGCAGCAGTCCCCAACCTTTTTGGCACCAGGGAGCGGTTTCGTGGAAGACAGTTTTTCCACAGATGTGGGGGGATGGTCAGGCGGTAACGCGCGTGATGGGGAGCGATGGGCGGCAGCAGACGCAGCTTCACTCACTCACCGGCCACTCATGTGTGGCCCGGTTCCTAACAGGCCGTGGACTGGTACCAGTCTGTGGCCGGGGGTTGGGGACTCCTGCTCTAGGGTATTCAAGGTAAATAGATGAGGTTCCTTCCATCCAGGAGATTATCATCTCCCTTGAAAAACATAAAGCACTACAGAAATACCAGTTTCCTATGATACTGTTTTATTGCATCTACAGTGAAGGGAAACTAACAGCCATAGGCAGAGAACAAGTGTTATGGGTTGAATTGTGTCCCCACAAGGTCATATGTTGAAGTCCTAGCCTCAGTACCTCAGAATGTGACTATTTGGATGTGACCTGTATAGGATCTTTACAGAGGTAATATGATTGATGTCCTTACGAAAAGAGGAAATTTGGAGACAGACACCCATAAAGGGAAGACCATGTGAACATGAAGACGGCCGTCTACAAGCCAAGGAGAGAGACCTGGAACAGATCCTTCCCTCACAGCCCTCAGAAGGAACCAGCCCTGCTCACACCTTGGCTTCAGACTTCTAGCCTCTAAAACTCTGAGACAATACATTTCTGTTGTTGAAACCACCCAGTTTGTGGGAGTTTGTTGTGAACTACCAAGCAAACTAATACAACAAACTCTGGTGAAAAGAATTCAATAGCAGATCGGGGCACCAAGATGAGGAAAAAGGTATGACTGTGTTTTGACTTTCCTTCCTCCTTGGTGGCCCTCTTCTGATAATCTGCCAAAGACACTGGATGTTATTTCCTTCCTGGACTGGTTAAAAAAACAACAAAGAACCAGGAGTAAAGGATGGAACTAGAGCCTTTCTGGAAGCTTCTCTGTGAACTCCCTTCAATTTAAGAGGCGTTTCCTTTACTCCTAGGTTCTAAATTCCTGAGCAGCCTGTTCACGTTTAGAGTCGGAGCCCTTGTCCCATGGAGATCTGGTGATTTGGACCCCATGAGCAACTTGAGGCCTGCCCCTCTGTGTGATTAGGCCAGAGAAAATCAGAACAGCAGGAAGGTGGCTCTTTGCATTGCAGAACTTTATATAGTATTTGTTCTGTTGTTGTGGACACTGGGGGTAACCATGTGGTGATGGTGCTATCATCTGTTTAAAAGTCATCAACTCATCCCAGGAGACCAGAGGCCATAGATTTTCCATATTCTCAAGACTTAAATGTTTGCTCTTGGACTACCAGGATTGGAGGAATGAGGTCTAAACCTTACGTTGTTCAGCTGAAGAAATAGTGGCTCAGGAACATGTTTTGTCTGGGGTTTCCTATCCAATCAGATCAATTTGTTGAGCACTTACTGGGTGTGATGCTTACTTTTCTGTGTCAGTTTGGCTAGACTGTGGTGCCCAATTGTTTGGTTAAACATTCGTCTAGATGTTGCTATAAGAATATTTTTTTGATGTGATAACGTTTAAATTAGTAGATTTGAAGTAAAGCAGATTATCCTCCATAATGTGAGTTGGGCCTCATCTAATAAATTGAAGGCCTTAAGAGAAAAGACTGAGTTTCCCTGATGAGGAAGGAATTCTGACTCTGGATCACAGCATCAGTTCCTACTGGAATTTCCAGCTTCCTGGCCTGCCCTACAGGTTTTGAACTTGCCAGCTCCCACAGTTGTGTGAGAAGATAATTCAAAATAAATCTTTTTTTTTTTTTTGTGGTACGCAGGCCTCTCACTGTTGTGGCCTCTCCCGCTGCGGAGCACAGGCTCCGGACGCGCAGGCCCAGCGGCCATGGCTCACGGGCCCAGCCGCTCCGCGGCATGTGGGATCTTCCCAGACCGGGGCACGAGCCCATGTCCCCTGCATCGGCAGGCAGACTCTCAACCACTGCGCCACCAGGGAAGCCCCAAAATAAATCTCTTGATACATCTTACTGATTCTGTTTCTCTGGAGAACCCCAACTAGTACAGTATGGAACGGGCATGGTGAGGAATGAACAGGGGATTAATACCTGGCTTTTGGGTCCCTTGGCTCTGCCTTGGTGGCCACCTACCAGGATATAAACCAGAACAGTTGTTCTGCTCATAGCCATGTAATTCATAACATTGTTGGGGAATGAGTGCTTTTCCTCACACATTCAGTTTTTGGAGCGATGAACCAAAACCAAAATTAAATCCGTCAGAGTACCTGTGAATGTACTGTTCTTTCCATTGGGCCACAGTGGTCCTCTTCTATAGGAAATATCCTCACCAAACCTAGGCAGGTAAGGCGGAAGCCATCCATCTGTTGTTCCCCCCGGTGTGAGTGTCACGTGTTTGTCAAGTCCACTTGATTCCTCCCACACACTCAAGCCCTGTATTCTGGGAGTTAAGCTCCCGGTGTGAGTGTCACATGTTTGTCAAGTCCACTTGATTCCTCCCACACACTCAAGCTCTGTATTCTGGGAGTGAAGCTGAGGAAAGTTTCCTCTTCCTTAACAGAAACCGCCAGAGTGCGCTTGCTTTAGGAAACGGTGTAGATGCAGCCGGAGTGCTCGCAGGGAGGCTGTGTGCGGGCTTCGTTCTTCGGCTGTGCGGAGCTGAAGAAAAATAACAGCTGTGGAATCTCAGCTTCTTAAAACTCAACATTATCGATGCTTACTACCTTCCGTGGAGGCCTTGGGTGGAAGGTTACAAAACAGGATAAATTTTCGTCTAAAAAAAATGAGCAGATATTACACAATAGAAATTCTACCTGGGTTAGGATTTCAGCTCCTTTTATTTCACGTCTCCATGAGCTTAATTATACTGAAAAAATTAAGTGAAAAAGTTGAAGGAAGATATTTGGAGAGTTAAGATTTGGGCAAAAACCACAACTTTCATTTTATTTACTTAATATTGATTAAAAAAATTTTTATTGAGGTATAGTTGATTTACAATGTTGTATTAGTTTCAGGTGTACAGCAGAGTGGTTCAGTTTTATATATATATATATTCTTTTTCGGATTCTTTTCCATTATAGGTTATTACAAGATATTGAATATAGTTCCCTGTGCTATACAGTAAATCCTTGTTGTTTATTTTATATATAGTAGTGTGTATATGTTAATCCCAAACTCCTAATTTATCCCTCCTCCCACTTGCCCCTTTGGTAACCATAAGTTTGTTTTCGAAATCTGTGAGTCTGCTTCTGTTTCGTAAATAAGTTCATTTGTATCATTTTTTTTTAGATTCCACACATGTTATATAATATTTGTCTTTCTCTGTCTGACTTACTTCAGTTAGTATGATCATGTCTAGTTGCATCCATGTTGCTGCAAATGGCATTATTTCGTTCTTTTATGGCTGAGTAGTATTCCATTGTGTGTATGTACCACATCTTCTTTATCCATTCATCTGTCAGTGGACGCTTAGCTTGCTTCCATGTCTTGGCTATAGTGAATAGTGCTGCTGTGAACGTTGGGGTGCATGTATCTTTTCTAATTAGAGTTTTTGTCTTTTCCGGATATATGCCCAGGAGCGGGATTGCTGGATCATATGGTAACTCTGTGTTTAGTTTTTAATACTGATTTTAAGCAGAAACATGTTTTTGATCAGATATTTGAGTGCAGTCTCTCCCAGGCCTACCAATGGTTACTGGTTCAGCCAGGGGCGATGGAGCCAGTGGTTTCTTAGGCTTCTCAAAGGCTGTAAGGAGACACTCAAAGCAAGGGATTGAGCAGACTCAATGAGACAGAAAGCAAGCTCCATTTCAAGAAGATAAGAGGTGAATCAGCTGTTTTGCAGAAACCGAAGAGCTGGAGGTATGGATTGAAGATGGATGTAAAGCTAAAAATCTGGGATGGAGAGGGATAAAGGGACCAGCTAGGATGCACTTTGCAGGATGTGAATTTACTATAAAGTATAGAGTTCTCAGAAGAATGGACAAAGGAAAAGTGGACAGCTCATCTCTAGCTTTGCTTATTTTCTCTGTGATCTCCTGCTGGCTTCCCTGACCCTTGGCCACCGCCCACCCCCTCATGGCTTCCACCTACCCCCATCCTAGGCAACAGGCAGCCACCGCTGATGACTCACGTGTTACTTAGAGTGCGCGCTGGTGGTATCAGACTAGGTTAGGCAGCTGTGGGAACCTGCTGGCTCCCTTGTGACGCTGACTTGCCTTTAACGTTGTTAAAATGTGCTGTTTCCCTGCCATGTTCCCCAGGGCCCCAAGTGAAAGCTCACTGTGATTCATGGGATTTTGAAAAGTGAAAAAATGTCCCCGCGATGGAGATGCAGGACCAGCTTGTTAACGTTTATACAAGGGTCTATTTTCGGAATACAAACTGTAGCCAAGACACAGGTCAGAGTTCAGAAAGGAAGATGGGGCAGAAATGATGAAGCTGTGGTCCTTTGCCTTGCATATATCTGATTCTTAAGATGCTGGTGATAAGGTCCTGGAGGGCTGCTAAATGTGGCCCTGTATAAATTTGGCTTTAAACATTTTAGAGGCAACGCAAAAGGGGAGCATATGACAAGCGACGTGATCAGGGAAGGGGCGGTTGCAGCAGAAGGACTGTTGTTCTTGGAACAGAGATTAGAGAAAGACCCGCCCTCCCACTGCCCTTCTCACCGCCACCCGCACCAGCTGCCTCTGGGAACAGCATGAAGAAGGCTGAGTAGCAGAGTGGAGCGTGTTTTCTGACTTCCTTCTCGTAAAAGCCTCAGCAATCCGCAAGGCCTGGGGCTATAGCGATATAAAGGTCCCCACCCTCCAGAATTTTATGATTTCATTAGGAGAGGGAACCGTTGGTGATTTCATGGGTAGACGGGTTTGCATGGATGCCCTTGGATGAGCATTTCTAGAGCAGGGAGGCTTTTCACGTTACCATTCGCTTATACACCATCTGCCTGAAGTGTGGTGTCCTGCGGAGAGACCCGCGACCTCTCCAGTGTGTCCCTTCTGAAAAACAGGAAGTGGCTAAAGAGACGTGACCAGGGAAAGAGAAAAATATACCTTTGTTGCGGTTACAATAATTCATGGGAAAAGTGCGAAACTTGTGAAACAAAATTGTGGGTCTTGGAGGGAGGAACATGAAGTCAAAGGAGGAGGGTCGCAGGGGAAGGAGGCGTGAAAAGCTGAGCTCCAGAGAAGAGACCACTCCCAGGACTAAGCAGAAAAGCTTCAATGAGAGAAAACACCAGAAACTTCCAGAGAGCTGCACACACACACACACACCCCCCGCCCCCAGCAGAGGACACGTTCCTTCAGCCTGAACCATGGCATGGTCTTGCTGGGGTAAAGGCAAGAGGAAAGCCAGGCAAGAATTAATTCTAGAGAGACCTTCTCAAGGGCGTGGCATGATTTCCTCCATGGCAAAGTGCTTCTCTTAGTGGAACCTCCAAGTCATTCTTTCGAGTTAGGTGTGATTTCTTTGTTTTTTTATTTTTATTTGGTTATTCTTGCCCCAATTTAGGTGTGTACTGTTTGGATGGAAATGTTAGTGTATCCTAGAAGTGGCTCTGTAATACTTGGGAGCAGAAGTGACAGCCAGCTTCTGGATGTCAGTGTAAGTTGGGTGTGGCAACCAGGGTATTGGAAAGTCCTAGCGTATTACAGGTAATTCCGTTCCCTTCTGGTCCCCTCCCACCAGCCTCCAGGCAGACCAGGTGGCACCTAGTACAATACTTCAGCGGCCCCACATCGGCCCTCGGAGGGCAGAGTGCCTTCTTGTCCAAGTCCCAGCCACTCTTTTTAGCTCATTTCCCCCCAGTGCCTTGCGTTCCCCCTGGAGGACTGGTTGCTGCCATCCCCCCTGCCCCAGCAAGGGCCACGGTAGCCCTCCTCTGAAACACGAAGAACCATGCCTTCTCCCCTCCTCCTCTTCCCAGCTTCCCATGAGGTATTCCAGCTCTACGCCAGCTAGTTTACTGGAAACGTCACCCATCCCCGTTTGTACCCATTAATTACCATTAGTCACACTGGGTGCACAAACGTGACACCTCTCATTCTGGGGCCATCTCATTCGGCCTCACCTGTCTCTCTCCGTCAGCATCAGTCCGTGGTTATCGCGGGACTTGGAAACTATCTTGTATGTAATTTATTTGCAAGTTTATTGTCTCTTCTTCTCCCTCGAAAATATAAGGATAATGAGGGCAAGGACTTTGCTTGTCTTCTTGACGACTGTGTTTTCAGTTCTGAGAACAGTGTTTGGCACGTTAACAGGTATGCAGTCGTTTTTGTTGCTGTTGTTGAAGAAGAGAGAGGATATAGTCAGTTGTAAACCAGAGAACTTGGGGAAATAGGACATCCCACTGAGTGCTGCCAGGGGGGAACTCAGAGCAGCCAGAGCTCACTGAAGGTGGGAGCGCTGGAGAGCCGAGGAAGGACGAACGCCAAGGTGTGGGAAGGAGGCTGGCGCAGAGGTTCTCAAGGTGTGGTCTGCGGAGCCCCGGGGGCAGGGGTTTCTGAGAGCCTTTCAGAGAGTCTGTAACATCAAAACTATTTTCATAACCTTATTAAGATGTTGACTTTTCCACTGTGGTGACATTTCCACTGATGGCACAGAAGCAAAAGAGGGTAGGACATGAACCAAAGCAGAGGCACCAAACTGTCACCACACACTCACAGCAAAACAGATTCCAGTTTCATTGAAGAATGTCCTCAATAAATCAGTAAAAGCTATTCATTTTATGAAATGTCGACCTCGTGTCTATTTCATATTCTGTGTGAAATGGGAAATACACATAGAACATTTCTGCTGAATAGTGAAATATGTTGGTTTCCTTGAGGAAAAACACTTGGCAATTGAATCGTGAGCTAAATTGGCTCTTTTTTTTTGGTCATGGAACATCATTTTTACTTTAGAGAATGAAAGACAAACTATAGTTATTTAGACTTGGGCATTTCACACATATTCTGCCAAAAATGAGTAAAGTGAGCTTGTCAAGTGAAACAATGACAGTATCAGTTGCCAGCAGTAAAATTTTAACTTTCAAGAGAAAATTAGAATTATGGAAAACTTGTGTCCATCACAGGAAGCTTGAGAGCTTCCTTATAGAGACATTTCTGTTGAGATTGGTGGTGATATATGAATAGTGGGATTTTTTGATGTTGTATGATAAAATAGGTCAACATTTGGAATGATCTGTATAGTTCAGTGAGTCATAATTTTCCAAATGTTACAGAATCATGCATGAGAAAATGAACTGTACAAAGAGCAAAATAGATGAATGGATTTCATATAAGACTTTTAAAAGTTCATTGACAAGGTTGCAGATTCCACACTGAAAATTAACTTTAAAGAAATGAGCAACTTAGTTGCAGTATCAAAGAATATGTACAATTATCTTTTTAAAAAAAAACCCTGTTAAACTCCTCTCACACACGGGGGCTGATTTTTCTTCATAAACCTCAACTAGAACAAGACATTACAACAGACTGAATGTAGAAGCAGAGCAGATATGAGAATCCAGCTGTTTTCTATAAGCCATACATTAAAGAGATTTGTAAATGACATCACCCTTCTCACTAAACTTTTTGTTTGGGAAAACCGTCATAATTTTTGTTAGCATGTAATGCATTATTATTTTTTTGATAAATATTTTTAAAATTTCTCAGTATTAATGTCTAATATGGTAAATACTGATAACCTACATTTTTTTAAAAGCTCCTCAGAATCCCCTTTTGTGAGTGTAAGTGTTAAAAAAAAAAAAAGTTTAGGGTTCTGAGGCCAAAATGTTTGGAGAACGCCTGGCCTAGATTAGGGTTAAAAGAACTCAGCAGTGCCTCCAAATAATGAACCATTTTCTTCTCACGTTTCTCTTTAATTGAGGCCAAGTCCACACCAATGAAGTGAATTAGAAAAAAGTACTGAAGGAAGGAGGTGAATATCTACGGATGCTCCTTTGTGCTGTAGGAAGTCGGCTCTCACTTCTTCCTCAGACCTATCCTGTGAGGTCATAGGTATTCAGTCCCATTTTGGTAGAAGAAAGGCTCAGAGTAGTTAGGTACCTTGCCCAAGATCACACAGCCCTGAAGTGGGTGGCAGAACCACAGGCCTGCCCAACACTTCCTGTCAAACCCCAGTACATCTGAAAATTATCAGAAATGTTTAGGTCCAAAATACTTTCACTTGAAATGTAAGTGTGATTTACTTGAAATGTAAATGTAAGTGTCCAAAATACTTTCACTTGAAATGTAAGTGTGATTGAGGTAAAACACAGTTTTGATGTATTTGAATGACCCCAGCGCCTGCCTTGCTGTGCCATCACCCTGGGCTGGCGGAGACAATGGCATTACAGAATAGTTACCAGATTTCCTGCAAAACTATAAACCAGCTGGGCCTCTCTTTAAATTTCTTGGACTGATTCTTCTTCGTAAGAAAAAGGTGTGTGTGTGTGTGTGTGTGTGTGTGTGTGTGTGTGTGGTTTTTCTTTCCCTTCTGTTTTTGCTCTGGCATTCTTTTGTGAGCATGTAACTGATTACTAAATAGGGTCAAAACAGCTTGAGTTGGGCTTCCTGTGTGAATGTGCACGGCAGGGATTTCCAGCCTTTCGTGTGATATGTTATCTGTGGCAGCTGTGCCCGCCGTTGAAGTTTCGGATGGCTTCCATCAATTTCCTGTATTGTAGGAATGGTGGATGTGTGTGCACACCGCCCGTGGAGACAGAAGGGAGGGTGTTTCTACGTGGTTTTCCTTGGATTTTGTGAAAGGTTTTCAGTTAGACGTGCAGAGAGGGCCACGTGTTTCTGTGGAAAGAGCTCTGGGTTAGCGCAAATGTGGGTCCAGTGGTTGTCTGCGACGAATTATCTACGTAGTTCGGGGCAAATTATTTAGTTCTCCGGCCCAATTCTGCTTCCTTATAAGGCTCCTTCCAGCTCTGAAATGTTGCAACTCGGAGTTCTTATAAAAGCCTCACTTTGCAAGTCACCACACTTTGCTGCTCTGAAACATTCATTTTTCTTCTTTCTGATTTTATTTTCTATGTGCTGTTTGTCCTCTTCCCTTTGTCCCTTTGCCTTTGTCCCTTTATTATGCCAACATTAAGTGCTCTTGTATTTAACTTCTTTCAAAATGGTTCTCTTTCACTAGCTCTTATCATTCAGTTCCCATTGCCTCTAAAATAACATTACAGATGGTCACCGTTTTCTTAGAAAGAAGGTCCAGAGTGCGTTCACTTCCTGTTCAGTTGGGGGCGGATCTAGAGTTTGGAGATTGGTTTCTGTCAGGATCCTCCCTCTGCCCACAATAGAGCCCAGAGAGGCTGGGCTGGCAGCCACTTCTCCAGCTGTGCTCTATTTTTATTAAATTTAATTAGATTGAAGTATGCAGGATAATGGCAGACTTAACTCATCTGCTGTCCTGGCCCAGTATGAACATTTAAAATAGAACCCGGACGTTAAACTTCTCTGTTTTCTCCTCAAGCTTGGGCTGTCCCTCCCTCTGCCGGCTTCCCCAGATCCGCCGCGAGTGGGTGCAGCGCCATCTAGTGATGGCATGGGCTGATGTTTTGCTGCCTAGTTCCTGCAATGCCTGCCTAAGAGAACCTGTGCACTGTGAAATACAGGCAAACAGGGACCTAAGTAACATACTGGGAACTGCAGCAGGTCACTTAGTATTGATATACAGAAAGTTCTAGTGTGTTATTAACCATTCAAATGTCTGTAAATTACAGAATCCTTGGGACCATGTGAAGTGAAGATTTATGGGCGTCTTCACCTCAGATGAGTCCTGAATGTTGTTTTGAACTTTTCAGTGAGGTTTTGTGTTCTTAGTGTGAGATCCAAGTGCTGGGGGGATGGTAATTTACACGCATGTGAAAAACATGGTCAAGTTGCTTGATTTTTCTCAGCCTCAGTTTCTCTCTTTATCATCTGTAAAAGATCATTTCTAAAATCCTTCCAACCTATTAAAAAATTTCAACCAACTGCAAGCACTACAATTCTGTGACTTACTCTAGTGAATGTACACATGTCAGATCCATGGTTCCTTCCATCCTCCAAGAGGAAGTATAGAAAGAATATCAGTAGTTGTCAGTGATTGGCTACTGCTACATCTCCGGTATTGTTTTACACACATTTGCCTTTTTATTTGATCTTTAAAAAATTCTTGCTGACAAAACTCTGTAAGATGAATATTATTATGCTGATTTTACAGACAAGGAATCTAAGGCTACCACAGCCTGCTCTCCATGTTCACAAGCTGTTAAAGAAGATAAAAGAGAAGCAAGTGAGAAATATGCTGTTGTCATTATAATTCATCATAACACCATTGGCAGGGTTCCAACAGTACCAAGTGTATTCAAGCCTCATTGGAGGAGCTAGTTCTCTATCTTTCACATACTCATAAAGCCTCTGTAGTAAGGTGATTGTTAGAGAAATAGTAAAAGAGAAAAAAAAACTTTTCCAAGGATTCAGGGGGAAACTCACATTTTTAAGTGCTAATGTGATGCTCAGACCTGTTCGCTGTGAGCTGAGCAGTGAGAAGAGATAGAGGGTCAGGCCCTCAGGAGTAACTGCTGTGTCCCAGCTGATGATACAAGGATGGCAGGTGGCAGAGGTCTGCCAGCACCATTGGAGGAACAGCTCTGGGGTGCTCCGGGCATATGGCACCGTAACAACATCCTATGTGTTTATGTTGATTGGTTTGCTTGGGTCTTCTTTTTGAAAGCTGAGCAGCCTTTCCCAAAGTGTGCTTTCTAGGGTGTTAATACATTTTATGAGGCACGCAAAGCTTCCAGGTCAAACGGTATGAGAACTGCTGGGCTGAATAAAGTTAATGGGTTTCTTGGCTCTAAGTGTAGGACTGCTTGAAACATTTTGTATGTCTGTGTGCTTTTTAAAAAATTTATAAATTAACTGTATTTTAATATACAAATCAAATAACCCCCAACAGTTGGGGATAAGACAGAAAGTGTAGCTCTTCTCCCTGTGCTGGAAACCCTGTTACCTAACCACTGTTGGTTTGTGTGTGTAACTTTCCAAAAACATCCTTGTAGCATCACCTTGCTTTGTGGGATAGCACATTAATTCTGATGAATGATGAAAATGTTCTCTTGCTGTCACCTGGCAACCTAGTCTACACTCCCACAGTGCAATGAGGCCAGTAGCTGCTGCCCCCTGGAGGTGGGCTTCCACCCTCCAGGTTTCATGCTCCTCCCAGCATCCTGTCCTTGGGTTGCCCTCCTGGTTCCTGTCGTCATTGGCATTTGTTATCAATGGTTTTGAGTAACGATCAGTCCTACACTGACCTGATGTCCAGACGGACTGTCCTATATTAAACAATAGAAATTAGTCATGAGTTAGCTTATTTTAGGGCCTAAATTGTATGCCCAAGAGGTCTGTTAAGGATTCTTAGGCCGCTAAACAGTTTTGGGGAAACCCTAGAACCTGATTCATGGAATCTAATCATTTTAGTAATAACATCTTTCCTATATTCTGGACCCTTTACATATATGAATTTGACTAACCCCCCACCAGCAACCCTATAAAGGTAGGTGCACGTAACATCTGTGATTTATAGAAGAGAAATTGGACCAACGATTGGTTAGGTAACTAATTTCACCTCTAGACCACAACTTCCAAAATCTCTCAGCACCTCCTACTGTTTCCCCTCGTTGGCCTCTTATAACCTCCAAGACGTCTGCTTCTCGGAACCTCAGCTGATCATGACACAGCCTTCTTGAGCATTTACTGACCCGTGATGCCTCCCTCCTTCCCCCAGCTTTCACCTCCCACTCCCACCCTCAGCTCACTGCCCCGAGTGTGACACAATTTGAATAGCTTCTTTGTCAAACTCTATATGAAGTTTCTGTATTGACATAAAGTGAAAGAAACAAAAAGCAGACTTTTAAGTACAGTTTTTTAAAATTTATTTAATTAATTTATTTTTGGCTGTGTTGGGTCTTCGTTGCTACGTGCGGGCCTTTTCTCTAGATGCGGCAAGTGGGGGCTGCTCTTCGTGTGGTGCGCAGTCTTCTCATTGAGGTGGCTTCTCTTGTTGCAGAGCACGGGCTGTTGGCACGCGGGCTTCAGTAGTTGTGGCTCACGAGCTTAGTTGCTCCACAGCATGTGGGATCTTCCTGGACCAGGGCTCGAACCCATGGCCCCTGCATTCGCAGGTGGATTCTTAACCACTGTGCTACGAGGGAAGCCCCTATGTACACTCTTGACTTCAATTATGGGAAAAGTGCATAGAAAAGGAGGCTGGAAGGAAATATGGTGATGAGGTTGTGTTAGAGTTGCAGGGTAATGGATGATTTTTTTCTTTATTAGTTTTCTGAAATGTGGTTATATGAGATATAAAATGGGAGAGATTTATGTTTTATGAATTTATAGATTTCTTTCCAAAAACTGAAAGACATCGATCAACTCACATGGTTACCATACAATATCATGAAATATGAAGTAATCTTTACAATAGTTATTTTTTAATTTAATTTAATAATTGCTGTTTGCCTTACACATGTAATTTTGAATTCCTATAAAATGTCATCGAAGAAGCTATTGTTTGCTCTTTTTGGAGCTGAGAAGACAAACCAAGGAAGAGAGAAAGCCAGTGATTTTTTTCCAAGACCACAATTGCCAGGTTCATGTGACTTTAAAGTACGCTCTTTGCAGATAAACATGTGTCTGCAACACCTGTGTCTGTGGGCTGTTTTCACACAACTCCTCTTGGTCAGTCATCACCGTTCAATAATCATTCATCTGGTAGAAACAGTTATTATATAAGACCCCCATTTTCATGGCACCCATAAGTTTTGTTGCTGTATGAAGATCATATGAAGAGTGGCAGAAACATTACAAGACTCTATGGCCTCTGACATTGCTCCTGGGTCCAGCTTCTAACATTAATTCATTAGCCTGCATGCTGGCCTGTCTCCAGGATGGCCCCTAATGAGCCTTGCCTCCTGGATTCATAAGTGTAGTCCGCTTGTGTAGTCCACTTCCATATCATATCAGGTGTTCTGTGTGACCAAAAGAACCCAGCAGAAGTGGTGATTTGTCAACTCAGAGACTAGGTCATAAAAGACATCCTGGCTTCCATCTTGCTTGCTTGCTCTTGGATCACTTACTCGGGGGAAAGCTAACTCTCATGTCATGAGGACATTTAAGTGGTCTGTGGAAAGGTCCACATGGTGAGAAACTGAGGCCTCCGGCCAACAGCCATGTCAGTGACTGATCTTAGAAGCAAGTCCTCCAGCCTCATCAAGCCTCCAGATGACACAGCCCCAGCTGATACCTTGACTGAAGCCTCCTGAGAGACACTGAGTCAGACCTACCAGCAAAACTATCTCTGAATTCCTGAGCCACAGAAACGGAGATGATAAATGTTGCTTTAAACCAATAAGCTTTGGGGTACCTTGTCTCAGAGTGACAGATAACTAATAGATGCTTCAGATAATATCTTTAGTTCATAACTAAAGTCTGAACTCTACTTGAAGATCCGTACTTAAAGACTTCACCTAAGGAGACTCACCTGTCCTGAGACCTGGTTTAAATGATGACATCCTGGGGACTTCCTTGGCGGTCCAGTGGCTGGGACTTCGCCTTCCAGTGCAGGGGGTGCAGGTTCGATTCCTGGTTGGGGAGCTAAGATCCCACATGCCTCAGGGCCAAAAACCCAAAACAGAAAACAGAAGCAATATTGTAACAAATTCAATAAAGACTTTAAAAATGGTCCACATCAAAAAAAAATCTTAAAAAAAGTAAACAATTGTTGAGTTAAGTAGTAAAGTATATATTTTAATAAATAAATAAAGAAATGGTGACATCCGGGACTTTAAGCTGATGTTATACAGGGTTGAGACTTTTGGGAGGTGTTGGGAGGGATGAGAGTATTTTGCGTGTGGGAGGAATGTGATGGTTTAAACTATGTACACAAAGCAGCTAAGCCCACGCACCACAACTACTGAGCCTGCGCTCTAGGGCCACGAGTCACAACTACTGAAGCCTGCCCGCCTAGCTAGAGCCTGTGCTCTGCAACAAGAGAAGCCACCGCACACTGCAAAGAAGAGTAGCCTCCACTCGCCGCAACTAGAGAAAGCCCACGCTCAGCAATGAAGACCCAACACAGCCAAAAATAAATAAATAAACAAATAGGGCTTCCCTGGTGGCGCAGTGGTTGAGAGTCCGCCTGCCGATGCAGGGGACACGGGTTCGTGCCCCGGTCCAGGAAGATCCCACATTGCCGCGGAGCGACTGGACTCGTGAGCCATGGCCGCTGAGCCTGCACGTCCAGAGCCTGTGCTCCGCAACGGGAGAGGCCACAACAGTGAGAGGCCCGTGTACCGCTAAATAAATAAATAAATAAAATAAACAAATAAATAATGTCCACAAATTATTTAACATTCCTTTCAAAAGGGGGAGCCTCATTACCATGTAGTTCAGTGTGGGCTGGACTTACTGACTCCCTTCTCTTTTTTTAATTGGAGTTTAGTTGATTTACAATGTTGTGTTAGTTTCAGGGACACAGCCGAGTGAATCATTTATATGTATACACATATCCACTCTTTTAGATTCTTTTCCCATATAGGCCGTTACAGAGTACTGAGTGGAGTTCCGTGTGCTCTACAATAGGTCCTTATTGTCTATTTTATATACAGTAGTGTGTATATGACTGACTCAAGAGGAGGTGACAGTGTGAGGCTTCAGAGACCGGCTCATAAAGTCATGGGCTCTTCCTGCTTGCTCTTTCCTCTGGGGAAAACTGTGAGGGGTCTTGTAGAGGTCCACGTGACACTGAGATGTTCTACCAACAGCCCTTCGAGTGAAGCTCATGGGAAGCGACTTCCCAGCCCCAGTCAAGCCTTTGGATGACTGCAGACCCTGCCAGCATCTTGACCACAACCTTGTAAGAGACCCAGAGCCACTAGCTCAGAACCACTCAGCTGCGTCATTCCCGGACTCCCAATCCTCGGGTGCTGAGTGAAAAAATAAATGTTTGTTGTCTTAAGTTACTGAATTTGGGGGTAATTTGTTATGTAGCAATAGATAATTAATTCATCAGTGCTGAAAAATTACCTGATACTATTTTCATATTTGGATTAGAAAGTTCTGGATAAATCCAAGTACGTTTTTTCCTACTAAGGTCATGACTTTGTAATTATTTTTGCTCCTATCCTTTCAACATAAGCTCAAAAGATTCTTTTGTCTCGATTATTTAATTTTAACCTATGTTTTCTCTGTCTTGATAGCTCTCAAAGAACTACAGACAGAGAGGGAAAGAGAGAGAGAGAGGTCACATAACATTGAAGGAATAGAAGCATTCTTACACAAAGGTACCCAAGCTGTTATATGTGTGCCACATTTACTATATATACATACATAGAGTAACTGTGTGTGTATGTGTGTAGATATATATATAGTAAATGTGTATATATATATACAATAAATGTATATATGTGTATATTTCTATATATCTGTATACACACACATGCAATTGAGTGATCAAGTACATATTATACATGTATTCAGTACTCAGTACACATAACTCACAACTCCATACATATAATAAATCTCTTAGAATGTACAGAATATACAGAAGAGTCTTTAGTTTCAGGTTCAAGTTGTATATTCCGTCCTAAAATTCCACTGGGCTGTCCGGATTTGAAACTGGCTCCTCTGCCGTATTCAATTCAGTTGTCTTGAGCTCCTTCGGGAAGGAGGGGTGAGCAGGAGTCCTGCTAGGCTCAGCCCAGGACCGGTTATTTCCTGCCTGATGGGAAACTTCCCCTCCTTGGCCCCGTCTCTCTTCTCAGCTGCTCCTTGGCCCATCCTTCCTTTCACTCTGCTTTCCTCTCTCTTCTTGTTTCCAGCTCAGCTTTTCAGTCATCTGGTTGTGTTGTTTTGATGTTCCGTGTGCGAGTCTGTGTGTGTGTGTGTGTGTGTGTGTGTGTGTGTGAGAGAGAGAGAGAGAGAGAGAGAGAAACCAGGAAGGGGCAGCGCCGCGGGAACGGGGTCATAGCCACCATACAAATAAACAGCTGCTATACTCTGATTGGTGCGTTGCCTGTCAACTGTCTGAAAGGCCACTGGACAAACCTGTTGCTTCAGCAGAGCTGCATTTATTAGATCTACCACGACGAGGGAGAACATAACCTGGATCGTCTTGGTAGTGTCTCGAAAACGGAGATGAGGGCAGGGTGTTTGTATGGTTCCAGGGCCTGGACTGGGTGAGTTTCAGGTGCGTCTTGCACGGTGGGGTCAGGATTGGGCCGAGTTCCGCCTTCCTAGCTTTCTCTGGATCGGCGGGCACCGTGAAGTGAGGACCTGGGGCCACTCTTGATGCACAAGCTATGAGTCTTGGTAAGTCAGCTGTCTAGCTGGTTCATTGTTTTCTTCTAGGAGCGTGTATTTCCCGAAGCGAACAGCTAGATTATTTTGTTTGGTCCTAACATTACTTAACACGGGCACAGGGAAGTACGTTGGTTTGGGTGCTTGGGTGCTACAGACGTGGTATCATGAAGTGGGGAGGGTTAGTTCCTTGGGGGAGAGGGCTGGGAGGGAAGAGGATGAGGGTGGAGAGGCTTCGCAGAAGAGTTACTTGAGTGAGAGATGGAAGCATGATGTGAATTCTGCAGAGATGCGAGCTGGGAAAGGATCCAGAGTGTCTCTCAGACTTTAATGTTCCTACAGATCAGCTGGGGATGTTGCTAAAATGCAGATTCCTTATGCTGCGGCTCTGGGTTCCCGGGTGAGGTGGATGCTGCTGGTCTGGGGACCGCACTTTGAGTCATGAGGTCCTAGACCCACAGAGGGATGTGCAAAACCGCCTGGGCATGAAGTGGTCAGGTGTATTTGGGGAGCATCCCTGGGCTGTTCGTGCAGATGACGGTGAGCAAGGAGGCAGGAGAGAGGCCCTGGCTTAGGACGGCTTGTGGCCGGAAGAGGAGCTGGGACTTCAGGAGCCAGGTTCCCAACGGCGACGGCACATCCGAGTTGAGTTAGAAACAGAGGGTCTGAATTAGTGGGTTTGGAGTGGATTGTGTTCACTGGCATGTGTGTTTTTCATCTGCACCCAGGCTGAGAACCACTTCTGTAAGCAGAGGAGAGCCCGGGAAAGGTTTTCAAAGCAGGTGTTCATCTTGGGCGACTCTGACGGCCACGTGGAGCTGCAGTGGATGAAGCAGTAGAGGAGGAGGCCCGAGTTCCCCGGAGAGGGGAGCTTTGGGAGTTTCGTTTAGCCGTTGAATGAATGTGGATTGGAAAGCTGGGCGCGAGCGAATGAGATCGCTGGTTGGAGAGGAGAGAGCCGAGTTCTGGAAATTGACTGCTCTGGGCTTGAGACGTTTCCCAGGGATGTATGGCCTGTAGGACACTTGGAGTCCCTGGGCTCCTGGGAATGGCATGGGACAACCAATGCCTGCTGGGGGCACGGAGGAACCAGAGTGGGCACAGAGTGCTGGGGGTGGGGGGACAGTGAAAACCAGTGGGAACGCTGCCCAGGTTTGCCTAAGCCTGGCCCTGACCTGGCCCTGACACCATCGGGCAATTTCTAGCTGGATATGTTACTGGGAAAATGCCCTTGTATAAACTAGAAGTTTGGAGTTTGATCTGTTGATGCTACAAATGCTTGCTTCCTCTATTTCTTTCAATTTCGTTTCTTTTTTTCCTATTCAATACAAAACTCTAATGTTTTTCTTTTTACAACTAGAAAGAACAGGACAGATGTCTCAGCATCATTACTCACCAGTTATTCTTGTCCTGTTTGTCCTTTAAAACAAGATGTTTGGGGCACCCATTTGGAGAGGATGTTACATTCGACCCTGTGCTCGCAGCCTTCCTTGACAGCTATTCCCTTTCCTGATGCTTTGAAACGCAAACACAGGTTGTATCTTATTCCGTTTGCCCAGGACTGTTACCATTAACCTGAGTTTATAGGTGAAGAAATTGTACAGGTGAGAAAATTGAGGCTCAGGATGGGTCAAGCCATTTGGTTAAGCCCGCCGGTCTTAACAGCAGCAGCGAGAGATAGAACCTGGGAGGGGAGGCTTAACACCTCAGAGAAAGGAAGCCATTTGCTCTCTTATCTCCCCCTGGTCCAAGCTCGCTGTGCCACTTGTGTCCTGAACACCATCTCCCAGGCAGCCAGCCGGCGGTGATCACCCTCAGCTGTTGAGAAAGGGCATCCCTTCAAAATCCAAAAATCGAGGCACCCAATTCTCAGTTTTCCAACTCTAAACTCCTGCGTAGGTGAAAGGCAAAGTGTGTTTTTTTTTCTCGCTTCCACACAGACCTCCCCCAGCCTGGGAAAGGAGAAAGCAGGAGCAGTCAGATGTAGGTAATTAAAGGCTGCAGAGAACCCCCCGCCAGGTGTACCCCCAACCCCAGCCCAGCTGGCCCAAGGTCAGTCACGTAGTCTCCATGGGGGTGAACGCTGGGTATTGCCGAGCCAAGACCTGATTCATTGGAACCCATCGAATAGTTATCGAGTGATTGCCTTGTGCCCAGCACTGTTCTTGTAGTGGGAGATAGAGCAGCGGACAAAAAACAAAACCACAGAACAAAATCCCTGTCCTCTTGGAGCCCTGCATCTTGGGGAGTGGGGAGCAGATAACATATACAAGTAAAATGTAATATTTAAAGATGGTGAGGGCTTTGGGGAGAAAAAGAAGCATGGAGGGGGAATAGGGAGTGTGTATGTGTGTGGAATTTTAAATGGGTTGATCGGGAAGACCACTTTGAGAACCTGATATCCGAGACAAAGCTGGAAAGAAGTGAGGGGAACATTGCTTTCACTTCAGGGACCCAGTAGAGGGAACAGCAAGTGCGGAGTCCCTGAGTCCTGAAATGTTTGAGGAATAGCAAGGAGGCATTAAGGCCAGAGCTGCGGACACAGGGGAGCAGAGTAAGAGATGAGACTGGAGGGAAATGGGGTCCGAGCAGTAGGTGCTGGAAGGTCGCTGACAGTTTTCTTCTCATGACTCTCAGGCCAGAGCAGCCATTTCACTGGCGTTGTCAGTGGCCCAGGACACATGTCTGTCACGGGATGGATGTGGAAATTAGGGAGCTGGGTGCTGAGGCGTGTCTAGCAAGGAAGCCCCAGAGGCCTCCCACTGAGTCGCCTCCCACCCGTGCAGCCCAGTCTCCTTCTCCTCCTGTTCTCTTTGCCAAATTGCAAATTCTTAAGTGCAATGTTCTTAAGTTGTTCACACCTTCCACATTTCAACAGTTGATAGCCTTAAGTATTCCAGTGTCGCCTTACCAGCTAATGATCACGATTTCAGTCCTCTATCAACTCTGCACGTATTTTAACATTCCCCGGGAGACCTGCCTTTATTTTTCTTCCACAGATTATGTTCTCTTCTACTTTATGTCGAGTGTGATTCTTTGGTATCACTGAACGGCTTCTAAGTGTGAGGTAGTATGCATTAGAAGATGCAGTAGCTGGCTTGACAGCCTCTCTTCTCTGCACAGACTTGTCTGAATTGCTACCTGGTTACCAGCTTCTTAGTTACCAAGTGTTTGGAAGTTAGTGATGACTCAGCATCAGCCGGTTCTGGAAAGACCTCTAGGTGGTGCTGGGCCGGGGCTGACAGCACGGTGCACAGCCGGCTTTTACTGTCCAGAAGAGGGCGCCCTAGTTCCACCTTCGCTGCAGGGCCTCTCCTCCCAGCTCCCGGCTGGGCTCTGTTCCCAGCCTCCTGGGCAGCCAGGGGGGATATGGGAGCCACTTCCTCCTTTTCTTCTCCCTGGCTCTCTAATCAGATTCTCACTCATTCTCCCTGAGCTCCACACGTGTCTTATTTTCATTTCCAGACCTACTGGCCCAGCCCCGCCCTGCACCTCTGCCCCGCGTGGACCCTCCACCTCAGCCCCTCCCTCCACACCTGCGCGCTGCTCCACAGTATTCTGGCCAAGCGTCTGCTCGAAAATCCTCCAGCCTCTCTAACATTCTAGGTTGAAGCCCAGCCCTCTAGTGAGGTGTTCAAGGCTTATGAGAATCAAAGCTGCCACCTGCTCTGTTGTCTTCCCTGCCTTTTTCTCCCTCTGGCAGGAGCTGCCTCCCCGCCGAGTGGGTAGAACCAGGGCGTTTGCACAGACAAGCCCAAGTGCAAAGCGGAGGACCCTGACTCTGGCAGGTGGCCCGACCTCTTAGGCCCCAGTGCCCACCTCTACTCATGGGGCCCAGCAACGCCTCCCCACAGGTCGGTGTGACAATTAATGAAACTCTTGGCGCAAAGTGTCCGGGTGATAAAGGGCACCATCACTGTTATCATTATCTTCGTCAGTTTACTTCGTCAGTTTTCACCCTCTTCGCCATTGTCCAAATCTCTACCCTTCTCACCTGTCGATGTGCCACCCTCTGAGGTCCAGCCTTGTGTCATCTCCCTTAGACAACCCTCCTCTACCCCGGGGCCCCGTGGTTCTCTGCATCTTCCTCTGGGAGCCCCTCCTGCCCTGAACCTGGCAACAATGAACCGTCTTCCTGGGCACTCCTGTTGGGGCCAGCACTCTGCCAGGCCTGTAAGTTTCTGCAGTGGAAGGGGAGACAGAGTCCCCGCCCTCGCCGTATGGATACTCTGCTAGAGAAAGAACATGCTAAGGAAGTAATGTGTGTGACCAGTTTCAAGAGGAAGGCTGCACACGGCTCTAGGAACGTAGAGCAGGAACATGACTTAGTATCTGGTCTGGGTTAGCATGGGCCGACCTCAGAAAGGCACATTTAAGTTGAGGTGGACGTGCACTTAAGTCAGGCCAAGTGGGGGGGTGGAAGAATATTCCAGAAAGAGAGAACTGTGCACATCTTATCTCTCCTGCTAGTTTTCAGTTCTCTGGGACCAGGGACTGTCTCTTATCCCCATAAGATCTCCAACAGTCCCTAGATAGCTCCTTGCCAAAAGGAATTGTTTAAAAATTGTCCAACATAAAATATAAAAAATGTAGAGTTTTAAAAGCACCGTCTTTAAAATGATGGAGAAAATAGCACTGTCTGTTGCTGTGTTTTCAGTACCCTTCTTGGGGTGGTTACTCCACTCACTTTGAATCCGTTACAGGCAGACCTCGGAGATATTGTGGGTTCCGTTCCAGACCATGGTAATAAAGTGAATATCACAATAAAAGAAGTCACACAGATGTTTTGGTTTCCCAGTGCATATAAAAGTTACGTTTACAGTATATTGTAGTCTATTAAGTGTGCAATAGTATTATGTCTAAAAAATTGTACATAATTTAATTTAAAAATACTTTATTTCTAAAAAATGCTAACCACCCTCTGAGCCTTCAGTGAATCATAATATTTTTACAACAGTAACATCAAAGATCACTGATCACAGACCATCACAGCAAACACAGTAATAATGAAAAAGTTTGAAATACTGCGAGAATTATCAAAATGTGACACAGATACAAACGCAGGGTTGCCACAGGCCTTCAATTTGTGAAAAATGCAACATCTGTGAAGCACAACCAAACGAGGTCTGCCTGTACCGACGTATCACGGTAGTGACAACCAGGCAGGTTCTCCATAGACACCCACTTCTGAGGGCTGAGGCCTCACAAGGTGAAATGGGCCACTTTCTTCAGGACGGCTGTGCCGTGCCTCCCCCCAGAGCAGGGAGCGCTTCCTGCATGGGGTGTGCAGGTCACTGCAGCTCACACACTGAGGTCCCCCGTTAGTAAAACAGCGGGGTGTGGGAGTGGATGAGGACACCCTAACGATCAACTTCACATGGACTTCAACTCGTTTCATGGAACTTTGGGGATCCAACTGCATTTCTTTTTTTTTGCGGTACGCGGGCCTCTCACTGTTGTGGCCTCTCCCGTTGCGGAGCACAGACTCCGGACGCGCAGGCTCAGCGGCCATGGCTCACGGGCCCAGCCGCTCCGCAGCATGTGGGATCTTCCCGGACCGGGGCACGAACCCGTGTCCCCTGCATCGGCAGGCGGACTCTCAGCCACTGCGCCACCAGGGAAGCCCCAACTGCATTTCTTTTGATGAGAAACTTTCAGGTGCCTCTGATGAGGATGCGCACAAGCAGCCCACTGCCTTGTCCGGGGCACGGGGATGGTGGTCTCTCATTACAGGGCAAGAACAAGGCCTGTGGAAATGGCTGCACTGTGCCCCTTGAAAGTCGCAGCTCCACCCACTTTATGCCAAGCCTTAAGCCTGGGCACAGGAATCTTTGCCAAGGTTCCCAAACATGGGGCCAGTGCTCAGGCTTATGGTATGTGTGGGGCTCCCCCCCGGCAGGTTCCTTCCACCCCTGGGACAGCATTGGGGGCCCCAACTGGCTCCCTGCTAGTGGGACTGCTCCAGCCTTCCTCTTAATGCGGCATCTCCATTGATCAACCCTTTGGGGGCCCCAGCCTCTCAAAGGCATGGATCGGGTTAAGTTCATGGTCCTGTTCTCTGGAGCAAGGGAGCCCTGAACACGAAGGTCTGGCTGCCCTGATTTTTCAGGAGTGACTTGTGGGAAGGAAGGGATTTCCCTTTGTATCTCCAACTCTCATGCCCTTCATTGTATACTTAGCCAAATACTGTGGCCTCTTTCTCTTCAAGAGAAAGAAAAAACCAGTAACTGACGGTTAAATATTGGTCACTGGTGGTTGTAACCCTTGATCAGTGAACTCCGAGGACCAAGCCCACAGCATCAGTTATCATCAGTCCTCAAATAAAAATCTCACAGATAAGTGAACACTTAACTCTTCCCACCTGGGAGTCTTAGAGAAAGATGAGAGGACTTAGAAGTATGAGATCTATGAGGAGAAGTTATCTTGGGAGGAGACTCAAAACGCGGGGAGTCAGTGAAGTTGAGACACAGCCCTCCATAGGCAGCTGATCCCAGGAGTGGAATTCCAGCAGCCAGAGCTGGACTCTTCCTTTCTCGTGTTCACAAGCCAGGCTTGGAGTCGTCGGTGGGTGGGAGAGCTCCGTTATTATGTCCATTTAGGCGGGCCATTTAAAATGGCAAATGAGGGTTGGTTTCTGGAGGTCAGGGTTGGGGGTGACACGGAGAAGAAGGACACCAGGTGGAAAAGTGACTGGAGCTGGAAAGGTGTTAGTCAACTTGCCGTTTTTTATTTTTAATTGGAGAGACATAAGGGACAAAATCATGGATGATGCAGGAAGGCTTTTTCATTGCTAAAGGTGAATATGGAAAAGTAGTGCTGTCAATTATCCTAAATGCACAGGGCTGTAAGATGGTGAGGATGAAATCAACGTGTAGCAGTGGGATCGGGGTGATTTCCCTGAAGATGGGACCTGAGCTGGGGGCTGCAGTGTGACAAAGACCTGGATGGATGCAAAGGGCCCAAACCCCCCGAGGGAATACAGTGTGGTGTGGTGGGAAGAGCAGGTCTGGTTCTTGGCTGGGGCAAGTCCCTCCTTCTTGGAGTCAGTGACAGCTTACTTAGGTCCCTGGCAGCTCAAGCATCTGTCAGTTTCGCACCCCCTGAGACTGCTTGCAGGTACACCATCGTCATGGGGACTGTCTTCTGTGCCCTGACCCTGAGGACTGGGCGGGGAGTGACGCATACAGTAAAAAGCAGGCACTGAAGCTGGTAATTTCTTTCTGATTCCAACCATCGAGAAAACTCTAAAAACTGCTAACAAACCCATTACGCATAGAGCTTTTAAAGCTGAGTTTACACTTAGATGTTTCAGAAATGCAAGATGAGCACAAAGATGGCAGAAGTGATGGTTTCTAAAGACAAGAACTAGTGATGTTTTTAAACTGAGAGATTTCTGCCAAAGAGTGCATAGTGCATTATGGAGGCTTCGTTGATTCTTGCCAAAAGATGGGCACAGGGTGTATTTCATTTGTCGTCGGTACTTTTCATTTTTGTCTCCCAAGCAGCCATGCTCGCGCTAGTAACTGATGGCTAGATAATTGGTCACTGGTGGTTTTCATTTTAACCCTTGATCAGTGAACTCCAAGGACCAAGCCCACATCATCAGTTTTCGTCAGCACACGGATGCTTGGGGAGATGCGGTAGCTTCTTCCATTGCTCGGGGAGATGCTGAAGGGATGGGAGGTGGTCAGGGCTGCACGTGCCAGGGCACCATCTGCTGCTCGAACGCGGTCCCGCTGGGCTGCGTGGGAGCCACAGCAGTGCTGGCCTCAATCCCCTTTTACGTCACACCCCCAACTCTGATAATGAGCTGACAGCCTGCAGATGGAGCAGGTCAGGAAAAAGAATAAAAGTGCTTGCATTCCAATAACATAAAAAATGATGCTCTTTCAATATTAGTACTGTATTTTCACACATGCCCACTTTCAGATAGTCTAATACATCTTTATTCATCTTAAAAGATGTCTTTTTGCTTTAGTCAATAATATCCCTTTATTAACCCCTTAATGACACTCTGTTATTAAATGGCTAGCTTCGTTTCTTTTAGACAAAGCTAACAGAATCCAAATACAAATTCGCCCAGTTCTGTTGAGTCTAAGGAGAGGTGCCTGTGTGAATGGGAAGAGGGTAATACCTGTCCTGTCACACTCAAGAGTGGAGATGAAAGGCAGAATTTTGTTCATCTAGTAACATTTTTGAAAGTACATTTAGACATAAACTATCTTATACATTTCATAGGCATACAAATTACACTATTTTTAATAATACTTACTACAAAAGATCCTAAACATTATTGGTTAATGCAAATAAAATACCTCCAACTTAGTACAACCGTCACGATATTTTACGTCAACTTGTCCTTTTAGAACTATTGCTAGCTTCATCTGGGAAAAGCTAAAGTAACTATACTGTAGAAGAAAAGGATTTTTGCACTTTTGATACAAATACACGTCAACACCAGAGGAGGCACAATAATATATGACAATTCTCTTCATATTTCCCCAAAACAAAATGTATTCAATGAAATACATTTCCAGTGTAATTGCTAATTTAACGTTTTTACAAGTGCATAAGAAGGTCACTAGTGACAGCAAACACTAGATGTCTAGGAATATACATACATATATATTTACATAATACATATTTAAGAGAACATCTAAAGAAAATGGGACAGTTTTTACATACATATTCAAAGTATCTGAGAAATTCCACTGGGGTCCACATTAGTGAGCCTTAAGTATTGCCAGGGTTCTGTGTAAATAAGTAGAATAGAAAAGCAAACCTTTACTAATGGTGTCCGTCTACATACATTAATAGAAAATCTAATGGAAGTGGTATGATTGCATTAGAGAAATGCCTGTCATTCAGCCAAATTCCCTTCTGGGCGAGCATAAATATAAATGTAAATTTTTCATGGAATTCAACATTCAGTTACACTGGCTACAGATTAATGACAGTGACCCTCTGTCTTTTCTTTATGGAGGTAATATCCAGAGAAGAATAAATGTTTTGTGTGGAGAACATATATTTTTACATGTAGATTAATTAATAATCAGTTGGGTTGGGTAAATTATATTTTTGCCAGTTCTAGTTGAAGGAGAGACAAAATATATATTGATTTGCCCCATGAGAGATCCAATTTGACAATCAGCTCTCACAAGCGGTCCGTCAGATTGGCCATATAGATTACATTATAGCTCTGCTCCCACCCAGGTAGAGTGATGACAAGGCATAATCAATTGGGAAAGACCTGCTTCTAGAGGGGAACAGAATGTGGATTATAACTGAAATGATTCACATTCCTACGAATGCATCACATACTGGAGGACCATGGTGAATAAAAAGTAGGGCAGTTCACAGTGAGCTCTTTGATTAGCTCTCTTAGGCTTCCGTGATTGCATTCCCCATACCATGCCAAATGCTTTCTATTTGCATTATCATTTCAATCCTTAGTTGGTAAGAGTTCTTTTAAAATATTCCCACTCCAGTTTTGTAGATATTCGAGGCTGCAGATATGGAGCCTATAGTATCAAACCAATAATCATAAATTTGAGGTAAGATTGGGATGAGGGGAGTTGAGTGTTCTGCTTTGAGGTCTGCTGATGCTTCTGTAATTCCCTTCCACTTCCATGGTTCTTCCATCTGTTGGATGGGTGTGTGATGACACTTATCTCAGATGCCCTTTGAATTGACAGAATGAAGTCTGTTTCATGCATTTTTCTTTGGAGAAGGATTACAGTTGGCATTTAAAATTCAAGTTTATATCCAGGGGATGTGATAATTACTTGTCATTATGTAAATCCTAATGAAAGTGTTGTTTAAAACAGCAGATTGCAAAACAGAAAAAAAATGTTTGCAATTGCAAGAGATGAGCCTGAAAAATACTTGAGAGAATTTATGAAGCGGGGGATGTGCAGGCCATCCTAAAGAGTCTGCATTTTACTCTGTTGGGTGTGTTATTTTCTGAAATGTATTCCACAGAATGCTTGTGCTAGAGGATGTTACCATGTTGAGGGCAAGCTCAGTTAAATCAAATCCCAGTTTACTTTAGGGGAGGCCTTACATATGCTCATATGCATTGAGATTCTCTAAGGGGGGTTTCTGTAAATTGCTTTTCTCAAGCAAATCAATAGAATGCGGTAGTAGGTGCACAAGGAATATGAAAAAACTGCTCCAGTTTGGCACTTTCTGCTCAGTTAATTCTAATATTCTGTGTATCCTCGATACACCTGATATTCTTTGCCGTATTATCCTATGTATTTGGCACATAACAGGGTTCAGTGAGCAAACGGAAGGAATGAAATATCTGAATAGCCCTCTATTTTCTCACCTATAAAATGGGAAAACAATAATACCAATTTTTAGAGGATCGAAGAGTTGGATAAAAGTGATCACAGAGCATTTTGTTACTGTTTTTTTAAATTAAAATCAAATGGAAAGAGAATTACAAATGAAAAAAGTTAATATAAAAGATAGGGAAAAATATATAAGGGATTCCTGTCTAACTGTGAAATCTTTGCTTAACCTTACTAAAGCTTATTTGGAAAGGAGCTAATCACACTTCCCTTGAAATGTTCTCATAATCTGTCTTGCACCATGACTGGGGGTTTACAGTGTTGTGGGTAAGAACACAGGCTGGGAGGCAGCTGCCTGGTTTGAAACTCAGCCCTGCCCTTTACTAGATGAATGTGGCATTGGGCAATTTAATTGATTTCTTTCTGACTCAGTTTTCCTAATCTGCAAAGTGGGAGCAATGAGTATACTTAGCAATGGTGAGGATTACAGATAAAATAATACATGTTAGATATTTAAGAAGTTAGCTGCTGTTATTATTTCATGTTTCCTGCACAATACGAGAGACATGCTCAGGCTTTTGCCCTAATTTGTTCTTCCCAGACTGCAGCTGCCCGGCCAGTGGTTATACCCCATTTCCCCCTCCCTCCCAAACTGAGTGCTCACAACTCATTTTTAAGGAATATCCTCCCCTACTGAGATCTATTGGGTTAGACCCTCTATCCTCATCCAAACCCATTTACTTTTTTTTTTTTTTCGAGGTACGCGGGCCTCTCACTGCCGCGGCCTCTCCTGTTGCGGAGCACAGGCTCCAGACGCGCAGGCCCAGCGGCCATGGCCCACAGGCCTAGCGGCTCTGCGGCATGTGGGATCCTCCCGGACCGGGGCATGAACCCGCGTCCCCTGCATCGGCAGGCGGACTCTCAACCACTGCGCCACCAGGGAAGCCCCCCATTTACTTTTATTTTTAAAAACTCCACCAGTGCTTATTCTTTTGATGGCCATTAATATACAAGTACGTTAACATTCCTAGCTGATTTAAATCTGGATTATTTTCTCTCTGGATTACTGCCAATTTTTGCCAGTTCAACTGATGGTCAGTTAAAACCCAGAGGAAGTACTGACATCTAGAATTTGTAAGGACACAGAAAGGCAAACTAAAAACAGAAATCACACGCCATCTTGTATATAGGGATGTGTGGTGAGAAGGGAAGAACAAACGAAATTGACAATCCAAGACGTGTTAGATGGTTTGTTAGTTACCATGACTTGCTGGTGTCATTTAATCACTTTGGTGACAATTTTAAAAATAATAGTTTGAATGGGCCATTCACCTGGTTGCATCCTTTGTCCATGTTAACGCACTTTCCCCCAAATCGTTTGACTGTTTATGGAATTCCTCAAGTAGGCCAGTGAGGCATCAATAAGCCAGCAGAGGTTTTTAAGGCCCTTCCAAGAGTCCCCCGCACATGCTCCCCTCCACTTCAGATAGTGGGACTCTGCAGTGATGCCAACAAGTAAAGGGGAATGAACAGGAAAGACACTCCTTGATCCAGTATTAGTAACGGAGTCTAAGTTTTCAAAGTATGTACTTCAGATAGATTAGCAAAATCTATGATAGAGCAAGTTAAGGCCGACTGAATACTCACAAATAACCTGTGTATGTTTAAACTCACTTATTTGTATTTCCTTTTAAGGACAGTCCTAATATGAACAAAATTTATTTTAAATGATCAAGATATTTACATTAGGTTGGGTCTTCAAGGGCATATATGTCATGTATATATGAATATATGGATATACCATATCCATATATATCCATGGAGATTTATACATATATATGTATGTATATATCTCCAAAGGCAGAAGTTAGATTTAAGAGTGCTTTGCACATGAATACCAAAGAGATATTATCAACCACAAAGTCAAATATTTGCATACGAAATAATGTCTGGATGAATAGAATTCTTGTGCTCAGCAGATGAAGGGCGAAAGATTGCTATTATTAGTGTTTTTTTAATTTACAGCCCTGTCAAAATTATGTGAAAATATTCCTCTCTAAAGAACTATTCTAGAGAGTCATTTTATACAAAGTGGGGTGTGTGTGTGTGTGTGTGTGTGTGTGTGTGTGTGTGTAGGGAGTTGCTCATATAGGTTTGCTCAGAGCTTTTCTGGTGCCATCTAATAAACTTGAGTTCCATGTAAGTGGTGGGCTACCACCAGAAAGCCCTGACTTGAAACAGATTTCTAGCGGCAAGGCTGGGATTAAAGATGCATGTGACAACAGGCTTCAAGGAGAGGAAAAATCCACTCATAATAAAAAGGTCATCAAGCCTTAATTGTAAGAATGTCTCTGACTCTGAGGACATTTCTTTCCACCAAAAACCCCCACTAACACTCATGACTTAATGTCCTCACTTAAGAAATGGAAGACATTAAATTAAATTTTAATTTATATTCCACTTTTATGTCTGTTTTCGTCGTCCCTCTGATGCAAACTGTGTGCCGAACAATATAAATCATAGATCTCATTTCCACCCGACAACCTCATCAAACGAAAAGGTGATGATGAAATCTTATTTCGAAGCCAAGAGAGAGTAATAAACACCAGTACTTTTCAGATGCACATTAAAAATAATCCTTTAGGACTTCCCTGGTGGTGCAGTGGTTAAGAATCTGCCTGCCAATGTAGGGGACATGGGTTCAAGCCCTGGTCCGGGAAGATCCCACATGCCGCGGAGCAACTAAGCCCGTGCGCCACAAGTACTGAGCCTGTGCTCTAGAGCCTGCGAACCACAACTACTGAGCCCGCGTGCTACAACTACTGAAGCCCACGAGCCTACAGCCCGTGCTCCACAAGAGAAGCCACCGCAATGAGAAGCCCGCACACCACAATGAAGAGTAGCCCCTGCTCGCCGCAACTAGAGAAAGCCCATGTGCAGCAACGAAGATCCAATGCAGCCGAAAATAAATAAAATTTTTAAAAATCCTTTAAATTTCTTTGAAAGTAGCATCATTATTTTAAGTTAGAGCACAATTACCGACGGGAAAAATAAACCCAACACAAATGAAATCTTATACTATTTTAGTAATTTCAGTGGAAAACAAAACAAGAATTGGGTTTCTTCTGGGTTTACAGTGGCCCATACAGTAAAAAGCCTTTTGTCAAGTGTTGATTCTCTCCTCATTAAGGAACTGCCTGAAACTGTATTCTTGGGTCAACTTACTTTTGCTTCTCCTAATTATATCTGTGTCTCAGGATCCACAACATGGATTTAAACAGACCCATGGTTAAATGTAAACAGATGTGGTGACCAGACAGTGCCCAGCTATTTGTTTGTCTGTAAAGTGGCAGAAATTGAACCTTTAATTAATAGGACTTGATTCTACCTAAATCCCTAATATAACTATTAAAATGTAGTCCCTTTCAATAAGATAAATGCCCAGATATTATTTTTAAAGATCCAACAATCAGTCCTCCACCAAGTCCAAATATCATGTACCTTAATGATCTGTTTGTTTTGAGAACCAATAAAAAGCACTGTTTCAACCAGATTCTCATTTCCTAAGTATCCCTTCAATGCATAAGTAAAGCATCATTCCAGATGAAAACTCATTAGTCAATCTTGGTCTTGCCGTAACTGGATATTCCTGCTTCTAATAAGGTTGGAAGAATACCACCTGGGTAACTTGCAACAACTTCCCGGTGCCCACATACTCCACTCTCAACATGCTGACAGTGCCTTTAAAGCCTCTGAGCAACATCAAAAACCTTATTATTTACTTATCTTGAAGCAAGTTCGCTTATCATCTAGAAAAGTTCTCAGAACCCTTCTTGTCTCTCTCCACCGTCTCTCACCTTTCTGAAGACTTCAAATAGAAGCAAGGCCTTGGCAACGAAATAATTTATCACATGGTTCAAATTACATTGGTGCTCTGGTACGAGTTTACCTATTATCTTGCACACAGATCTAAATTATAACCAGAGAAGTAGGAATTACCCCCTTCCTATATACAAATGATGTTTTTAAAAGGTCTACTTAAAAGCAGAATCTTTTGAAATCACTATATAATACTGAAAAACAGTATACATGTATTGTTAGTGATTCAGCTGTGTTGAAGTTCATGTTATATTGCTTCTTCAGATCTCTTATATTAACATTTAACCACAAATACTCTTTGTCAGATGCCAAGCACTGTGCTTGCCTATAGACTAAAAAGATGATGAATTCATAGTGTGTATAGACCAAAATATAAACGGATTCAATACAGACCAAATGACGAAATTGGATGCCCATTCAGGGGACCATATCACAAACCCAGTGAGAAGAATGGGGTTCATCTTTTGGAGGAGATGTCTGAAATGATCCGCTCAATCACAACTTTCCTTCTTCTCTGCAATGATACACCAGTTGCCATGATCATTCCCAGAGCTCAGAATATGGAGCTCCGACACACTGTCCTTCAGCAGGCCATAGAGCTCGCCTTCTCGAAACACGTGGTAATAGCGCATAAAGGCACCAGATTCCAAAATGTCGGGCTGTTGTTCTTCGACAGAAATGGTGTCACCTGGGTTGGAATCTTTGGAATCAGCTGCAGAAATCCTCCTCCACATTTTACTAGCAGAAGGGGTACCCTCTTCTAAGTTACCTGCATCCGTACAATTCTCCCTGCTATTGGTGCTACCCAGAAAATTCCCATCTCCATTTCTCCTCACGCCTCTTGGATGGTCTCCATTTAGGTGTTTGTGTGTGGCGGGCGCTCTCAGCCATTCCAGGTGTTTTTGAGAAGTCTCCACAAACACTTCCTCATCTAAATGTTGCTCTCCTGTTGAAAATGGCTCTGGATGATCTAAGTCGAAACTTGAGTGTCTTGAAGGCTGGGTGGATATCGTGCTATTGGCCCAACTTTCTGTGTTTTTCAAGGGTCTCATTTTTTCAATTTGCTTCCTCAGAGTTGATTCATCCAAAGATCTAGAGGAAAACCAGGAGCGAAAAGATTTCCCCAGCGTGTTATAGAATCCGTTTTCTTCCTCGCCTTCCTTGGAAATATTTGCACAGCAGGTGCCAGCTAGAGCAGAGTCACGGTCCACGCTGCGGGACCGCCTCGAATCACAGCGCCCCTTAAAACAAACGGGACAGCGACACGCAGAGCAGGGAGGGGGGTAGGGATGGCTTCTTTCTGGATGCCCGCACTGCTTCTTTCTCCCAGGCTGGCTGGATTCCGAGAGGGGCTGGGAGCACAAGGCTTTGTTCCATGGAACAAGCACATCTTGCTTCTCAAAGTGCCGGTTCTTTTGTTCCATGGCCCAAACATAAATCATCAGCTGGCCTCCAGGAACTAAGACCCTGGCCATTTCCTTTATTGCTCTGATTCTTCTTTGTTTTGTAGAAAAATGATGTATGACTGAAAAAGAAGAAACTAGATCTCAGTGTGTATATACACACGTAAACCTACACGTTTATAGGCTAGTATTTTCCATATAAAAATGATGCATCTTTTTTCCTAAATAAAGACTTTTATTAGAATTATATCACAACTGTTTTCTGGGTGGAAGAATGGTAAAGAGAGAGGTATGCTTTCCTTTTTAAAATTTTATATTGGACGTATATACACTACCAAACGTAAGGTAGATAGCTAGTGGGAAGCAGCCGCATAGCACAGGGAGATCAGCTCGGTGCTTTGTGACCACCTAGAGGGGTGGGAGAGGGAGGGTGGGAGAGGGAGGGTGGGAGGGAGGGAGACACGAGAGGGAAGAGATATGGGAACATATGGATATGTATAACTGATTCACTTTGTTATAAAGCAGAAACTAACACACCATTGTAAAGCAATTATACTCCAATAAAGATGTAAAAAAAAAATAATAAAATAAATAAAGTTCAAAAAAAGAATTTTATATTGGAGTATGGTTGATCAACAATATTGTGTTCGTTTCAGGTGTACAGCAAAGTGATTATACATATACATGTATCTATTCTTTTTCAAATTCTTTTCCCATCTAGGTTACCTATTACAGAATATTGAGCAGAGTTCCCTATGCTATACAATAGGTCCTTGCCGGTCATCTATCTTAAAACATGGCAGCGTGTACATGTCAATCCCGAACTCCCTAACTATTCCTTCTCCCCACCCTTCCCCGCCCCGGTAACCAGAAGTACATTCTCTAAATCTGTGAGTCTGTTTCTGTTTTGTAAATAAGTTCATTTGTATCATTTTTTTAAAAAATTCTACACATAAGTGATATCACATATTTGTCTTTGACTGACTTCACTTAGTATGATGCAACTTTGACATGTAGTGATGACTGCTTATAGTTTTTAATAATGTTAATATAATATGAAATTGTGTATACTTAAGAGAAAGCAGCTTATAGGTCATCATTTTACTTGCAGTCTCTGCAAAGTTAAAGTGAGAGTCAAGCAGGACTGCCTGTATCTAGTCTTAGGTGGGTTATTAGGCATATTTTTATCAAACAGTATACAGGAAGCACTGGTCTGTTAGCTTCTAGAGTTTAATCACACTGTGCCAAGAGAAAACATCAAATTATTTTTCCACACATATGCCTGTCACTTATCTCAGGTAGGAAATTAGCTCTCAGGAAAGTCTGGACACTACTGCTCAGATATGAGTAGTGAGGGAACAGAGAAGATTAAACAGCTCCTGTAACCTCAGCATAATCCAGACGTTAGTAATGGTTTCAGGCAAATAAATCTCTTTAGTTTACCTGCCACAGAGAGATAGTAAATGCCTAAAATGAGATGATTATATGGCTAAAGGTGTCAAAGGAAGATTATACAAGAGGCACACTTTGTATTGTTCCCAATCAGGTTTGCTTTCCTATCAGCAGTGCACAAACCCTTGTTTCTCTTACTGTACCATGAAGCAGTGCGAGAGGTATTAGGTTCAAATGCATTTAAAGAACAGGACACCAGTGTATTTTGTCCTAGATCTACCAGTGACCAGCCTTGTGATCTGTGACCAATTACTTTACTTCACTAGGTGTCAGGCTGTTCTCCCCAATCCCCATCCCCAAAGAAAGGGCCCTTTATAATGGTCAGTTTGAAAGCTTACACTTCTCGAAGTAGTGTCGTGGTCAATGAGCTACAAGGGGGCAGAGAAATCAGGACTGAGTAAGGCTTAGGACAGTACTAACGTTCACATCTATGACTACTCCTGGCCGTTAGTGTCCCCCATAACTTGCACCTCATTCACTCTGGAACTTCCATGGCTGTGTTTTCTAAATGCAGGTGATCCTCGTCATCTGTGGATTCTGTATCTGCAAATTTGCCTACTTGCTAAAATTGTCTTGTGACTTCAGAAATCAGTACGCTCAGCATTTTCGTAGTCATTCCTTGACATGCATAGAACAGCCAAAAAGTTGAGCCTCCCAAGGCACACGTTCCCAGCTGGGGTCCAGCGAGGAGATGCTCTGCCTTCCTGTCTCAGCTCTGGTGCTGTCAACAAGTGTCCTTTTCACAGTCTGTTTCGTGCCGTGTGTTTTCGCATTTTGGTGTTTTGTTGGTGGTCTCTCTGTTGACGATCCCTCACAGCCCTGCCCCAGCACAGGGTGGAAGTGCTGTCTAGGGTTTGTAAGCCATAAGGCTGCAATGTGTCTTATAGAGAAAATATGTGAGTTAGAAGAGCTCCTTTTGGGTGTTATAGTGCTGCTGGCATGAGTTCAAAATTAAATAAGTCATCTTTAAACAGAAACACACATAAAACAAGATGACGTGTTGATTAGTTGACAATAGTATTGTGACCAGAGGCTTACAAGAACCTAATCCTATATTTCCCCTGGGAGCAATGGTTCAGTATTTGTTAATTCAGTGTTCATGGGACATTACAGAACATAACCACGGTGAATAATGAGAATCGACTGTATTCTTGTGTTTTGGCCATTAAACAAAAACCGCCATTAAACCAGGACTATTTTAATACAGTAATTTCTTTTTATCAGATTTATAGGTCTTCAACATTTCAGGATTCTTGGCTTCAGAGTTGGTTTTTTTTAAAAAAATATTTATTTAGGTATTTGTCTGTGCCGGGTCTTAGTTGCAGCACGCAGGATCTTTAGTTGCGGCATGTGGGATATAGTTCCCTGACCACGGATCAAACCCGGGGCCCCTGCAGTGGGAGCGCGGAGTCTTAGCCACTGGACCACCAGGGAAGTCCCCAGAAATTTTGTTTTTAAGGAAGAACATCTTTATATTTTTCATTCCTGAAATATTTGTTATGCGATAATCCATTTTAATACCATAATTTCACCCAGGAAATATCCGAATCTTTCATATTATATTTTATATTTAACAAATAATACTAAGTAACTTTTAAGCCAAATGCTTTTGAAAAAGAAAAAAATTTACAAATGAAGTTTTCATTACATATAAAATGTATTATACGTGCCTATGCATACATGTTCTATTAAGAAACATTGTAAATGTAACCCAAATGGGACCTAAACATATATTTATATGAATTTTATCAATGTCAGGAAACTGTGTTGAATTTTAAAGGATAAAAATGTCCCCTGTTGTTTAAAAATCATAATCACAATTTAAAGGCAAAAGTAGTACTCAGTGTATGTATCCTGTAGGATAGGGTGTTGAATTGAACAAGTGGGTAGGTAGAATTCAATGACTGGACTCCAGAATCAGAAATTACACAAGATCATCTTTAAAGTCCTGTTATATCTTGGGATTTTATGATGTATTGTTATTTAATTTTTCAAGGGTGTTTGTCTCATCTAACTGGAAGCATTCAGAATCCGTGGGCTTAGCATGAAGCAGAATTTTTCAACCTCAGCATTGTTGGCGTTTGTAAACAAGCTAGATGATTCTTTCTTGTGGGAGCTGGGGAGGCAGCAACTAGATGACAGCAGCACATACACATAACCAGTTGTGACAACCAAAAATGTCTCCAGACATTGACAGGCATCGCCTGAGGGTGGGGGGCAGTGTAACCGCGAGTTGCGAACCACTGGCACGAATAGTTGGTTGACACTATTTCAACAGATCAACAAATTTTTATAAAATTTTGGTCATACTATACTTTTTTTAAACATCTTTATTGGAGTATGATTGCTTTACAATGGTGTGTTAGTTTCTGCTGTATAACAAAGTGAATCAGCTCTCCAGACACATGTCATACTATTCTAAAGGTAAGCAGAAAGACTGTTTCTTTTTGTAATCTGTGAGTAAAACATTAGGAATGTATAATTAGGTATGATGCGTACTGTCTCATTATTAAGTGACATGGAAAACTATATATTTAAAACTATATTTCTTCATGTTAAGCAAGAAATGCCAACATACAGAATTCTAAATAGCGAAGTAAATATATATGGACATAGGAGAGATGGTTTATTGAAAGTTCTCATAATATAGTTCTAAATGTAAAATCTAATTGGAAATTGACTGCACCACGTTAATTTATAGTTACAGTTCATAAAAACACATGTTGGGTTTCCACCTAAGGAAGCATTTTTCATTGGAAGATGGCAACCAGGTGTGCTCCATTTCCTCTGTGGGCAGGAGACTTAAACTGAAAGAAAAGAAAGACTTAACCATGTACAACATGGAGCATTTCCCCAAAGTAAGAAAGTTGGTCAGTAACCCCACGCCTGCAACAGTGGTTCAACAGCACAGCCTCTTTGTAGGTAGCCAGCTGTATAGACTCTACAACTAAAGTAAACAATAGAAGAGCAAAAAAATACACTTCTCTGACCTCCCTCCAATTTCTGGTTCTTTAGGTGGCATGACCAAACCAAAAATTCTTCCTACTAAGGATTCAGAGCATTGTATAGTGTTGCTTGGTTCAACAAGAATCCTTTCTCTTAATGCTTAAAACCAAATGGACTTAACAGTTTCAAACTGTTAAGCAAAGAAGTAGGGCTGTCAAAGAGCAGGTTTCCATGGCAACCACCTCCTGCCAGTCCTAACTAGTTCCAAGGTTATGGCATCCAAGCCGGCATCCCCTCACTATGTAAAGATACAGGCCCCAGCTAATGGTGGAAATACCGATTTCTCATCTAGTCCAGGACGGAGCAAACAGTCTTATTCCATATGTTTATCTGCAGTCAGTTTTATATAGATTCACCTTGCTTTGATAAAGCTTGTTATATTCAAATACATTAATTTTTTAAAAGTGTGTTGGAGGAAATAATTTGCCCTGCAAAAGATTTTTCACTTTGGGAAAGGATTTGCCACAAGATTTCCTTAAATAACATGATTCCCCAGCATACTTAAACATGACTAACAAACTAATTTTCAGGACTATATGTATTGAGTAAAATGACCCTTACCTGTGTATATTTCAATCATGGATTTTTGCTGTTTCTTTTCATTTTTGGCATGTATGTCTTATGGGCACACTTGTTGGGAGAATATGAGGAATGTATTCCCTAGATTTATGAACAATCTCTGGCAGTAAGAGAGCAGAGTGGCACTATAAAAGCAATGCAATCTGGGACCAGGTGGGACCATCTTCCCCAGCGGCTTTTGTACAGTGAGTGGCAGGTTGGTGACACATCCTTCCAGTGACATTCAGTGCTTTAGTCCTACAATATTCTGCTAATAAAGGGCACACCTGTGGCCTGGAAAAGGTAATATGACTTCTAAAGATCTACTTCACGTTGAAAGAATCTGGCTTCATTTCAATAGAACAAAGTACTATTTTCAATGAGTACAATTCCTCCAATACTTTCTTACTCGTAAGTGAAAGAAATTGGAATGAGTCATCAAAAAGAAGAAAACAACAGTTTGAGGGTTGAACTAGTAAAAACAATCATATGTACCACCATAAGTACATTTGAACTTAGTTAAATAGTTCAGTTGCAATATTTTAAAAAATTAGATAAAATGAATTACATAGATCTTTCTACAAAGAATGGATGTTGAGTTGTGCGAGCAGCCTCAACCAGGTAATGTTATTCTCATGGTGAAGAGTGAATGCGTGACGGGGCTGCCTTACCTCCTATGGAGATGATGGCGTCGAAGCCCTGATCCCTAAAGGGGAGATTAAGGTTGTCACATACCATGACTTCACATCCTCTACTCCGGGCAATCTCTACCAATGGCGCACAGTAGTCACAGCCCAGGGTATGTACCTGGCTGTTCACTTTAAGATACTTTCCAGTTCCACAGCCTGTAAGAGAAAAACCTGTGTTAACACACTATCCTTAATGGAAAGTGGAACATTGTCGGTTACTTTGTCTTATCACAGGGAATAGAAATAACTTGATACAGGCAAAGCTCGGAGATGCTGCGGGCTCCATTCCAGACCATTGCAATAAAGCGAATGTCACAATGAAGCGAGTCACATGACTCTTTTGGCTTCTCAGTGCATTTAAAAGTTACATTTACACTATACTGTGGTCTGTTCAGTGTCCAACGGCATTATGTACGAAAACAATGTACATACCTTAATTTTAAAACAGTGTATTGCTAAAAAATGTTAACCATCATCTGAGCCTTCAGCAAGTCATAATGTTTTTGCTGGTGGAGGGTTTGAAATACTGTGAGAATTACCAAAATGTGACACAGAGACACGAAGTGAGCAAATGGTGTTGGAAAAATAGCACCAATAGACTGGCTCAGTGCAGGGTTGCCACAAACCTTTAGTTGGTACAAAACACAATACAGAATCTGGGAAGTGCAATAAAATGAGGTCTGCCTGTATTAACTAACCAAGACAGAACACAACATGGATTGAAGGTACACACAAAAACAAAAAGAAAAGCCTTCAGAGAGCACATACATGTTTTTATATAGGAGATAAGAGGAAACGAAAATGGGAAAAAGAAATATTATTTATTGAATATTTAATGAGGTCATGTCCATAGGGCTTTCTTAACAGGATAGCACAATCAAGAAATGTCAGCTGGCCTCCAGCAGAGAATAATAGTTCCCTAGGATCTTAGTGACAAGGTCCAGTCTCTTTACAAAAGTTACCTTCACACACATATTTCATTATGTTTAGGTCTACATGTTCTGGGCATTTATTCTTGTGTTATCTTGCCAAACCTTCATCACTTGCTGGCTATATAAAACAGACTACTGTCAACAACTTTTCAATGGGTATAGATAAAATAACTCACACAATAAAACAGGCCTTTCAAAAATTTAAAATTTGAATTTGAATGAAAAAAGGATTTCAGCGTCTTTTTATCCAATCTGGTGTCAGTGCTAGGTTTTAAATGATCTCTATTAACTCTGAATACAACTCTGACAAAGAACTATTTTTTCTTAAATAGACCATTTTTAAAAAATATATTTGTTTGTTTATTTGGCTGCACCGGGTCTTAGTTGTGGCACACGGGATCTTTAGTTGCAGCATGCAGGATCTAGTTCCCTGACCAGGGATTGAACACGGGCGCCCTGCATTGGGAGCTCGGAGTCTTAACCACTGGACCACCAGGTAAGTCCCATAAATAGACCATTTTTGACATTCACTTTCTGGTGGCAGAGACCCAAGTAATTCAAGATTTACACAGACCAAAGATTTAGATCAGTCAGATCTCACAGATATTATGGTGAAGAAGGTAGTAACGTAAAGGAATAATCATCTTGAAACAAAGCCTTCTGTGATCTAGTACCTAGTATTTTATTCTAGCACAGACATATCTATTTCTTTTTTCAGAAATATTTAAAGATGTCATTAGAGTTGATATCCCTACCTGCTGGCATTAGCTCTAAATTTTTTTGCCTGAAAAATATCTACCACTATTCAAAGATGATTAGTTTGCTGCTTTAGAAATACATCTCAACACTCTTTGATAACTCCTCCTTAATAGGTGCTATTCAAAATTATGAGACACTAAAAGCATAATTAAGATTCATTGGTGCCAGCTGAGACAGTGGAGAGCTTGTGAATAAAAACTAAGATTTCCAGCTTCATTATTTCAATGTAAATGATTGAGGTCTTGGAAATATTTTAGATTTCGTAGCCACTGTTCCTAAGAATGCTTTTGCAATAAAGGATCCAATATTTGAGGGCAATCATGGGGAAGATATAATTCACAAAGTATTTTAAAATTGAAATCCCGAACATTTCAAAGACGATGCTCATATTTTAAGAAAAATCATCTTGTAAATTTTTTTGCTGTTTTGAACTGGCTCAGGGGATACATTTAGAGAAATGAAAGGGAAAATTACTTCAAAGACACTAATAAAAACAGGTTCATAGAACATTGGAGCTAGAGGGACATGTTCAGAGAGCATCTGGTAACAATGAGGAAACTGAGGTCTTTTCAGATCTCATCATCTCCTGAAACGTTTCCAGTGCCCCTGATACCTTTGATATCCTGTATTTGTTTCTCTCTTTTTTTTTTATTTGCAGCCATGCCGCGAGGCTTGTGGGATCTTAGTTCCCCAACTAGGGACTGAACCCGGGGCCACGGCAGTGAAAGCACCGAGTCCTAACCACTGGACTGCCAGGGAAGTCCCCTGTATTCATTTCTAATGGCATTCATTTTTAAGGATAGTAATGGAACTCCTGAATATGATGCAATTATCCATTTTCAGAGTGCAGACACCGAGATGCTAGAGAGGGGAGATTTTATCCTAATGAGGAAATCAAGAATACTGCCAAGGCTAGTCCCTCATTATCTTAAACATGCAAGAAATAAATCAGAACATTTTTGATACTGCAGCTCCTGTACACAACAGTCATGCTCCTTTACAAAATCTCAATGATAACCTTCTGTAGTACTGCAGAGATACAATAGCAAGTGTCTGCATGCTTCTGTTCCCCTCTATTTTGTATTCTGCACCTCACTACAACTAAGGAAGAAAACAGATAACCGCCTCAATTCGACAAGATATTTTGGCCCATGGTGGGCGAGTATTGGCTAGAAATAATTAATCTGAATGTTCCCTCTGAAGTTTGCAGAAAGAACTACATTTTATAAATTAAGAGTTTTTTGCTAAGATCTTATCTGAAAGAGAATTCTCTTTTTCTATGGGAAAAGGAAGAACATAGCCTATTTATTTCTCCTTTTATGTACATCTTTTGAAGTCAGAGATGAGGCAATATGTTTTATTCTGCAGGCCTGGTGCCTGCCATTTAGTAGGAGCTCTAAATGTTTATTGACTTAGAGAAGGAATGGTAATTAGAGAATAACTTAGCAAATGAAGTCTGACCATAGAATATGGGAATAAATAATTGAGAGTTAAAAGGCAAGAAGAATTTTAATTCTTGAAAAATTAATTTTAGTTATACAAAAATAAAAATTTCAATACTATTAGGATAGTTGTCTCTGATGTCACGTAAAAAGGTCACCTTGCTCAAAAAAGAATCTAGTTCTAGTCTTTATTCTGCTTCCTAAACTAATCCAAGTAAAGCCCTCAAACCACAGAACACCTTCCATGTATCATCTTCTTCTTTTTTTAAATGTTACAGTCCATTTTTATTCATAATTGATGAGTTTAATACTTGCTTGAATTGAGAGAAATATGGGTTTTATATATATAGGGATAAGGTTATAATAAAATGGTTTGGTTAACCAAATGTGGTTCAGTTTTATTTTTTATTTTATTTATTTATTTTTTTTGCGGTACGCGGGTCTCTCACTGTTGTGGCCTCTCCCGTTGCGGAGCACAGGCTCCGGACGCGCAGGCTCAGCGGCCATGGCTCACGGGCCCAGCCGCTCCGCGGCATGTGGGATCTTCCCGGACCGGGGCGCGAACCCGTGTCCCCTGCATCGACAGGCGGACTCTCAACCACTGCGCCACCAGGGAAGCCCATTTCATTTTATTTTAAAAAAATGTTTTTGGAGTATAGTTGATTTACAATGTTGTGTTACTTTCTGCTGCACAGCAAAGTGAATTAGTTATACATATACATGTATCCACTCTTTTTTTTTTAGATTCTTTTCCCTTATGGGCCATTACAGAGTATTGAGTAGAGTTCTCTGTGCTATAGAGCAGGGTCTTATTATTTATCTATTTTATATATAGTAATGTGTATATGTCAGTCCCAAACTCCCAGTTTATCCCTGGCATGCACCATCTTCTAATGGCCTTAAATTACTAGCCCATTTCAGGAAAAGGTATTGCCTTAATTGCAAAGATCACAGGATTTCCTGAGGGTACTTTGCATTTCTGCTGTCTTTGAATCATCAACGCTCTTCATATTTAAACTACAGCTCCTGCTCACTTCATTCCTGATACCTGCCCTGAAGAGTCAGGTTACATCAGGAGCCATTATCACACACCTCAGCAGATCAGCTGGGAGTGGGGTGATGTGCTTATTAATAAAATCTAGCCAATAAAAAAATCGCACCACTAAAATAGCGAAGCAGCTAGATGATTCCTGTGTGGGCAACTGGAACCCGATTACCTCTGCATCTTTTTTACCTATGCAAAGTTTTATTAGTCATTAATTATAAATTGCTAATCTAATAACCAGTCAAATTAAACTGTTGATGATTTTACCTAAGTGGAAAACCTAGAAAGAAAAAATATTTCCTTTTGTAGATAGTCATATTGTTCTACTTCCTTTTTTTTCTACTAACCCCTTTGGGCTTCTTTCTTTCCTTTTCATTGATTTCTTCTTCATTTCAATTTTATTTTAAAACTTGTCTTTCACTGTATAATCAAAATATTCTTATTTACTTATTGAGGGGTAAAAAGTGTAAATAGTACAAAAATCAAAAGATACAAATGGGTAAAATAACATTTACTAGATATATTTATTGATTTGCACAGAGGTACTTAAAGAATATTATTTGTGCCATAATTTGTAGTAGCAAAATGTAGCAAACAACAAACATATCTGTTGGTATGGTGTTATCAGCATAGAAGGCTATGCGGCTTTCAGTAGTTAGCAGCTCTATGAGAACAAACATGGAGTGATCTCAATATAAAAGAAACGAGCTAGGTGTATAGCAGTTTGTATAACATACTAATTTGTGTAATTGAAAAAGGGAAATCCACCCATGCACACACTTATATGCACAAATATGCTTATATTTATGTGAAATACCTCAAGAAGGTTATACAAGAAGCTAAGAGCATGGTGCCTCTGATGTGGGTTACTTGGTGCTGGAAGACTGGGATGAGAGAATATTTTTCACTGTACATTTTTTTTGTACCTTGTTGTTAAGCTATTTAAATGGTTTACCTATCAAAAATATTTTAGGGGCTCCCCTGGTGGCTCAGTGGTTGAGAGTCCGCCTGCCGATGCAGGGGACACGGGTTCGTGCCCCGGTCTGGGAAGATCCCACATGCCGCGGGGCGGCTGGGCCCGTGAGCCATGGCCGCTGAGCCTGCGCGTCCGGAGCCTGTGCTCCGCAATGGGAGAGGCCACAACAGTGAGAGAACCGTGTACCGCAAAAAAAAATAATAAATAAATAAATAAAATTTTTTTAGGCAATTTGTATTCCCCCCATTTTTGAACTGTTTGTTCATATGGTTTCATCATTTTGCAGGGGGGTTGTTGGTCTTTTTCATACTGACTTTGAAGAAGGCTCCACGGAGTAAGAAAATTATCTATTTTTCCATCAGATATATTGCAGATATTTTTACCTAGTTTGTTTTTGGTTTTTTACTTCATTTATATATTCGTCTAGAAATTTGCCTTGTAGAACCTTTTAAATTTTATGTTGTCAAAAATACCAACGCAATTAATCCTCATTACTCACAGACTCTGTATCTGCCTCTTCACCTAACTGCTAAAGTTTATTTGCAGGGCCCAAGTCTGTACTGGCAGCGCATGCGTGTAAAGCTTTAAACAGAAACACACGTGAAACAAGGTTAGGTATTGATCAGTAGACAAAAACATTGTGACCACAGGCTCCTAGGAACCTAATCCAGTATTTCCCCTAGGGCAATAACTCAGTATTCACTAATTCAGGGTTCACGGAAACTTTATAGAACCTAACTACTGTGGATAATGACAATCAACTGTATTTTATTTTATGACTTCTCCCTTCTTTTGTGTCATACATTGAGAGGCCTTTTGCTTTTGAGAATTTTTTTTTAAATTATATAGTCATCATCTAGTCCTTTAATGAATTCATTTTCTTATACTTAAATCTTTGCTCCATTTGGAATTTTTGGTGTAAGGTATGAGAAAGTAGCATATATATTCTGTTGTCCCCAAACCTTTTCCTCCCAACTGATTTAAAATTCTGGTACTTTGCTTATATTATGAGTGGTAAGAGTTCCAAACTCACTGCATTTTATGAAACCAGATTTTTTTTTAAAGTTGACATGATAGAGATGTTTTTAAAGACTCTCCACTTCTACGTGACATGTACCCCTTCCCCAAATTCTACACTGCTCGCACCATCTTTAACAAGCCAAAAGCCCTGGGCACATCTGTTTCTCTTACCAAAATTTAGAGTGAATGTCAAATTAGACGGAACTTGTAACTGTAGACTTACGATTCTTACGGTGCCGTATGCATGTAATTGCTAGAAAGCAGTTTTAAGTGGGCATGCTTCAAATAGGAATCCTACCATGTCTTAAAACTTAATCTTAGATCTCCTGGGCTGTGATTTACCACTTCTAGATTCCAAAAGATACTGAGCCAAAGTCCTCCAAGCAAATCATTATTTGCTTGATTATGAAGATATGATCTAATTAAAGATATGCTCTAATAATAAGACCCCTAAGGAATAGTTAAGGGAAAGGATCCATGAGATTCATAAGAGGTTACAGGACCTCTTCTATAATCTCACAATTCTGGCTCTTCTGTAGAAGGCGTGAGAGCTACTTAGCGTAAGCCGCCAAAACACTGTATTCACGAATGTGAATGTCTCTAAGTTTATTATTTTTTTAAATCATTCAGTGTTTTTTAAAGTATTTTTTAAATTAATTAATTTATTTTTTGGCTGTGTTGGGTCTTCGTTGCTGCGTGAGGGCTTTCTCTAGTTGCGGCGAGCAGGGGCTACTCTTCGTTGCGGTGCACAGCCTTCTCATCGCGGTGGCTTCTCTCGTTGCAGAGCACGGGCTCTAGGCGCACGGGCTTCAGTAGTTGTGGCACATGGGCTCAGTAGTTGTGGCTTGCGAGCTGTAGCGCGTAGGCTCAGTAGCTGTGGCGCACGGGCTTAGTTGCTCCGCGGCATGTGGGACTTCCCGGACCAGGGCTCGAACCCGTGTCCCCTGCACTGGCAGGCGGATTCTTAACCACTGCGCCACCAGGGAAGTCCACTCTGAATTTAAAATGGTCAATTTCACAAGCGGCCATTTCAATCCTGATTTATTCAAGCAACGTCAGGTTGATTTTTGTGGGAGGACGTGCACGAAGGCTCTGAAAAAATTGCCACTGTCTATATGTAGATTTGAGGGGTTTTTCTACTTTCTGGCTTGACTGTATGAATTTCTGCTATCAAGTGAATATTCCAGGTGCTGACATGCCAAGGACACAATTTCAGACTTCTGGTTAGAACAGAAATGAAAAATGAATCTGAAAAGGAAAGGCATGATGGAATATATTTCAGATTACGTGGCACCGCCCCGGGTTACCTATGTCAGCGATGAGGCTGCCAGGCTTCTGGTCCTGGAGGAACTGGCGGACACGAGGCCAGGCTTTGCTCTGCAAGTCGCTGAAGTAAGGAGCGGTGCTCTCATACACATCGTGCACGTGCTGCTTCTCCAGCTGGGCAGCTGCATGATCCATCCTGGGGAAAACAGGGTCACGCCAAGGAATGCAGTTCAGAGTAGGCACCAGAGATGGCTGATGGGGATGCAGATTTCCTAAAATTGGGAACTTAAAACTGCCAAGATTGTGTTGCTTTTATACTTTTTTTTTTTTTTCCTCTGGCCATGCCATGCGGCATGTGGGATCTTAGTTCCCTGACCAGGGATCGGAACCACAGCCCCTGGAAGCACGGAGCCTTAACCAATGGACCACCAGGGAAGTCCCTGTTTTTATACTTTCTTATAAGCTGCAAAGAACACAGCCTTCACTGGAACCTCACCAGAGTTGTCAAAAGGCTAGCAAATGCATCCTTCTTACCTGCACATCTTCAGAAAACAGGCATTTGGGAATGAGCTAATTATAGTATGTTTCTCTGAAAGATCAATTCTTTCAGAGAAAGGTTCACTTTGGATAAAATCGTTCTATCGGATGCTAAATAGATTTTAAATTTTCATAGCATGTCGCTCAGCACTCCAATCCAATCACAAAGCCCGATTGATTCTACCTTTTTAATTTTTTTGGATTCCAACCATTTCTCTATGTCCTACTGATTCTGTTTTAGAAAAGGTCCTCATTTCTTGCCTGAATTGCTTCAACAGGCTGTAAACAGTTTTGTTTGTCTGTTTGTTTGCCCTTCAATCCCTTTCCTTCAATTATGCCACAATTGTTTTTCTACAACATAAGTCTTACTGTGTTGCTTCCTATCTTAGACTTCTTCAAAGGCATTTTATAGCTTGTCTGATCAAGTTCAGGTATTTCAGGGGGCATACAAGGCTCTTTTTGATCTGGCCTCCATTTTCCTCTTGAAGCCATTTCTCACCGCCCTTCCCCAGCATCAGATGCACCTGTAATACTCAGTGATCGTGGCTTCTCAGGCATGACACAGCCCGTGTCATCCAGGGGCTGGACGGGTGCTGTGCATTACCAGGCGAACTCCTGTTCATCCTTGGCATAGGCATCGCCTCCTCCAGGAAGACTTCCCTGACTTCTATGCAGGATAAGGGCAATCAGAAAGGAGTGGGCAAAGTACAAGAGCAACTCTTAGAGGCCTCTGCTTATTTGGGGTTTGATCTTTTAATTATTGTGGCATGTGAGTGAGGAGTAGTATCCCAGGGAAGGGCTCAGAATGTGGCTTTTTACCAACCAATATGAAAGTATTTTTAATCTCTGAAGAACCCATTTGACCCTACTCGTGCATACCAGCTAGCTCAGTCCTGCCCCTTGTACTCCTGTTGCATCCCATGCATCCTCTACAGATTACCAAGGGCTGTAACAGTCTGTTAGATATTTTTCTCTAGCACTGGCTGGAAGATCCTAGATAACGAGGACTTATCTTACTTAACGCTGAATCCTCAGTAGTTAGCACACAGCAGATCTTCAAAAAATGAACAAACAAGCAAACAAACAACCAGAATGGACTCTGAGTACAGAGGGTAACATTGGCTTTGGTACAAGAGAGTAACCTGGGGAGTGTGGGAAGAGAGGGGACCCTACACCCACAAGCTTGTAGATGGGAATATGGTAAGAGAAGGTATCATCCTTGCACAGCCTCTGTGTTCCCTCCATACGCCCACCCCCTCACTACTACCAGTCTAGGAAGTAGAAAGCACTTGGGTAAGATGACATCTGATTAGTTACTCCACTGTAAAGTGCCTGCCCCTCCGCCACCCCTCCCCGGCTTTCTATTTAAGAAATATGAGAGATACTTCGAGACCACGTAAATATCCTATTTCTCATCATCTCACTCCACTTTTAGCATACAATCCATTGATGCCTCTTTCCAATTGAAGTATAGTTGATTTAAAATATTGTGTTAGCGTCAGGTGTACAACATAGTAATTCAATATTTTTATAGATTATACTCCATTTAAAGTTATTACAAAGTAATGACTGTATTTCCCTGTGCTGTACAATGTAAACTTGTTGCTTATCTATTTTATACGTAGTAGCTTATATCTCTTAATTCCATAACCCTCTTTTGCCCCTCCCCTTCCCCCCACTGGTAACCACTAGTTTGCTCTCTATATCTGTGAGTCTGTTTCTGTTTTGTTACATACATTCATTTGTTTTATTTTTTAGATTCCACATGTAAGTGAAATCATATGGTGTTTGTCTTTCTCTTTCTGACTTATGTCACTAAGCATAATATTCTCTAGGTCCATCCACGTTGCTGCAAATGGCAGAATTTCATTCTTTTTTTATGGCTGAGTAATACTATCACCAAATGATAATATTCTAATTCCATCATTCCCTCAACTGTGAGGAAGAGCTTTTCAGGATTTACTCTTAAAACAAACTAGCAGTAGATTATCCCTAATTACTACGGACCTGCCCACAGTCCCTGCAAAAAATCTGGCAAACTCCTGACAGAGTACAAATCTCATTTGTGATGTCTGACAAAACTTCCACCCAAACTGAAACAGCTTATATTGCACCCTCAACTAGAATTTACAAAGTAAACATATGGCTGGCTATAACTGCCTACACATGAGAAAAACCCAAACACTGAGCGCTTTTCTCTTTAATCAAAATCTCAGTAGACCTAAGTCTGTTTAAAACTTTCCCCCCTCAAGGAATCAATCAGGCAATACAGTCTTGAGAACCGTAAAACAAATAAATTTTAATACTTTATTGCACTTGCCAGTGTTAAGTGGCAATCAACATAAACTCGATTCCCCTCCATCGGGCTCCAACTACAAGCTCAGAATCTGTAGTATCTGAACAGCACCCCATGGAGACCTTTCTCTAAGTCTTCCCCCCAAGTTGCCCTCCTTCTACTATAAACAGGTAGCCTCAAAGAGCTATTATAAAGTGTGTGAACAATATAAATCCATTTTGTTTATTTTACACTTAAGATTATATTCTGCAGAGTATATAGCTGACCATGAAATTGATTTGTAGAGTTGGGGCCATCTAATATGACATTTTCAACAGTCTGTGGATTTAAATTTCCTGCAGTATACACATATGCAAATTCCTTGTGAATCCGGTAATATGACTAAGCTAGTAAGACTAGTACTAAAGTAGTAACATAGGGTTCAAGCTGGAGCTAGGCAGGTAGGGTTTGGTTTAGCCAGGCTTCTTAATCTGTGTGCTGACAAATTCCAGGCCTTGGAGCTGATGCCTTGTTGGTGAGTCACGAAAGAAGAGAAAGTAATTTGAAAGGGACAGAGAAGTCAGAACGTAATGCACCAAAAACTTGAAGAACTATTTTGGACTTTATTTTAAGTGCAATGGAAAGTGGTTCCTTGGAAAGCAGAAAAGAGGAGAGAATGTGCTAGGAAGTTAATAGGAGAGGTCAGTGGCTTGGTGTGTTTTCCATGGAGAGAGGAGCAAAGAGAGAAACATCAGCATTCTTGCTTCTAGCAACAGGGTGGTCAGTAACAGGTCACAGATGTTTGGTTTTCCTGTTCTGGGCATGTAACTAGGATAACACTTGTCTACCCAGCTTGATTCAGGCAAAGCCATGGGACTTGCTTTGACCATTACATGTGATCAGAAAAGATGTGAATCACTTCTGGGCAGAAGCTCTACGAGCCAGTGTGTGTCTCTGTGATCCTGGAAGCAACAGCCCAGGTCCCTGAGTGACTCCTCTTTATGGATGGACAGTGTGCATGTTTTAAGCCAAAAACAAGGGAACAAACAGCTCATCATAAAGGATCTTGATTATCTATCTAGATAATGAAAAAGTAAAAACTATCAATCATATTCTGTTAGAAGATAACTTGTTGCTATGTGAGTTTGTCCTGTCTTTTCTTTATGAATACTAATACTTTTTACTGTAGATAGAACAAAATTGGGAGAAAACAGAATACGGTTCTATATCCCACTTTTTTAAACTTAATTTAATATTGTGAGCCAAGGAAGGAAAGGAGAGAGGCAGGGAGAAAGGACACTAATATCTGTGGACCTGAAAGCGTGAAGGCATCAAGGTATTGCTGGAAGCGGTTTCTGTCAACGTGTGTGTGTGTGTATTTAACAGTAAGACATTAGTTTGAAAAAGAAGAGAATCTGTCAAAGGTAGTAGTGAAAAATAATTTTGGAGATCTAAGATTCGAGGGAATACGTAATCTCTCCCCAAGCCTGAGCCCAAGCATTTATGACCATTATTTACAATCCCAGACATTTCAGAGATTAAATACTTTTAAAAATTTCTGCTTACCCACTCTTCCTTTGAGGAACTGCACCTCTCTTTGGACTTCGAGTGATGCTGGAGCCTGCCAGTCACGTAGGACAGGGGTGGACACATGACCTAATCTAGGACAATCATTCTCTCTCCCCTGGGAAACTGACAAGAGGTAGTTGAAGTCAGATCACTAAAGGAAATATCCTCCAGTTTCTCCTAAGTCTTACGTTTCCTGAGGTTTGGTCTGCAGCTCTTCTGTTCTATCAGCTACTTAGTATACTCCCAACAAATCCCTCCTCTTGCTTGTTTTGATGTTTGCAGGCAAAGCACTTTATTTCAGACTTGAATTCATCTTCACGATCACCACATGGACGTCAGGGGGTGTCACAGTGGAAGAGATGCACTGTGGCCACCAGAGTCCCAAGAGGACTTGCCACACATAGATGAAAGGACTCTTGTTGGAGCCCTCTGGCAACAGAACATGGTGGGATGCAATGTCCTATTGGAACCAATGCTAGACTAAGAGAAGATCAGAGCTGTTGTCATAGTGCTGCCGTCTTTGCCACCTGTCCGTCTTTCTTTTCTGTGCTGCCACAACCTAGTATCTGAGCTGTTCTTACAGCTTTCTAGTTGGTCTCTCTGTCCCCCTTGCCTTCCTCCCACTTCTCACACCCGTCACCTCTAATATATCCATAATGCTGGGAGGTTGCAATACTCCTTTTCAATCACTGTTCACTTGGTGGAGACACCATACACTCCTATAGTAAAAGGCAACTGCAAAGACCACGTTGCATATGTGCTATTCTTAGCCGGATGGATGTAACTTGTAATTTCCCTCCATGAACCCAGGAAAAGCAGTTCAGAACCTCTAGTTCATGCCAATGCTGGATAATTTTCCTGTAATGTGCATTTGATAATCTCCCCTCTCTGTTGAAAACCCTTCAGGAGCCCTCTATGAGATGAAGCTTTCACTCTTCCATCTGGCATTCAAAAACCTCCATGACCTGGTCCCAGTCTAGCTTTCCAGCCATGTCCTATAACTGCCACAGCTCAAATTCTCAGCTCTACCCAAAGACCTCTACTCACCTTTCCCTGAGTGGGGCTTGTTTATAGCTCGTCGTTCAGGTCTTTGCTGAAGCCAGCAGGCTGTTCTTTCTCATCTGAAATGCTTCCCTTCCAAAATCTTACCTTCAAAGTCTAGCTCAGCCTCTTTCTCCTCCATAAAGACTTTAAGGATAGCTATCCATAAAAGTAATAATTTCTCTCCGTATTTCTATATACTGCATATTTATGGTCACTATCACTGTTAGAGCATTTCTCCTGATACTGTCTTGAACTCTCAACTTTGTATATGTTCCCAACTAGATTAGAAGCTCCTGGAGGGCAGAACTGAAATTTGATCTTTCTTTTATATATATCATAGTGCCTTCACTCAATAATTAACTGTAGAACTAATGAATCAGTGAGCTGTTTCCTTAGCTCCCTATGCAAGACAACAGTGCTTTCCTCCAGATAAACTGGTCCTCAGATATTCGGTCATAAATCATTAATCCCCTGGTAGGAGTCAAGAGGCACTCAGGAAGCAGGGCTAAGGCTGAGCTTTCCCGGTTGTGTTTCGTGTTTCATAATTTCCTTCCCTTGCAGAGGCCTGTTTCAGAGATACACCCTAGACACACAATAGTCACATTTTTATAACTAAAAACAAATATAAATAACTGTAAACTGTTCTCTTGTTATAAATGCCACAGAAGACACAATAGTTAAAAAAAGAGAATAGAACTGCTTTAAATCTCAAAGATAGATTCAAACTATAATTCTAAAGTGAAAATACAAATTGGTCTGGAAAGTTCAAAGACTTTACTTACATTATAAAAAGCCTTCATTATAAAACACATAGGTTTTTTTTAAACCTTTTAATATATGATACTTCAAATGTAACACCTACATATTATTTTCAAGTACAAATTATACTGCAACCTTTTTTTTTTTTTGCGGTACGCGGGCCTCTCACTGTCGTGGCCTCTCCCGTTGCAGAGCACAGGCTCCGGATGCACAGGCTCAGCGGCCATGGCTCACGGGCCCAGCCGCTCCGCGGCATGTGGGATCTTCCCGGACCGGGGCACGAACCCGTGTTCCCTGCATCGGCAGGCGGACTCTCAACCACTGCGCCACCAGGGAAGCCCATACCGCAACCTTCTGAATGATAGAAACTATCATTTCACAATATGCTTAAGTCCTAGAAACACATTTTGTTCTCTAATAAAACACAATAAGCTCCAGCTTACCTTATATCACATTGTCATAAATTTTAAATGAAAGGAATTGGGACTAATTGGGTTTCCCGAATGCGCTCATATGATGTGAATTGCTGGGACAGCTGAAAGCTGCTAACCTGAGTCATCTTGTGATTGCAGAAAATTACTTCTTGTCCTTGTGATTCATGGCAGTTTCCACCCTCAGAGAGTGATAGCTGTTGTACAGTTTTCTCCATGTGTAATGCAAATGCAAAGTAGTAGGCGTGGAACCAAACAGCGAGGCCCTTCACACGACAAACCACTCTGTATGAGCCTTTGAAGGGAATACCGGATCTATTAGGCAAAAAACAAATACGAAAGCTCATTTTACATAAGAAAAATATTGAACCAGCTACAGCCCAGGTTGACCTCGACAGATGCATAAATTACCCAGAGAAGAAGGGATTAGAAAGAACTGTTAATATATGAAACATGCCAGAACTATAAGAGTGGTTTCTGAATCAATTCCTCAGCTTTCTGTAGAACATACAGTACTTGCTCCCAAAATTAAATTGGATGATTTCATCTTGTTCCTCAAAAAGTTACAAGCACTGAGAGTCAACTTTGAATGCAGTGGTTTAATTAAATGTAACTGTTTAAGAGATATGACTAAGTGTTATTAAGTCATTCCAGTACAATTTAACTGTTCAATATTTGCTCATATCATCAGCTATTTCCATGTCCCTTTGACAAGTATTCCTAGTTACTCTTCGTTGTTCGCATTTACTTTTTTCTTTTTTCATAATAGAGCAGGTCTGTCATGAAGCTCATCAAAAGACTCTGAGTTACTTTTAAAAAAAAAAAAAAAAAGGACCTTGTATGACAGAAAGCACTTTGTAATGGAGAGGTCTTAGGATGTAAAATGAGGTCTGAAGAGATGTCTGGTGCGGTAGGAAAAGCCCATCCTGTAACACCTGGGGCCCTGATTCCTTACCTGTAAATGAGGCCCGTGGACTTTAATCTTGATCATAGTTCTCAACCATCTTCCTCAGTCTTCACATCCTTCGTGTGTGCACCTCAGTGCCACGAACTGTACCCCTTTATTACAGTGATTCTCAGGATGGTCCCCAAACTCCCCCGAGCTCCCCATCCACCCCACTCTTGGTCCCTCTTTAAGAAGCACTGATTTGGGTGTGCTTTGGAAAGCTTCTGTCTGGTCTTCAGAATATGCATATACATTTTAACATGTTATCTCTCATACCTGTGAGACATCTCTCAGTCATATGCAGGTATACAATCTGTACCACTGAGAGCCACAAAGCTTGGCTTTTTAGGAAGAACATTTAGGAAGAGTCTTGAAAGAGCTACTAGCCAAAAGATCTCATCTTTCCTTTTGCAATTTTAGAGCCTGCCTTAATCATAAAGAAGATGATGTTGTCGTCTGAGCCTCCATGCTAGTGGCAAAGCTAAAGGCTGTCCCCTGGGATTCAGCCTTCCTGCCCTGACCTAAGGGCTGCTTTGTCACCAGCCACCCTGGCTGTCTAAGCACCTTTCCTTCAGGCATTAGTGCCCAAATGCATTCACCCTCTCAGATATGCCACTGAGGACAGAGTGTTCCAAGCCTTAGTCACAAAGTGTAGTGAATGAAAAGAATTTCAGAGAGTGCAGCAGGCATGTGTGAGCTGCTCGGGTGAAAGCAGGGGTGGGGAACTTTTCTTATATATCCCCAAATCATAGCCCCCAAACACCTATAATTGACTTTCTATAAGTTTTCTAAATTATGATCCAAATTTGCCTCTCTTGAAAACGAATCATGTTAACTTTTCCAAGAAGTTGCTGGGCAAAGACAAAATAGGGTAGTATCTATCTTTTAAAAAATTGAATTCAAATGAGTCCTTTTACTTTATCAGCCATACATCTCTGGAGTATTTAGTATTAAAAAATGCATTCCTCCTCCCTTTCTCCTTGAATAAATGGGAAACTGTCCTTGAGGGCAAAGGTGACTCAAACCTTCTGAAATTTTGAGGTTAACCATGTGTGTATATTTTCCTGGGAAGAGGGTCAGCACCTCAAACTGTGGCTCAGGGGCAAAGTCAGTTTTAGGGTAAAAATCTATTAAATTAAAAATACGCATTCATTCACTCAGTAAATATTATTTAAACCTCTGTTATATAAATATAAGGCACTAGGGATAAAGGTTTTTTTAAGTCCCCCAATTTAGGAATCCAAAACTTAATACGGGAAACATACAAAGAAATAGAAAATTAAAATATGGTAGAACCTTTACTATCGGTATGGATACATCCCGAGAGCTTCTGAGCTTCTGAATCCCCAAGCTACTTATGCCTTGCCTTATTTTGTCTATCGATCTATAGATAGACTGATTGATTGATAGATAGAAAGATTAACAGATAAAATAAACCTATTACAAGTTACTACCTCACGGACCTTTGGGCCATCACAAGTATTTAAGACCACAAATGCCAAGAGCCCACATCTGGTATGATGAATATTATGATCCAGGTGTGCACAGGTGCTATAGGAGCACGTAGGAGAGGCAACTCATTCAGCCTGGCGGGGGGGCGGGGGGCGGGGGGGCGCATGTGAATGCTCCCTTGAGAGACTGACAACCAAGTTGGAGCTCCGAAGACAGTAGGGGTAAGTCAGGTAAAGTGGGAGTGGATGATTCTAGCCATAGGAAGCAGCATATACAAAAAAAAAAGAAATGAGACTAATTATGATCTTTGATGAACTTAAGTAACTTAACAATAATAGCAAGACACACATACATGTACACACAACATATATTATTTACTACCATCCAGGGCCTGTTATAAGCATTTAACATATATTAACTCATTCAATCTACCCAATAACTACATGAAACAGGAACTATCTTGTCCCCATTTTATAGACAAGAAAACTGAGAACATAAGTGACTTTCCAAGGTCACATAGCAGAGCCAGGATTTGAAACCAGATGGTTAGATTCCAGAGTTCACAGTCTTACCTAGACAGTCGACAGGGAGGGAGGGAGGAAGGGAGGGAGGGAGGAAGGACAGGTGATGCTGTAAGAGTATGTAGGAGTCAGACCACATAGGACTTGTTTAGCTTTCTAAGGAGTTAGATTTTATCCTGGACATAATGGCGAGCCATAGAATTATGTCAATGAGAGAAATGACAAAATCTGATCTGGTTTCCAGAAATCTATGGCAAGAGTGTAGACTAGTATTTCCTGGACAGGTTCACAGAGAAAGAACCTAGTTAAATACTTTAGACAAAGAATGATATCAAGGATGCTTAGGAGGGGGAAAATCCAAGAGATATTAAGGAGAGAGCATCACATTAATAGGACTTGTTGAAGAGTTAAGGCAAAGAACACACTGAAGAGGAAGCAGGGATACTGATAAGGCTGATCCTGTAAGATCTACCACCTCCGTCCTAAAATAAAGGGAGAGAGAGAGTGAGAATGAAAGGCAAACAAAAGGAAACTTTGGTAATGACCATATATAAACTGTGACAGACGCTTCCTTTGGAATGCATGTGAATACAGCCAGAGAAGCTTCCTTAAGATGTATGCATCTACAGGAAAGAGGCTATAAGAAGGACTAGGTGTTGTAACGGAATTGCCACAGTGATCAGTAACACATTATATTTTATAGTATGGCCCGGGCTGTTTGTATATATTCCTTATGTTCTGTAATTGATGGCAACATTTTCCAGATAGGGACAGTGGATCTCATGATCACTGCATCCTTGTTGAGTATTGCAATTTACACAGCACTCAGTCGGTGTCTGTGGTAAAAATATGTGAAGAAAGGCAGAGAAGAATAAAAAAGAAGGCCCTTTAGCTGGTGCTACAGTTCACTGTCAGAGGGAATACATCCGAGGGAGGGTTCAGGTTTGGACGTATTGTTTTTGTGGTATCTGAAGGACAACCAAGTAAGATGGAGATGAAGCTCAGGAGAGCAGGCTGGACTAGAAATCATTTAAAAATCATCATTATCCTAGGACTTGGCAGTGACATTTTTTTTTAACTTTTACCATTTATTCCCAAAGAGAGAAGGCATATAGTGTTCAGACAGAACCAAATACAGTTTGGTCTGACTCAGATAGCTTAAAAAACAGAATCTCCTGAGCACCAGCCTGGTCCAGGGGATGGACCCAAGAGGCAAAGGCAAGGAACCAGTTAATGATCATTTCTATTTACATGGAAAAATCTCTGCACAATTAAAAAATTAAAGTTGTTGGGCTGGTCCAGTGAAGAGGTAATAAGGTGTTTATTAAAAACTCTTTTTCACCCGGAGGCAGTTAGCATTTATAATTTAAAACCCAGCCCACCACAGAAAGGGAGTGAATTAAATCAAGAGATTGTGCAGAGCAAGAAAAAAAATGAGGTTAGGAGACCATGAGTCACCAATAGTCAGCCCCAATACATGTTAGAGGAGAGGTTCGCCGTGTGCTATTAGGGTTCTAGAGTAATTAGACTTAATCCAAGACATACCGACTGAGAAACTACTAGGCAACTGTTGCTTTTGGTAGCTCTGAGAACAGAGATGGGTGGTGCTCACTCTCCAGAAGCTACAGGTGAATACGAGAGTGACACCGACTAACGGTTGAATGACACCATAGGGAGCAAGCATATGATTTATTGATAGAGCAGCAAAGGTAGCAAGCAGTGTCAGCGTTTATAATTTGGGGCGGGGACTTACCTGGTGGTCCAGTGGTAAAGAATCCACCTTCTGATGCAGGGGACATGGGTTCCATCGCTGGTCGGGGAACTAAGATCCCACATGCCGCAGGGCAACTAAGCCTGCACGCCACAACTACTGAGCTCACACGCCACAACTACTGAGCTTGTGCGCCTCAACTAGAGAGAGAAAAACCCACACGCCACAACTAGAGAGAAGCCCACACGCCACAACAAAAGATCCCCCATGCCTCAATGAAGATCCTGCGTGCTGCCGCTAAGGCCAGTCGCAGCCATAAAAATAAAATAAATATAATTTGGAGTGATCCTTTAACTCTGAGTATTACTCCCTCTAAATAACGAGGCATGTAAACCAGGGTGCTGTTCTAATTAGTATTGCCTATGCTACACAGAACCACTTAATGATACACCAGAGATTATAGTAGAAATGGTAGGAGCAGGGCAGCTGGCATTTCTAATTGAAATCCTATGAGCAGAACAAACTCAGGGCTTTCAAATAACAAAATATGTAGCACTGGGAGAATAGGACCCTCTCTGTAATCCCAACAGGGACTGAAAGGTTACCCTGGAGTAAATATATGTGGAAAGAATGTGGACAAAATGAGGGGGGTTCTTTTAGGGGAAAGATCAAATAGTCCGAAAGAATACTTGGTTTTCTTGAAAATGTTCGAAGACTGTGTGTCTAAATTGACTTCATGTCAGGGTAGAATAGTATCTCCAGAATCTAAATAAAGGAAATGAAGGTGGTAACATCTAGGCGAGGAATGTGTGTCTGTGTGAGGGGCGGGGGGTTGTTCCGGGTGGAGAATACCAAAAAGTAGGAAATGAGGAAGCACAATACTGATCATGAGATCTATTATTCCAAGGCTGCTTCTCCGCGGGCACTGGCTGGGCCATATTCATTGTGACTCTATCACAGTTCATCTTGCTTGTGTAGGTTAGAGAATGCCAAAGAAGAACAAAGTCAAATATGAGATTTAAGACAAATGAGAATATAACCCCCAGCTCTCCCCCCGCCCGGGCATCTGCTGCTCGTGACAATTTGATGAAACCAGCTCAGTCTGTGTTAAAGTCGAGGCAATAGGCTCCCAGAACAGGAGCTGGGAAGAAGATGGTTCTGATATCACGAAAGGCAAAGCCAGAAGAGAAGCAGCACAATACCCATCCCCTTTCCTCTGAGGGAAGAAGCTTTCGGCAGGTTGCACGACAAGGAATCTCATGGTCATTTTAGAATCTTCTTGTCAAATGATTGTTCAAGAAGGAGCTTTTGCGGGAAGCCCATGTAGTCAACCGTAAAACTATAAATCATGTGATGGTTATTCTAAGAATGGAATTAAGGGGAGAAATGTGAGAGTGAATTATGTATTGGTGTATTTTATAAAATACGTTTATAATACAATTGACCCAAAAGAAAAAAAATCTGATTGTATATTTGACGTTCAGGAAGAGAGCCTATGTGCAAAGTACAGTAAAATCTGGACTGTCAAGTATGTTGTCCTATAGATTCCACCTCCATCTTATTCCCCTTATGCGTCTCCCCATCTCCTTCCCCACTGCCTCAGCCTGAGCTTAAGCCCTCCCCTAGTAATCCAGGAGTTCACACTCTTGTGGATTTCACGGACCCGGAAAATCTCAAAGGGACATTTGGAGAACCAGAGAGACCAGCTGCTTCTTCACTTGAAGGCTAGCACACACCTATATTTTATAAAAGACCTGTTATTCACTGACACCATGATTGCATCGATGAATAAACAGTTTATCCCCACAGATGTTGGGAGGTCATAATTTTGAACTGAAGAAGTCCTAATTAAATAAAATTCAGCTTTATGAAAAATTTACTCTACCTTTTAAAAAGTTATCATTTTACTACAGATTGATGAAAACACTGTCACAAACCAACACTGGAATAGACAACTGGGTTTAGGGAATTCCCTGGCAGTTCGGTGGTTAGAACTCGGCACTTTCACTGCCGGGGCACGGGTTCAATCCCTGGTTGGGGAACTAAGATCCTGTAAGTCGTGTGGCGCAGCCAAAAAAAAAAAAAAAGAACTGGGTTTAGGAGAGCAGATTACTACAGTGGTTTCCCAACCCACCAATCTCCCTGCCTTCACAGCTCTGTGCCCTGAAGTTCATCCTCTACAGCACTGTCACAGTCATGTCTTGCTCCCCCTCTTCGGACTTAAAGAGAAAGTCCAAATATCTCAACAGGTCATAAAGCCCTCCACAGTCTGACCCCAGCCCACCCCCAGCAATGTCCCTTGTGATGTCTCACCCCCCAGCTCCATGCCCTGTGCCCTACAGTGCCGGTCCCCAAAAAGGCCATCAGCTTAGCAACTTAGCTGATTCACACTCAGGCACAAGCTCCTTACCTGGTGTCACCTTTGTGACTTGCGATTCTCTGAACGGTTTAGACATTTGAGGTCTTCGTGCTTTTTGCTCATTTCTTCCCTCTGCCTGGAATTACCTTTCTTCTCTAGCCCACCTGCCAGACACAGTTCTCTTTGAAGGTTCAGCTTGGGTCATATTTCCTGACCCCAGCTAGGATTCACCGCCTTGTGCTCCCTTGTGTCTACTCTGTGGTATACAGAAACACATCAGTACTAGCATTTTGGTGGCCATTGCCTTGTGTCTTTGGACTGCCTCACATCCAGCTGTATTTGTGATTAGGGACAGCCTCTAGTGTGCAGTACTGGTGAGATGCAGGACCTTGCCTTTCTCCATGGCCACTGAAGCAGGGAGGTTTTCCCGCTTCCCTCACCTGGTGGGATGGTGTATTAGTTTGGTAGGGCTGTCACAACAAAGTACCACAGACTGGGTGGCTTAAACAACAGAAACCTACTTTCTCACAATTCTGGAGGCTAGAAGTTGGAGCTATGCTTACAAGCCAAGGAACTCCTGGATCCTCCAGAGGCTGGAGGAGGCAAGGACAGACCCTCCCCTGGAGGCTCCAGTGGGAACTTGGCAATGTCTTTTTCAGATGGTCTTGGTTTGTGCCCATTTTCCAGCCTAGACTCTCTTGATTTCGTGCAGTCCCCAGTGTATTCCAGAAAGTTTTCTTCTCTACTTAAGACGTCTAGGATTAATTTCTGCTGCTTGCAATTAAAAACTTCAACTAATTTTTAAAAATTTATTTAATTTATTTATTTTTGGCTGTGTTGGGTCTTCGTTGCTGTGCAGGGCCCTCTTTAGTTGCAGCGAGCGGGGGCAACTCTTCGTTGCGGTGCACGGGCTTCTCGTTGCGGTGGCTTGTCTTTGTTGTGGGCTTGGACTTCAGTAGTGTGGCACGCGGGCTTCAGTATTTGTGACTCATGGGCTCTAGAGCGTAGGCTTAGTAGTTGTGGCGCACGGGCTTAGTTGCTCCGTGACGTGTGGGATCTTCCCAGACCAGGGCTTGAACCCGTGTCCCCTGCATTGGCAGGTGGATTCTTAACCACTGCCAACAGGGAAGCCCTTGACTAATTTTTTTTAAATATCAGTAGTTGTTACAGTCCAGTCCGTTCAGAGAGACAAAGATTCTGAAAACCACCATTAATGTTTCAGAAAGGGAATCGGGCATCTAATGGCTTATAGTAGCAAAAGGCTAAATCAGTTAATCACCTGTGGTCATAGGAATGAGGCGCCTAAAGAGGCAAGGCTGTGGGGACCTACTCTGCATCCCTGAGAACAGTACAGAAGAAGATAAGGAATTCCAGAAGGGAGATAAGACATTCAGAGAGCTTAAGAAAGTGTAAAACAAACTCAGATTACTTCATTCTTAAGCCTGATTCTCTTATCTCTTGAAGCTAAAGCAGCTGAAAATTAAACTCCAAGTTAGAGCTTGTGGGTTGCCGAATTACTTGCACTCACAGAGTCACCAAGTATTTTATGAGAAAGTTAGGACATTTCTTGGGGGGATAGACTGGGCCCTGAAAACAGGACTGAGAATTAATGGATCCAGCACCTCCTTATTTCCTTGTAGGCCCTACAGTTCCCGCATCAGAGAGGGTTTCTAGTAAGAGGGACATAGGTTGGCCCCCTCCACACCTACATTCCCTCCACCTCTCACTGTCCCCAGGTCTGTACCCAGTCACTTTCCTGCACGGCCCAGGGAGACGAAGTCAAACCCTGAAGGCTTACACACCAGGAGAATTACAGACGTTGAAGGTAGAAAACAAAGAGCTGGGGTAAATGTCCACACGTGTGGATTCTGAGGGAGGCTGCCAAAAAGAGGGAAATATAATTTTAGATTGTACCAGATTTACCAATATGGGCACCCTTACCAGAGGTTCTGGATTCACTGTGCCAACCTGCCCAAAGTGAGGGGCTCCGAGGAGCTTGCCCATCAGGTACCTCAGAGTCTGGACTCAGTGGTGGCCCAGCCAGAATTGAGATGCCGTACGTTGCTTGGCCAGAGATCAGCTAAGGTCTGGCAAGATGACGTGCTTCATGCCATGTAGTGGCTGCCGGATTGGCATGTTAGTAACAGAGAAACACAGTTTGGGGAAGAATCGTATGGATGGACTTCTCAGAATGGCTCACCGTGTGAGAATCTTTAACTCAAGAATATAAGATGGCCGGGCTTCCCTGGTGGCGCAGTGGTTGAGAATCTGCCTGCTAATGCAGGGGACACGGGTTCGAGGCCTGGTCTGGGAGGATCCCACATGCTGCGGAGCAACTAGGCCCGTGAGCCACAGCTACTGAGCCTGCGCGTCTGGAGCCTGTGCTCCGCAACAAGAGAGGCCGCGATGGTGAGAGGCCCACGCACCGCGATGAAGAGTGGCCCCCACTTGCCACAACTAGAGAAAGACCTTGCACAGAAACGAACACCCAACACAGCCAAAAATAAATAAATAAATCCTACCCCCAACATCTTAAAAAAAAAAAAAAAAAAAAGAATATAAGATGGCCAGCACAACCTCCTTCTCCACTACTCGAGAGCTTTGACTCTTTGGGTGCATGAACTCCTTGGGCTGCCATGTTGACAAGGATGGAGGCTATATATGTGCTCAATAATATGATCCTTTTAACAGGCTGATCTTGCTGCCCCCGTGACCGAGTGCTCAGTCGACCAGCAGAGGTAGTAAACCCTGAGCCCACGATGGGATACAAAGCTCCAAGGGAACCAGCTGTTTGCCTGATAGCAGGTTGATTGTCTGGGGCCACTTTTCATCATGGAGGGGGAGCAACTAGAGGGGAATTAGATGGGGTAAACATTCAATCTGGATTTGTATTTTCTTGCTTTGCCTACCAGGCTTCTGTTAGCAACACCATCTCCTAGCACCATCTCCAGGAGGCTCTGCTTTGCCCTCAGGCTTCCATCTGGTTTGGGCCAATGAAGGGCAGAAGCAGGATTTGGGAGGAGACAGAGGTGAACTTATTTATTATGCCAGCTCCCTCCCACAAGGGCCTGGGTTTAACAGTGGCCTTGTTTCTCTCCTGATGGCCACAACTTCTGCTGGGCTGCTCTTTCCAGAGATCAAAGTTCTTGCCAAGTAACTAGTCTTTTTCCCTTTCCCCTTCAGACCTGGGGTGAATATTGCTCCCAGCTGCTATCCCAGCGTGCTTCACCATCCCTTGTCACGTTTCCTAGGGGCCCTGCCACTTGACTCGAGGATGGAACAAACATTTCCCTCTCTTCCCCCAAGATGCCGTGTGTGTGTGTGCACGCGTGTGTGTGTGTTAGCAGGGAAAGGGATTATCCACAGCACGCCAGAAACAATCTCTCTAAATCAGTCATCTCCCCAGTGTTCAAGCCCTTCAACATGGATGTTGGCCTAAGGGTCACAAAACCAGATTTCACATCATCCAGCCTTAAAAGGAATGAAAGTCTGACGTGCACTACAACATGGATGAACCTTGAAGACATTATGTCAAGTGATGTAAGACACAAAAGGACAAATATTGGATGGTCCACTTCTGTGAGCTTTCTAGAGTAGTCAAATTCATAGAAACAGAGAGTGGAGTGGTGGTCAAGGTTGGGGGGTGCTGGGGAATTTGAGGGAGGAGCGGGGGAGTTACTGTTTACGAAGTTTCAGCTTAGGAAGAGGAAAATAATTCTTGAAGTTGGTTGCCCAACAATGTGAACGTACTTAATGCCACTGCTCTGTGCACTTAAAAATGGTTAAAATGGTAAATTTTAACAGATTTCTGCCCTTTCTCCTGCAAGTCCTGCTTGGGTATCGTACCAAGTAGTTTCAGCCCATGACAGTAACTGCCCCCTAACGTCTTTGGGACCCTGCCTGTTGTGAAGTGTGGTCCCTGCACCCCCTTTCTCCACAACTTGTGTTGTGGGCATGGGGCTCTGCAGACAATATTTCTTCCTTGCCAAGTGGCTCTGCACACAGGGCACACCACACCAGAGCGAGTCCGGTAGGTGAGAGGAAGGAGGAGGGACCAGCCCCTTTCTGGTTGCTTCCTGTTCCTGCCAGTGTAACCTGGCAACAGTCCTGCACCCCACAGCACCATTTGCTTCCGGGAGCAATCAGTTCCCAGTTCTTTTCCACTCTCCCAGCACCAGCTCTTTGCCCACCCCTGAGAGATACCTCCAAGCCAGGCAGCACTCTTGCCAAGAGATCTGTTCCCAGCCCCTCAGGGCCCCCTGTCTGAGCTCTCAAGGTAACAGCACTAGCTAGCCAGCACCCCCTTCCCAGAGTCTGGGTCCTAACTCCATGGGTCCTCTCTGAGTTTCTGAGGACTGGTTCCCAGCTCCAGGGGCCCCTCCTCTAAGCTTCTAGGTTCTGAAAAGCCCATTCTCTTCTCTTGGATCCCCCAGCACAGGATGACAATTCCTATGTTACTTGTTCCCTCTATGACTTTCAGTCCTCTAATGCCTGTTTAACCAACTCCTTATATTAAATTCCCTCTGTTAACATAACTAGTGGGGTTTCTGTTTTCCTGATGGGATGTTGACTAATACTACTGTATTCCTGCACTTCCGTGCAAGAAATGAAAACAAGAAACTGTTTCAACAACCTGCTCTAGTTGTTTATTGCCTGTCTGCTTTAACTGGTTTGTAGACACCATGGAACCAGGTGTTTTTGGTTCACTGACCTATACACCCAGCACTGTGAACACAGCCTGGCGTACAGCAGGCACCCGTATCATCTTAATTGGGTAAATGAATAGGAAATATTTAATTTAAACATAAAAAACCAAAATAATTCTAGTCGTGAAAATGTGCTTACAATATATAAAAGTTATAACCACATGCAAATATATCCAAGGGGAAAATATGTAGCTGAAGTTTGCAAAGCGCTCTTTCTGAAATTCTTAGCAATATCCATTTTGTGCTTTTCCCCCCATTTTCTTGTTTAATAGTTTTAGTCAGTGGGGGTTTCTCCATATTTTTCTTGTTCATTAGGGCATGTTATCCATAAGTAGTCAGTCAGTGTGATATTGCAATTTATAATAAGAAATATGTATTTGGTCTTCCTCCACTGTTCCTGGCACAGAGCTCCTAAAACCCTTATCATTTCCTATATGAGAGCCACAGGGGCATCTTTTGTTATAATATTTAGCCTTTTCTCAGTTCCTGAAACAGCTCCAAGAGCATAAAGGCGAAATGAGTGTCTTCTGTTATTAATAAATAACCAGCCCCTTTCAACCACACCTGAGTTTCTGTTGAGATGACCTTTGGAAAGCCCCTGAGGAAGGGGCTGGTTGCCAGGGGAACCAATCACATGATTGGAGGGTTGGACCTACAGGCCTATCCCCCAGATCTCCAGAGAGTTCAAACACCAAGGGCCAAGGATTTAATCAATCATTCCTTCATTAAAAACCCAAAAGGATAGGATTTGAAGAGCTTCCATGTTGGTGGACAAGAACATATCCACATGTCAGGAGGGTGTCACACCTCAGACTCCAAGGGGGCAGAAGCTTGGGGCCTTGAAAGGTCCAGACCTTGCCCTATGCATCTCTTCCATCTGGCTGTTCCTGAGTTATACCTTTTAAAAACAAGCCAGTAACCTAGTAAGTAAAATATTTTCCTGAGTTCTGTGAGCTTCTCTAACAAATTAATCTAATCTGAGTAGGGAGTCATGGGAACCCCCGATTTATTAACCAGTCAGTCAGAGCACAGGTGACAACCTGGACTTACCATTGGCATCTGATGTGTGTGTGTGTGTGTGTGTGTGTGTGTGTGTGTGTGTCAGGAGGGTAGCAATCTTGTGGGACTGAGCCCTTGACTTGTGTCCAAGTCTATCTCCAGGTGGATGATGTCAGGATTGAGTTAAATTGTAGGACACTCGGCTGGTGTGGCAGAACTCTCAGACATATGGGAAACCTCCACATCTGGGGACCAGAAGTGAAGCAGTGTGAGAGTAGGGAAGACAAACACAAGTGTGTTCTTCCTTTACATTTATGCAATCAATAAAATACACAGTTTAAAAATCAAAACACCAATACGTTAAACTTCACAAATAAAACTTCAAAAGGAGAACTCGGGGCATTTTGATGTGATGAAAAAATACTGTATTAGGAGATGACATAGGCCCAGGTTGTCACTGGCCATGTGACCTTGGGCAAGTCTCTTAGCTTTTCTTGGTATATGTGACTTCAACTTAGATATAAAGAAGTAGAGATCATTTCTAAAGTGCCCTTCCTCTTTTAAGACTCTGATTCTTCAAATAGAAATGTGCTTTAACATCCCAAGAGCACAAGATAACTTTCAAGCATCGACAGTCTATCCCAGACTCGAATGTCTTTTTATCACAGTCCCCAAAACTATCACTCCCCCCAGACTGAGCCTGGGAAAGTGTGAAGTGACTGACAGTCAAATAAAAAGCTTTGGTGCCAATTCCTATTTCCAGGTCCAAATGAAATTATAATTTTCTGTAGCTAATACTTTTTAAACTTGGCTGGATATTTTTAAGACCCTAATCTGGGGAGCAGTGTTAATATTGACAGCTGCATGAAACATCTAACACATTGGAATACATTGCAAAGCTCAAAGAAGACCAGGTCAGGGCAGTGAACTCTTCTCTTTCCCTGACATCTAAACATGTCAGACAGCCCAGAAGACATCAGCCCGAGATCTGACCAATGCAGCACAGGCTCACAGCAAAAAGCCCTGCACCCACGGAGCCATGAGAATGAACTGGAATAATAGTCCTCAGAAAGAACTGGAATAATAGTCCACAGAATGAACTGGAATAATAGTCCATGGAAGGAACTGGTAAAATGGTCCACAGAATGAACTGGAATAACGGTCCATGGAGGGAACTGTACTGGAGGAATCAGGCTCCCCAACTCCAGACTATACTAAAAAGCTACAGTAATCAAGACAGTATGGTACTGTCACAAAAACAGAAATATAGATCAATGGTACAGGATAGAAAGCCCAGAGGTAAACCCACGCACCTATGATCACCTAATCTATGACAAAGGAGGCAAGAACATACAATGGAGAAAAGACAGCCTCTTCAATAAGTGGTGCTGGGAAAACTGGACAGCTACATGTAAAAGAATGAAATTAAAACACTCTCTAACACCATACACGAAAATAAACTCAAAATGGATTAAAGACCTAAATGTAAGAGTGGACACTATAAAACTCTTAGAGGAAAGCATAGGAAAAACACTCTTTAACATAAATGACAGCAAGATCTTTTATCACCCACCTCCTAGAGTAATGAAAATAAAAACAAAAATAAGCAAATGGAACCTAATTAAACTTAAAAGCTTTTGCACAGCAAAGGAAACCATAAACAAAACAAAAAGACAACCCTCAGAATGGGAGAAAATATTTGCAAATGAAGCAACAGACGAAGAATTAATCTCCAAAATATACAAACAGCTCATACAGCTCAGTATCAAAAAAAACAAACAACCCAATCAAAAAATGGGCAGAAGACCTAAATAGACATTTCACCAAAGAAGACTTACAGACTGCTAACAGACACATGAAAAGCTGCTAAACATCACTATATTATTAGAAAAATGCAAATCAAAACTACAATGAGGTATCACCTCACACCAGTTAGAATGGGCATCATCAGAATATCTACAAACAACAAATGCTGGAGAGGGTGTGGAGGAAAGGGAACCCCCTTGCACTGTTGGTGGGAATGTAAATTGATACAGCCACTGGAGAGAACAGTATGGAGGTTCCTTAAAAAACTAAAAATAGAACTACCATATGACCCAGCAATCCCACTACTGGGCATACACCCTGAGAAAACCATAATTCAAAAAGTCACATGTACCCCAATGTTCATTGCAGCACTATTTACAATAGCCAGGAGATGGAAACAACCTAAATGTCCATCGACAGATGAATGGATAAAGAAGATGTGGTACATATATACAATGGAATGTTACTCAGCCATAAAATGGAATGAAATTGGGTCATTTGTAGAGACGTGGATGGACCAAGAGACTGTCATACAGAGTGAAGTAAGTCAGAAAGAGAAAAACAAATATTGTATATTAACACATATATGTGGAATCTAGAGAGATGGTACAGATGAACCTGTTTGCAGGGCAGGAATAGAAACTCAGATGTAGAGAACGGACGTGTGTGGACACAAGGTGGGAAGGGAAGGTGGGATGAACTGGGAGATTAGGTTTGACATAAATACACTACCGTGTGTAAAATAGATAGCTAGTGGGGACCTGCTGTATAGCACAGGGAGCTCAGGTCAGTGCTCTGTGATGGCCTAGATGGGTGGAATGGGGAGGGGGGAGGGAGGTCCAAGAGGGAGGGGATATATGTATACGTATAGCTGATTCACTTCATTGTACAGCAGAAACTAACACAACATCGTAAAGCAATTATACTCCAATAAAAAAAATAAAAACAAAATGAAACAAAAAAAAAGAAGGAACTGGAATAATGGTACAATACAAAGTGGAGTACAACTGCTATAACCATTCTCTCTGTACTGTTCTGTGTGATGGAGAATACAATACAGTATAAAAGTCAGTCCAATGCTACTTTAGAAATAGTGCGAACAGAGGAAAAACAGGCTTACGTAAAAGACATCACAGAGTCAAAAGTTCAAGGACAGTGAAAGAACAGACTGGTCTGTTTAACGATAGCACATGTCTACAAAAGTGAACAGAGTAAATTTGTTGTTTTCATACAATTTTGTTCACATAGGTAAAATACAATGTGTGTGTACAAAATATATATAAGTAAGAAAATATGGTTTTCTTACCTGGAAAAAACTAAGTAGTATTGCAGGGGCCCCAGGAAGGGGCTAGAAAGGGATGCTTACTATCAGCGAGGGAGCCTAGGATCTCAAGGAATTCTCTCTCTCTCTCTCTCTCTCTCTCTCTCTCTCTCTCTCTCTCTCTCTGTATGTGTTTGTGTGTGTGTGTGTGTGTGTGTGTGTGTGTGTGTGTGTTTATATATAAATGACACAAAACAGGAAAGTAGACTTACAAGCCTGTGTGGGCACAGAAGTAGGCAGCTCTGTCTCAGAGCCCAGGATGGAAGCCGGGGTGTAACCACGAGAGGGAGGGACTCTGGTTTTCCTAAGCGTGTGAGGCGGAGATGCCTCTATGACGACTTCTGAAGGGCTGCAGATCAGTTGCTTCTCTCTGTGACGCTGCTCAGGCCAGGCCAGGGTAGTTAATACAGGGCATCTTTTCTGTTCATCACGCCTGAGCTCTTCTCATAATTAACCGACGTTGTTAAATTGCATAAAACCTACTGGGAGAGGTGGAGGTGCCCTGCTGGTGCCTCCTGTGAGCGACTCAGAGTCGAACCCCCTGGGCTGCCTGTGCGCCTCATCCCGAGGACCGGTCCCGCCCGGGGTGGGGTGGGGGGAGAGCTGAACACCCAGTCCACGTGGACTCCAGCTCGAACCTCGCAACATCACTAGGATTCCTCTTACCCTGACTGCATTCTGTAAACATTCAGACCTCAGATTAGAGAACATGAAGAGACTCTGGTAATTAATTAAAAGAGCTATGATAGCTCCTTATGACAGATAAATCAGAAATTGCTAAAGGATCAATGTTTGTTTATGAAAGAAAAATTCTTCTTTTCCAGCAATTCCAAAGAGCAAACCCATGGCTTTCTAGATTAAAGGAACAAAAATCAGGAAGCTCTGCCCGCTTTGTTCCCTTTCTGACCTCATCCTTATCAAACAGGCCACGTCCCAGGAAGGGCACATAATTCTGCAGACCTTTATAGTCCCTTAGCATGTATGTCTTTTGTGATCTGGGTAGCATCTCATTTAAAATAGAAATTCAGGGCTTCGCTGGTGGCGCAGTGGTTGAGAGTCCACCTGCCGATGCAGGGGACACGGGTTCGTGCCCCGGTCTGGGAAGATCCCACATGCCGCGGAGCAGCTGGGCCTGTGAGCCATGGCCGCTGAGCCTGCGCGTCCGGAGCCTGTGCTCCGCAATGGGAGAGGCCACAACAGTGAGAGGCCCGCGTACCGCAAAAAAATAAATAAATAAAATAGAAATTCATCTATGGTGTTGTGTCCCTTTTTAGAAACCGTATCACAAAGTCCTTCAGCCTGTGCATTGACGGTGGTAAACTAAACTTGTAACAGTGCTTCAAAAGAAATTCATAATTTGTTAATAGCTTAGTCCCAGTTATTGCTTTCATATGGATAATCACAGTATAAAGACAATGTTCTAAAAATGTATTTAGTACTGGTCTGGCTTTCTAAGTTGATTAGTGATTGTTATTCTACCGTGGGAATGACAGCTTCCATTCTTAACAAGAAAAATTTTAAATTCAGAATTTGCCTTCCCTAGAAATTACCAATTTTAAATCGCTGCTTTAATTAGAAGGGATACAGACACTTAGGTATAGTGTGTTGGGGGTAAAAACTTAAGAAAGAATCGAAATGATGTGGGCTTGAGTTGGTCAAATGCCAACAGAGAAAGTCATTTTAACGTCAGCTCTACTACAAGAAAAACCTCCGAGGTGACCAAACACTTGTCATCATCCCTCTGACTTCCCTGTGTTCTGCTGAGGTTCAGTCTTTGTGTGGAAGCGATAGGGTGGGACAGGAGTAAAGAACATGGCTTTGAAGCCCTAAACTGCACTATCTCATCCCCTCATGGAACACGCTTGTTCCTAAAGCCTTGGATGGTTTTTTACTTGTGCTTTTGCCCAACACACTAGTGATTAATTTAACTGGTGGAAGATTTCGGGGCCCTGTACGTATCTTTCGATGATCATTTCAGAGAGAAAACAAATACAGGAATTGATTTACCTTGTGCCCTACAGTTAAGCAGTGTTTGCACACAAAATCTACAGAAGATTTCTGCTTCTCAATCCAATTTTTTGAGTACTGTGAAAAAGTTTATTTTCATGCTACCTGGATTTTGTTCCTTATACTGCCCTTACCTCAGGAGTATTAACCATTGGTGCTTGTACTGACAATGATGCTACCTAATCCTAAAACGCCTTTGGATTATAATTTCATAATGTAAAACTTGAAAGGGACAATGAAAAATGTAAACGAGATGATGTTGTAACCTCTATTTTTTGCTCCTCTGATCTGGAGGAATGAGGCCATTATTCCCCCACCCTCCCCCCGCCCCATGCACCTCCCCAGGGGCCAACTCCCGGGCAGACGGGCTCCACTCATTTCCAACTGATGGCTTGTTCTAGAAGCCAGAGTGCTTTGCGATCTCCCGCCGCATCTTGCTCCTACTCTGGGAGGGTGGGTGGTATTAGCATGTGCCATCCAGCTCCTGTACTAGTCTGGGAAGCCCTGTGCTAAATAGACAGATACTGAACTCAAAATTTAGACCGATTTTAATAAAAACCTAGGTCACATAACTGAACATTAGAAATGGCTGAGGTTGACCCTTTTCATTACCAAGGTACTGTTTATTTTAATCACTTTTAGGGAAATCTTTCTAACATATACCACAATCTTTTTATGTATATGTGGCTTTTTTTTTTTTTTTTGGCCATGCCTCACGACTTGCAGGATTTTAGTTTCCCAACCAGGGATTGAACCTGCACCCTCAGCAGTGAAAGCAAAGAGTCCTAACCACTGCACCGCCAGGGAATTCCCTTATGTCTTTCTAAAGAGCCTATGTAACACATTTTTTAAAATTGATAACATAGGAGTTAATTATGACAAAGTATTATAGAGCAGCGATGCTCTCCAGAGCCTAACAGAGTGTCTGCATTTGCGCTAAGTGGCACTAGGTTTTGAATGCATCTTGACTGTTTCTCTGCCCTACCCTGCCGTGGGCAGTCACTTTTCACTCTGTCTCTCTCTTCTCCCTTGTAATTTGCTGCTCTTCGTTGGCTTGGGGCTTAAAAGAGATCAGACAACTAAATCTGTTGGAAGCCTACCTAAAAAATGGAGAAAAAGACATTCGGGTCATTAGAGGGGTCAGCTTTGGATGAACCAGTTTGGTGACATCTGTACTGATGGCTCTCAGGCTGTGTTGGTTCTGGGTCATGATCTGGAGGCTGGAAAAGGCTTACTGGACCTGTGGCCTCCTGCTACATCCTCGGGTGCTGGCCCTCTGATTGTCAGCCTTTGGTTTTTCAGGCAGAGCTCCCTGACCTCAGCTCCCTGCCGTGTGCTCGCATCAGTGCTGAGTCTGTTTCATTTCTACTGAGCTCCTTCCTGATAGCTCAGATCTCGTAATTCTCTCCATTGTCTGTAGCAGTCCACACCTCCGAAAACCAACCAGTGCAAGTAGCAGGGTTTGAACGTTTACCTCACACACCTGAGGCTTTCAATTCAAAGTAAGTGCCACAGTTATGAAAGCTGCATAGAAGGAGGAATTATGCCAGGTGAAAAAAAAAAAAGTGGTCTAATTTGCAGGCAGCTTGCATTGTATTTTATAAGAATATGTTTGACATTTTAAGCTTTCCCGTGGTAGCAAATTGTAGTCCTCCTAGCAGCAAGAGTGATTAAGTCTGTGCCCAGAATAAGCCAGACTGTTTTGGAAAGCTTAATTTTTTCAGTTTTCATACTCTATTTTATGACAGTGTTTGTTTCTTCAGCAATAAGCCTATAAGGATACAGTCTATCATGTCTAATTTAAAACTATAAATACCATTTTTTAACCTTCACAGAGTTTCGTCATAATCTACTTAAAAAAACAAGTTAAATACAGTTTGATTCTAAATGAAAAATTAAATAAGGCAATTAGGATTGACATATATACACTAATATGCATAAAATAGGTAACTAATAAGAACCTGCTGTATAAAATCCAAAAAAAAACTTAAATAAGACAAAAGATTTAACATAAAGCACCTATGGCAAGATGGAAATATTTCTTGGTGATGATTATACAACACTTAATGGAATCCAGGAAGCCATCTTCATGGACTGAGTGTTTGCATCTCCCCCAGAGTTCATATGTTGAAGCTCTAACCCTCAGTGTGGCTATATTTGGAAATGGGCCTATAAGGAGGTAATTAAGATTAAATGAAGTCATAAGGGTAGGGTCCTGATCTGACAGGATTAATGTCCTTATAAGAGACACCAGAGGGCTCTCTCTCTCCATGTGCACACAGAGGAAAGGTCATGTGAGGACACAGTGAGAAGGTGGCCATCTGTAAGCCAGGAAGAAGAGGGCTCTCAGCAGAGACCAGACAGGCTAAAACCTTGTACTGGAACTTCTAGCTTCCAGAACTTGTGAGAAAACAAATTTCTGTTGTTTAAGCCACCCAGTCTACAGTACCTGGTCATGGCACCCATGCTGACGAAGACACCATCTATTTTGTGATAGGCACACTTATTTTACCAAGAAAGGTGATGCTGTGTCATCAACTGTAAGATGTACCCCAATTCCAATGATGTGGAAATGTGAAATATTAAAAAATAAGGATGAAATACAATGTTTTTGATAAATAGTTTTTAAATAACAAAAATAGGACAATACTGACTTGAGTTTTTAGAAGTAGTTTTCTCCTTAGAAAGGCCAGTCAATAGTATACTTCGATCACCAGATCTTTGTTTGATGGCCTCCTAAATTGTTAGAAAATGAGAAGTTGCACAGCTCATGCATGAGAAAACTAAAGTCCAATATGGGCAAATAGATATAAAAACAAAGCTTTCACTTTTATTGTTTACATTGGGAACCTAACTCAATTTCCCCAGAAAGCCTGAGATATTGACAAAAGGGTGCCATATCAGGCTGACTCTGCTCCTACTGCGTTAAGAAAACGTAGATTTCTTCAGTTTCCCTCTTACTACCCCACAGTCTTGTACATCCCTTTTGTTTCTGAATCATCAGACTCCTGTCAAGGCTAGCCCCTCTCCTCCATTGACCCCATCTTTCCTGGGACAATAGCCTCTCCTTTCCATCCCAGCGTTAGGCTCTGGCCCCGTGGCCTCCTCTCCTCAGCCGGCAGAGACACAGAGCTTAAACAGAAACAGAAAACCACACACAAAGCATGCCATTCCCAGACCCTACTTCTGCCCTCAAGCTTTACACTCCTCTTTCCTTTTCAAGAGGGGTCCATGAGCCCCGCCGGCTTCCTCGTCCTTCATTCTCCTCTCAACCCACTGCAGCCTGGTTGCCGTGTGACACACTCTATCACAAAGGTCTCTCGGGTTCTCCTGCCCACACCACCCTGGAGAAACACTACAGTTGAATTCCACAGGATGGTCATTTTGCCGGCACCTCTGGGACTGACCATTAGCACGTGGACCAGAATGTAGTCTTTCTGAAGCCACTGGTCATCCAGCAGCCAAGAGGCCTCAAACAGCTAACGTGCTGCTCAAGCGAAGGATTCAGGATGCTGAGGAAGGCTCGAAGGGAAATGGTTGCAGGATATAAGGGCGGAGAGGGAAGAATGTGATGCTGGCGTGGTCAGGCCGAGGAAAATACCAGCTGTGTGTGGACTGAGGTTCAAGCTCTATGTCACAGTAAGTGAAAATCATGCCATTGGTGTCACTTATAAATACTTGAGAGCCAACGAGTAAATAAAACTATATAGTTAGTTTCTGAAGGACTAGAATCCACCTGTACTGATTCTAAAAGCCCAGAGGTCCACCATGCCACACTGCAGTCTAGTTCAGATAAACAGATCCATGATCTACCTAAAGTAGTCACAACTTTAACTAAATGAGTTGGTGCACAAAGTATTCAAAAACTTGAATAAATGTTTTAATGTTTACTATTACCTGTAATAAAAATTTCCATGTCAAAATATATCGTATAGTTTTCCTCCATTTTTAAAAAATATTCAATTATTCTTCAATTTCCTGTTTTAAAGGACGAATCATAATACACAGAGCACTGGGAATCACTCAAAACACCAAACCATGTGGTTAGAAGTCTGCCACTTGACAGTTAACAGGGCATGTCTTGCCTACAGCAACGGTCATCTGCTTTTAACAGCACAAGTGGTGGGATTTCTAGTAGCTTCTGCTTTTCAAACATTCACTATCATCCTAAAGTGGTATGTTATACATAAAGCCGTCAAGGTATACCAAAATGTATCATCCTAATGAAAACAAAAAGCTTCTGTATGCACATATTGCCAACGCATCTCAAGAGGCCTAAATTTTAACAAGTAGAATAGACAAATTATCAGTTAAAAGATCATAAATTACTTTAAAAATGTCTGGCTCAACACTCCCCTTGCAGGTTTCTACATCTACTGCATAAATATAGGTGTGCACCTGTGTCTATATAGCTTTTTTTAAGGGAATGGCGGATGGTCTGGCCCAATTTTTCATAGTCACATAGGAACTACAACATTCTTCGCTAGCAAAACAAGAAAAGGTAGGTCTGCATTTCTGGCAACTTGAGGCAAAGCCTCAAGAGCTTCCTGCAGAGAAAACCAGCCTGGAGAATCCGGGCAGTGTCTGCAGTAGGAAAAATTAATGGTAGAAGGTTGGAGAGCCTCGATAATGAAGGTTTTTTCTTTCTTTCTTCAAGAAACCACTTAAAATTTTATTCTTTAATTAGCAACCTTGGGGAGGAAAAGGACATCAGGACTTAAAAGCCAAAGGCAGAGGCAGAGACCCGAAACCAGCTGGGTTTTCCTTGTTAGGCTGGAGCAGAGTTTAAACCAGGGCAGATCCCCTCCAGCTCTGGGTTCTGGCAGCAGCCTCCTCTCTACATCCTGGTCCCAGGTTGGTTTGGTTGCAAACTGGCTTCACTTCATCCGAGGCTTAAGCCTTACAGCTTCAAGACCGACATTTTCTCTGGTTTCAGGCCTGTCATTCATTGGATTCTCTGGCCTCTGATCCAAGTCTTGAACCCACATGCAACTGGATGGCAAGAAGTAGTTTGCTCAGAAGTCTGATTGAGCACATCTTCCTCACCTCCTAAGAGCTTGGGTGAAGTTTCTCTGCCTAAGGTAAGTGCAGCTTGTGAAATGTTTCAGCTGGGATTAGAATGACAGAACTGCTGTTGTTTAGTAATTTCCCTGAGTTGGAGCCATGTTCCCTACCACCTGACATGCCATCACCTGGACCCCTGAAGTTAACATTTTCTACTCTAGCACATGAAGTGCCTATTAATTTTTTAAAAATATGTAGGTAATCTTAAAATTAACATCTTGCATTGATGTGGAACATTGGTTACAACTGATGAACTAATATTGGTACATTATTATTAATAAATGTTCATAGTATATAGTAGAGTTCATAATTTGTACTATACAGTTTTATGGGTTTTGCCAAATGCAAAATGTCACGTATCCACAATCACCCACATACCATGCAGAATAGTTTCACTGCCCTAAAAATCTCCTGTGTCCACTTATTGATCTCCTCTCCCCCACCCCCAAAACCCCTGGCAACCACTGATCTTTTTACTGTCTCTGTAGTTTTGCCTATCCAGATGTCATGTAACTGGAATTATACAGTATTTAGCCTTTTCAGACTGGTTTATTGACTTAGCAATTATGCACTTAAGGTTCCTCCATGTCTTCTTGTGGCTCCATAGATATTTTAATCACGGAATAATATTCCATTGTATGGACAGACAGTTTATCCATTCACCTACTGAAGGACATCTTGGTTATTTGCAAATTTGGGATGTTTGTGTTATAAACATGCACATGCAGGTTTTTGTGTGGATTTGCCTGTTAATTTTTTTTTTTTTAAGATGTTGGGGGTAGGAGTTTATTTATTTATTTATTTTTGCTGTGTTGGGGCTTCGTTTCTGTGCGAAGGCTTTCTCTAGTTGTGGCAAGTGGGGGCTACTCTTCATCGCGGTGTGTGGGCCTCTCACTATTGCAGCCTCTCCTGTTGCGGAGCACAGGCTCCAGACGCGCAGGCTCTGTAGTTGTGGCTCACGGGCCTAGTTGCTCCGCGGCATGTGGGATCCTCCCAGACCAGGGCTTGAACCCGTGTCCCCTGAATTAGCAGGCAGATTCTCAACCACTGCACCAACCGGGGAAGCCCCTGCCTGTTAATTTTTCAGTGCTCGCCGATACAGGTGTGGTCTAATGAGAGCAGACTTGTGAACGCTGTTCATTTTCAGCACCCATGAGATACTCACTTTGGGTCTGCTTTTCTCAACATCCTTAACACCTGTTGGGCTCTCAGCTGTCATCTCTGGCTGGCAGATAACTTCTACATACAGATGTCTTTTCTGAAGCTCAGTTACCACTCATTACCAAAAGTTTATTAAGTTTCTTCAAGGCTGCTGTTAGAGATGAACGAGATTCCTTTGTTGACTCCACAGAAGGCTGGTATCTGCCACTGAGATTTAAAGAGAGGGAGCAGTTCCCATCCAGCAAATGCAGCAATTCCTTATTTGTTACAGATATGTCAGTGTAACTTTCCAGGGCTATAAATCTGTAATGGGAATAAAATTACCTAAAATTTCAAATGAAGGGTCATATTTTAATGCATCTATTTCCATAAAGGGATTATCTAAGTCTTGGGTGCACCAGTGTTCTTGACATTGATATCTACTTCCACAGCCAAAGGAAGAATATTTTTCTCTGTATGTGGAAGGTCCACAGCCGATGACTGTAGCCCATCTCCTTTTATCTCAGCTTCCAAGCCAACAGATGGTTGGTGGTTCTGTTGCCTGTTTCCAGGAAGTTCAGTGTCCCCTGTGTTATGTTTTTGGTCACGTGGACCAATTCTGTTCGATCTCATGCTGTTGATCCCCTAGTTCTTTGTGCTGCTGGAGGCTATTCATGTGACTCCAACTCTGACATTCTAGATGCCAGGCCTTTTCACTTAGAGACATCTGTGGTCAATGCATTATGGTAGTTGTGACAGAAAAGCTAGCTTCCTTTCTTGTGTGAGGATGGAATTTGAGACCCTGGGTGTTTTTTTCAGCAGGCAGCTTGTTTAGATTATCTCAAATTCCTTTTTCTGATGAATTCTGCAGAGGCATAGCTGGACTTCAGCCTGACAGAGTATTATGCCGAAGAAGTATAACCAGAAAGGATCCTGAGAGGAAATGATGTTCTTTTTTCCCTCCATTTAACTTCATTTAAAAATCAATATGGTGGGTATATACCCCAAAGGATTGAAAGCAAGGGCTCATAGAGAAATTTGTACACCCATGTTCACAGCAGCATTATTCACAATTGCCAAAGGCAGAAGCAACTCAAGTATCCATTTAGTAATGAATGGATAAACATAATGTGTATATACATACAGAAGAATACTATTCAGCCTTAAAAAGAAGTAAAACTCGGATACATGCTACAACATGGATGAACTTTGAGGACATTTTGCTAAGTGAAATAAGCCAGTCACAAAAGGACAAATACTGTGTGATTCCAGTAATATAATGTCCCTAGAGGAGTCAAATTCATAGAGACAGGAAGTAGGAATGGTGGTTGCCAGGAGCTGGGAGGAGAGGTGAATGGGGAGTTACTGTTTAATAGGTATAATTTCAGCTTTGAAAAATGATAAATGTTCTGGAGATGAATGATGGTGATGGTTGCACAACAGTATGAATGTACTTAATGCCACTGAACTATACACTTAAAAATGGTTAAAATGGTAAGTTTTATGTTATGTATATTTTACCATAGTTTTAAAAAAATCAATATTACAATTAAGGCAGTAATACAACACAACTAGCACCTTAATCTTGGGTGACCGTAAGTCCTGGTTTGCTGGGGCAGTGCCCACTTGTGCTTCTTTTCCCCAGGGCAATCATTAATACAGGCAGGCCTTGAAGATATTGTGGGTTCGGTTCCAGACCACCGCAATAAAGCAAATATTGCAATAAAGTGAATCACATGAATTTTTTGGTTTCCTAGTACAATAAAAATTATGTTTGCAATATACTGCAGTCTATTAAGTGTGCAATAGCATTATATATTTCAAAAATGTACATACCTTAATTAGAAAATACTTTATTGCTAAAAAATGCCAACCATCATCTGAGCCTTCAGCGAGTCTTATCTTTTTGCAATAGTAACATCAAAGATCACTGATCACACATCACCACAGCAAATATAATAATAATGAAAAAGTTTGAAATATTGTGAGAATTATCAAGATGTGACACAAAGGCATAAAGTGAACAAATGCTGTTGGAGAAATGGCACTGATAGACTTGCTCAATGCAGGGCTGCCACAGACCTTCAAACTGTAAAAAACACAAAACCTGCAAAGTGCAATAAAATGAAGTGCAATAAAACAAGGTCGGCCTGTAGCACCCTTTTCCCTCTCAAAAGTGTCCCAGGTTGAACAATAAGTCACATGATCACGCTGGATCTATTTCATAATTGCATGAATCACTGCACTGTCATCTTCATTGGCAAATGTCTTAACATTTAGAATGTGCCCGCATTTTCTAGAATTACCCTAATTACAAGCTCGATGTCCCGGAAAACATATCCGATCTTTTTTTTTAACTTAAAACAACACTCGTTTATGTGCTCACAGTTCTGTTGCTTAGATGTTTGGCATGACATGGCTGAGTCTTCTGCTCAGACACTGACGAGACTGAAATCAAGATATCAGCCAGGCTGAGCTGTCATCTAGAGGCTCTGGCGTAAAATCTGCCTCCAGGCCAGTTCTTGGAATTGAATTAAATTTCTTGTGGTCATAGGATTGAAATCCTTGATCAGACTGAGGTCCCCCTTTCCTTACTTCCACCCTTAACATTTAAAAAAAAATTATTGATGACTTGTTGAACACTGACTAAATACCAAAAGCAGTCCTCTTTTCTTACAAACTCCTTACTTCTTTAAACACCAAACCCCTCTTTCTTTGGCTTTTTCTAAAAATTGAGGTAATGTTGGCTTATAACATTACGTAAGTTTCATGTGTACAACATTATATTTTGACTTCTGTGTACACTACGGTGTGCTCACCACCAAAAGTTTAGCTTCTGTCACTGTACAGTTGATCCTTCTACCCGTTTTGCCCTCCTCCCATCCCATAACCACTGCTGTGTTCTCTGTATCCCTTTGTTTGTGTTCTTTTGGTTTGTTCGCTTATTTTGTTTTGTTCTATATTCCACATAAGAGTGAAATTATACGGTATTTGTCTTTCTCCATCTAACTTATTTCACTTACCATAATACCTTTAAGATCCATCCATGTTGTAGTAAATGGCAAGATTTCATCTTTTTAGGGCTGAGTGATATTCCGTTGTGTACATAAACCACATCTCCTTTATCCATCCATCAATGGGCACTTTGTTTCCATATCTTGGCTATTGTAAATAATACTGCAGTGAACATGGGGCTGTATATATCTTTTTGAATTAGTGTTTTCGTGTCTTCAGATAAATATCCAGGAGTGGAATTGCTGGATCATATGGTAGCTCTATTCTTAATTTTTTGAGGAATCTTCAGATTGGTTGCACCAATTTACAGTCCCACCAACAGAATATGAGGGCTCCCTTTTCTCCACATCCTTTCCAACACTTGTTATTTCTTGCCTTTTTGATAATAGCCATTCTAATGGGTGTGGAGTGATATCTCACTGTGGCTTTGATTTGCATGTCCCTAATAATTAGTGATGTTGGACATCTTTTCATGTGCCTGTTGGCCATCTGTATGTCTTCTCTGGGAAAATGTCTATTCAGCTCCTCTGCCCATGTTTTAATTGGGTTGTTTGGGTTTCTGTTGTTGAGTTGTATGTTTTTCATATAGTTTAGATATTAACCCCTTATTGGATATATGATTTGCAAATATCTTCTCCCGTTTGGTAGGTTGTCTTTTCATTTTGTTAATGGTTTCCTTTTGCTGTGAAGAGGGTTTTTAGTTTGATGTAGTCCCATTTGTTTAATTTTTGATTTTGTTTCCCTTGCCTGAGGAGACATATCCAGAAAGACATTGCTAAGACCAATGTCAAAGAGTGTACTGGTTTCAGGTCTTAAATTCAAGTGTTTAATCCATTTTGAGTTGATATTTTTGTGTATGGTATAAGACAATAATCTAGTTTCATTCTTTTTCATGTGGCTGTCCAGTTTTTCCAAGAACATTTATTGAAGAGACTATCCTTTCTCCTTGTATGTTCTTTGCTCCTTTGCCATAAATTAATTGTCCATACATGCGTGGGTTTATTTTTGGGCTCTCAATTCTGTCCCATAGATCTGTGTGTCTGTTTTTCTGCCAATAACATGCTGTTTTGATTAGTATGGTTTTATAGTAGAATTTTATTTTATTTATTTTTTAAATTTATTTATTTATTTTTGGCTGCATTGGGTCTTTGTTGCTGTGCGCAGGCTTTCTTTAGTTGCGGCAAGCAGGGGCTACTCTTCGTTGTGTTGCACGGGCTTCAGGAGTTGTGGGTCGCGGGCTCTAGAGCACAGGCTCAGTAGTTGTGGCGCACGGGCTTAGTTGCTCCGCGGCATGTGGGATCTTCCCAGACCGGGGCTCAAACCCGTGTCCCCTGCATTGGCAGGCAGATTCTTAACCACTGTGTCACCAGGGAAGCCCTATAGTATAATTTTAAATCAGGGAGTATGACGCCTCCAGCTTTGTTCTTTTTTCTCAGGATTGGTTATTTGGGGTCTTTTGTGGCTCCATATAAATTTTAGGATTTTTTGGCTCTATTTCTGTGAAAAATATTGTTGGAATTTTGATAGGGATTGCACTTAATCTGTAGATTGCTTTAGGTAATATGGATGTCTTAACAATGTTAATTCTTCCAGTACATGAGCATGGAATATATTTCAATTTCTTTGTGTCTTCTTTGATTTCTTTCAAAAATGTCTTATAGTTTTCAGTGTACAGGTCTTTCACTTCCTTGGTTAAATTTATTCCTAGGTATATTATTCTTTTTGTTGTGATTGTAAATGGGATTGTTTTCTTAATTTCTCTTTCTGCTAGTTTGTTGTTAGTGTATAGAAATGCAACATATTTTTGTATATTGACTTTGTATCCTGCAACTTAACTTCTAATAATTATTTCTAATAGTTTTTTGGTGGGGTCATTGGGGTTTTCTATACATAAAATCATGTCATCTGCAAATAGTGACAGTTCTTCCATTCCAGTTTGTATACATTTTATTTCTTTTTCTTGCCTAATTGCTCTCCAGTACTATGTTGAGCAGGAGTGGTGAGTGTGGGCACCCTTGTATTGTTCCTGATCTTAGAGGGGAAAGCTTTTAGTTTTTCACTACTGAGTATGATGTTAGCTGTGGGTTTGTTATATAATGCCTTTTTATGTTGAGACATGTGCTTTCTATACCCATTTTATTGAGAGTTTTTATCATAAATGGGTTTTGAATCTTGTCAAATGATTTTTATGCATCTATTGGGATTATTATATGGTTTTTGTCTTTCATGTTGTTATGTGGTGTATCATGTTGAATGATTTGCCAATATTGAACCATCCTTGCATCCGTGAAATAAATCCCATTTGATCATGGTATGATACATTTAATGTATTGTTGTATTCTTTGGTAAAACCTTCTAACTCTTGACAAGCTCACTTACTTTGATTTCTGTGGGTTAAAGGGAACAGATAAAAGACATGGTCCTAGACAGCTGCCATTTTTTTTGCCTCTCTCAGCTGACTTTTTGTTGTTTTCTTTTAAAAATATCAGTAGATATTCTTTGAAGTCAGAAATATGTTTATGGTTCAGTTAACTCCACCTTTCACCACACCATGAGAAAATACACCTCTTTCTCTTTAAGAAAGCCACTGTTCTCCATACTCATTATAAGAGTACCATATTATTATACCCCTTGATTGCTATCTCCCCCAGAGCATCAGTCTCCCAAAGGTAGAACCATATATCTTTAGCACCTAGTACCAATCCTGGTACAAAAAGGTGCTTAATATCCACTTCATAGTCAGTGAATAAACAAATCATTCAATGATGTTCAAATACTAGTCCTCAAATTTTGCTTTAAAAAATATACAGAAAACCCATGCTCTATCCACATCCCCAATTCAATATGGCACATCATTAATCTAACCAGAGAGTGATTTCAGATTTGGATGTTCTACTTTATAATACACTTGGCAAATCAAAAGATCATTTTGATTTTCAATCCATAAAAGGAGTTGTATCTTACAAAGCTGGATAAGCTTTAAGCTCCATATAGCTGAAGACAAGAACTCATCATGCTTATAACCCACAGGGAGGAAAAATCCAGGTTTTTCTCTTGAATGTTTACTCAAATATGAATGAAAGAGAAAAACTGTGGGAGGGGAAAGAAGCTGGAATTAGGTCATTTGTGTGTTACTGTAACATAGAAAGATGAATACTACTTACTTTTCCCTGCAGTTAATCAGATTAAGGTTCGATTCAAACAGTTCCTTCCTGAGAATACACTTTAAGTGGGGTTTAGTTGGGGGCTCAGTATGGAAGAGAGTGGATTTGTCTTGAAGCTGCATTTACAGAGAAAGAGTACTGTTTTTATTTTGATATGTTTATTTTTGGTGGCTTGGGCAGAGTGGCTAAACTCTTGGTGTCACCACTGGACCCAAAAGAACATACTCTTCATATTATAGTGTGGTTTACCCCAGGCAACATTTGTAGTTTTGCATTTAAATGCTTTCATCACCTATCAGAAAAGATACCTGAATGAACTCTCATTTTCTGAAACATGAAAATCACTTAAAAATTATATATGTATTAGACTGACAAATTCACTAAACAACTCCATTTGCCTCAGGTACTTTTCTCTCATTTTCTATCTCCAAACATCAGAGGCAAATATAAAATGATTTCATTCAGTAATCAAGACTAATTCCTAGATGTGCTCATGTAATTCTTGAGTAAAAATAAATGATAATGTGTTACTTAGAAATTGTAAAGATCATATTTACTTTAGTAGTTTGAAAAAAAACTGACAAGCTCTAGAGCATGAAATAAGTGATTAAAGTGAATTCAAGCATACTCTTTTTTAATCTCCAATTAACAGGACATTTCTATCTTTTTAATCCTTAAAAAAAGCACCATTAAAGTTCCAGAGCAAAGAAAGATTCAGTACAAACACAGATACACAGAGAGTTCATCTAATGAAAGAACCAGCCTGCCAGGAGCTATTATTTCCATGATCAGACCTTGGTTCTTCCTTTGTATTGCTATTCATTAAACATATAGGCTATCTGGGACTTTGGCGGGGAGGACCTTTTAAAAATCATTTTCCCAATATTTTACTTTGATTATTAAACCAAAACAAAGGAACATTATTTCACATTCAGATAGAACCACCATAGGCAGAGGTGGGCGCTTGGTAATTTTTAGTGATTTATTTGCTTGATGCTTTTTCCAGCAATTTTCCAGTAATGACTATAACATCCATCTGATTGAAATGCAAATTGGTTAGCAACTGGATCCTTTTTTGATTCTTACAATATGTCATGTACCTGCTTTGAATGAAATATTCTAGCTCTGATGAAATACGTTTTCAATAAGCGTTAGACATGGAGTGTCACTCAGCATTCATTCTGGTCTCCTTCAAGTGTGCCTTCCTCTATCTCTGAGGCTGGAAAGCCATAAACCACATTTCCCAGAGTCCCTTGCAGCTAGGGTTCTGGGCACAGCTTAGGTTCTGCCAGTGAGAGGAGCTGAATGAGAAGCCAGGTGTCTAAGGAAGATGTTTGCTATCTTGTTTTTGACGTTGTTAACCATGTTCCATTACTAGCTTCCTGGGTGGAGTGGCACATTGTAGCAGCTTCTCTGATCACTGGAACACAGCTCAAAGAGTGTGCTCTTGATGTCAGCAGCTCAGGTGGTGGCTCTGAATCCCAACCTCCAGACTTCGGCAATGATGGCCCTAGGGGGCTCGTTCAAAGATACCGGTTCTCTCTACCGTCCTCCCCAGTCAGGGAACCTGCACCGTGTGCAGGGTCTCTGCAGGTGCTGTTCACTGGGCATTAAATGCTCTTCCTTCCCCAAAGACCTTCCTTCACGACCCCCTCCCTCCACAGGTCAAATTCCCCATCTCTGCCTTTGACATGTTTCCTGCATAGCACTTAGCACAGTTATAATGACAGGTTTACCTGTGTATTACCAGCAGACATGCTTCCAGGAGGGGTCAGGTCTGCTTTTCTTGCATTCTGAAGGCTTAGCATGGCGCCTTGGGGTGCTGAATGATTAAAACCTGCATGAATCATATTGCTGCTTCAGCCCCAAAGTCCAAATACTCCATTTCTAAATATATAACTGTCCAGGGGGAAACTACGGACTGTTATCATTTTATGAGGGCCACACTTCTAATGGCATTAAGAGAAACTAATTAATTAAAGGTTTAAATTTGATTTGAGAATTTCAATGGGTCATCTCCTTCGATCTCATCATTATCTCCAAAAGCCACCACAGGTAACTTCTTTCACCTAGGTAAGCCAAAGGCCTGTGCATGGGGGAGAAGATGCAAGTTTCACAGTATGAGCCTCTAATTCCAAAAAAACACTGATTACTAAGAGTCTAGTGTACTCTATACTATATTCTATGAGAGTATACTAAGTATACCAGGACAGTGGAATGAGCCACTCACCCAAATATTCAATTCTACCATCAATTACACAGCAACCCCTCCGCAGCCCCTAGGAGATGATATTTAAGTCATAGTATTTCTCTTTGTTGTAAGACCGCTCACAATGTGCATTTTACCCCAAGTAAAATGCTCCATTTGCTCCTGACAGCCACCTTAGTTAGGAAGTATCATTATTCCCATTTCACAGATGAGGAAATGGCTCAGAGCTGGGATTCAGTCCAGGTAATGGAGCTCAAACTCCAAGTGGTTAGAAGTTTCTCTGGATGGGAAGTGAGTACCCAAAGTGAATGGTGTCACTCCTTTTGCATACATCTTAGCTAGAGGTCCAGGCTATGTACTGTCTGATGACATCAAGAGAAGAGAATCACACAGACTGAGGGACATTCAACTGGTCATTTAGCACCACCATACTTTGAGCCTGACGAGCAACCAGTGACCAAGGTATGCCAAAATCAGCCTCCATATTTAGTTCCTTCCGTCTGCCCTTAAGTAAATCACCAGTATCTTCATCCTTTCCTGCCACTCTCCTCAAAACCCTTCCTAATTTATCTACGAGTAAAAACATAAGATTGCACAGAGAAGTGCTGACAGCCTGATCGCAACAATTCATCATACCAAGGGCTAAATCACAGTGAGAGCTGACTCAGTTCCCATTTGAGATATGTCATTCGTTACAATTACATTAATTCATTACAAGTGGAATGCATATAAGTATTCACATATCCACCTATCAGAAATACTGAAAGTATTAATACCTTCTTTACAGCCCTCTTAATCCCCAGTAGGATTTGGCTTTAGAAGATATCGCAATACATACACAGAGATATAAGATGTATTGGGAAGCCCCCCACCCCGCCCCTCCATTTTAATGCAGAGTTAACCATGAAGACATAGCATTTTCCATTTCCCATCCCTCTGGTAAGTAAAATTTTACTAAAACCTTTGAACTACCTTGGTGCTCTTGCTATATGATGACAAACTCACAAAAGGACAAATTATTTCCAAAGAACATCATTACAGTAATTGAATCTTTCTAGAAAAAGGATTTCTTTTGAATTAAGAGAAACGTCTGTAGACAGCTCCCCTCTCAAATCCTACCAAATGCATTAAGAAAGGAGTTCTCTGGAGCAGTTTTCCTTAGTGAGGAGGTAAATCCTTTTCAACCTGTCAGGGTCCACTTTACAAGAAGTTATGGGCAGTCAGTGGCCATCAGGGAGTCACTTTCATTCTCTCCAAATGATCTTCCCCTCTGAGCTCCTCTAGAGCATCCCTCACCATCCCTGGAGAGTCCTTTATACTGCATTTTCAGCCAGCCATCAAGGACAGGAGAACCTACAGTTCTTTCTTCCTAAACTTCAAAACAGATTAACCATTCATTAGTCAGGGATTTGCTATGGTGATGAGTCACGTGAATAATAGTACTTCAGCTCCTGAAACAAGGGGTTAAAAGCCAGCTGTTACCTGTATTATTGCTAATAACCTTAACCTCAAAATGATATAGTCACATTCTAGCTCTTTGCCCACAGGAAATGTTCAGTGTACACTTAAATGCATGCAGACCAACCCATAAAAAGCTTTGCATGGAGGTGTTCACAACCTTACCCTCTTTCTACCTAAAGCATCCCATGCTTATAACATTTATCACAGAGAATCCAGATAATACATAAGGACAGAGATAGCAAATATTATACAAATCCTACCATCGCATTTTGATATTCCTTCTTAGACTGTATTTTTGACATTAGCTTGGGCTATTTCAGTAAGTTCTTCCAAATCAACTAAAAAATATTCTGACAAACTTTCTGGCTTCAAGTTATCTTAGTTCATCGCCTCCTGCTAGTTAAAAATCAATTCCCAAGCGATAGCTTCTAAAGGGAAAGATACACGTGTACTCCAGGAAAACACAAATTCATTTTCACCTTTAGACACTACATGTCCCCTACAGCTCTGGGTTCTGATTTATCCGGTGTAACATCTGAAGCACATCCCCGCAGTCCCTTACTGCACGCCAGGCTCGGCTGGCTGTTCGGATCACGTCTAAGTTTTCAAGGTAAACGTGTTACCCTCGGCCACTGGAATGACAGCGGAAGAGCAGGCACTCACCCAGGCGGTCAGACCCGGGACGCGGACGCCGGAGAGCGCGGGAGGCGACCTGTCGCGCCCCCTCCTCCCGGTCCGCGGGGCAGGGGCAGGCGCAGGACCGGCCGAACTAGGGTGGAAAAGAGGCTTCCCGCCGCTCCGCTCTGCGGACCATTGTCAACGCCACGGTCGCCGGCGCTGGCTGCAAGGTATGGGGGCGGGCAGCTCTACGGAACCGAATAGTTGCAGTGCATCCCCCCCGCCCGAGGCCGGGGGAGAAAATCTGCCTTCGCATCAAAGCCGGGGTCTGTACCGGCTGTAACTTCCACCCGGTGACCTACTTTAGAGTGTGAGAATGAAAGCGATGGGAAAAAATAGACGGAGCGCGCGCGGGGGAGCGGGGCGCCGGGGACGCGCGTGCCCGAGTGGGAGCGCGCGCGCGCGCCCCCAGGGCTTCCAAAGAGAAGTTGCTGCGCGGCCCCCGGAGGCCTCGGGCAGAGCCTGGGGGCCGCTCCTCCGCCAGTGCCTCCTCCCGCCGCGGCCCGGGTGCGGGCTTCCCGGGGCTCGGGGGCCTCCGGGCGACCGCCCGCGGCCCCGGCGGCGCAGCTCCCCGCCCCCATCGCCGTGCCGGCCTTCCTGACCCGCCCTCACCTCTGGGGGCTGCGCTCGGGCTCCGGCGGCCCGGGGACCCAGGCCAGCGGCGCCTCCGGGCCGGGAGGGCGGCCAGCTCGCAGGCGCGGCGGGCGCCGAGCTGAGCCCGGGGAGTGCCGCCTGCCTGCCCGGTCCCCTGGGAGTGCCCCGCCCGAACGTGCCCGGGAAGTGAGGCTCTGCCGCGCCGCCCGGCCTGGGGATCGGGGTGACCTTCCTGCCCGCTCCCCGCGCTCTTCTCGTCTGTGCCTCCCGGCGTGGCCCGTCCTACGTGGGAGAGGACGCCGAGGCGAGCACACCTGGAGCGCAGCAACGCCGTACCTGGGTGACAACAGCGTGACGTTTCAGCGCGTCTTCTCTCATTTGATCCTGGCAAACACCTTCTGCCACGGAAAGGCCCACAGTGGGTACATGGGAAAACCGACGATCAAAGGGGTTAAGTCCCAGGTGCCACTGGTCAGACTTTCCGATGTTTTCGCTCAAACGGCCTGCGTAATTTGTTAAGAATTTTTCTAAACTAGACCCATCAGAAGAAGGGATGGAACTTAGGTTGGAAGTATCTGCCGAAAGCTGGACACAGATTTCCCCTCCCCCACCCTCCGCGTCTGTAGCAATAGGGTTAACTATTTTCTGCCAGGTCCTTAGCCTGGTCGTCTTCAACCTCTGTTATCAAACAGCTCAGTAATTTTAAGAGGCGTATGACTTAAAAAAAAAAAAAGGCGCGTACCCAATACGGGAAAGTTAACATGTTTAGTAACTGTTCTGACCCTCTTTGTGTTTGAGCTTGACCCTCCCGACTCCGGGGTCGGGGTGGATGGGTGGAGATGTACTTCCAGGCATGGTTTTTTGTGGGGACCCAACTACATGTCTCATATAGATACCGGTGATGCTATTTAAGGCGCTACCAAGAGGGCGGTGGAGATCAGCATATATAGTTCGCGATTCTGGAATAGTTTTCTAGTGCCACACTATATCCGGGTGGGGGAGGGAACCTTTGCTTCGGCATCTCTATCTTAATGCCCAAGGATAATCAAATTGACATTTCCTTTTTATATAAACGTTTCGTTTTGCATTTAAAAGGGAAAAAAATCATGAGCCTGGTGATACATGTTCTTCTTGAGCTGAATGCCAGCCCACAGAAGTGCCACTGCTCATTTTTGTTTCCATTCAGTGGAATTAGAGCTACACAATTTCCTTGGACGCAGGCTCCATACTGGATACTGGGATGTTGCTTGTGCTCTTCTAACAGTGCGGTAGGAGGCAAAGCACACCTAAATAAGTGTAGTACAGTGGCTGCCACATAGCAGGTGCCTAAGAAAATACTTGTCCAGTGAATAGGACCTCAACAGAATGTGATAAATGTGAAAGAGCCCTGGCTTGAATCCTGCAGGAAAACATGTGGGAAATCAGTTATAGGTGACGAAGTCAGGGGAGGCATCCTGAAGGAGGCAACAGGTGCAGGATTTTGATACGCAGAACTGGCTAAGGAATGGAAATGAGAAAGTATGTTTGCTGTGCTTTCAAGATATGGCAGAGGCAGAGGTTCTTAACCTTTTGTAGGTAATAGGCCCATGTGAGAACCTGATTGAAGCTTTGGAACTTTCCTATATTAAAAAAAAAAAGAATGTAAAAATATTTGCATACATTTTCTGGGATTTCACAGACTAGCTAAAGCAGATCTGTGGAATCCCCAGAGGTCTGTGAACATGAGTTACCATTTCCGTGTTGGGAGGCAGGGAGAAAATAGATTATTCTATTTGAGGCCATTATAAGAGGCATTTCCACGGCCACTGACAGAATTTGAGTAACGGCTGAGGGACTGGAAAGAAAAGTGTGCTACAGAGAAAATGTGCACGCTACCAGAAGCAAAGCACTCCCTCTTTGAAGCAGGACCTTTTTAACACTTTTTTTTTTTTTTTTGTACATGAGAATTTCACTTTCAGCTCTCAGCAAAAGGGTTCGGGGGGAAAGACATAGATAAAATATGACTGCCAAACATTGGCAGTCACTGATGCTGCGGGGTATCGTGTTATTATCTCCTTATTTGTGATGCTTGACATTTTTCATGAAAAATATTATTATGTCTCAGGTGGATATAACCAATCCTATGATGTTTCTTAACCCAGCTTGTTAGAATGGAAAGTTTGTATGGAAAAAAAAGGAAACAATACAAGTATGCCAGTGTTACCATCTATAAGATTGTTATTAATTAGTGGAGTCTCTACAGAAGTAATAGTTTTTCTCTTACAGTGAATTATGAATTGTGGTGGCCATAGTCTCAACAGAAATTAGACCACTGTGGGACACTGAACAAGTGTTCTCCTGTTTCTTCCTAAACTCACACATAACTTCAGTTTACATTGCTTAGTTAGCTAAGTGCCTTTATTATTAATATATATTACAATATATTATGATAGATATTATTAACTAATAATATATTATTAAACAATGTTATATTATTATATATTGTAATAGCAACATATTATATATGTTGTATATAATATTGTGTGTTATATTGATATAATAATATAATAATTACATTATATAATACTATATATTATATTATTTTATTAATATTATTCAACTGCTTCATTAACTCAGTTCCTGTATTAGTTAACTCTGCGTCTAGCGTGCACTTCTTGAGGAGCAGATGGCAGGCCATGGTCCTCTGAGTACCTGCTCTGCCCATTTTGAGAAAGGCAGCCACAGTGGTTCCTTACACAGAGGTTGCCATACTTTCCATCATGTGACTAACTCAGACAAGGATTCATGCCCACCTGAGGGAGCTCTCTAGTTTGTCCTGTGACCTACAAGGCTGCGGCTGGAGAACGATGCCGTATAGGTATGTGCTGTATTGTAGATGACGAGACAGACCCAATCAGATCTTCTCCCAAGAGCCTTAGAGGCAAGGCCTGGATTTAAACCCAGGCAGTGAGTGTTCCAGGGCCTGGGTTGGTAACCACTCTGTTCACGGCCTCAGAAGAAGCGAAGACAGAGTTAAACAGAGCCACTTGCATGACTGAGTCACACTGTAGGAGCAATGGATGCCTTGACGCTGAAGAGCTCACCCTACTGTACTACCTGGGGCTACTGTTTCCTTTCTGACCTTCCAGAACCTTCTGAGTTGCTTATGACTGCAGAGACTATTGCTTGTTCTTCGTTACTTCGTGAGCTTCATAATAAAGCAATGTAGATAACCTGCTTCTGTCTTTATAACCTGAAAGAACACCACTGTGTGATAACATACAGTGCCTGTAACACTGCCATGACAGGAAGTGGAGCTACAGCTGTCCTGCCCGTGGCTCTGCCCTTTTAGTGGGCTTCTCTCCTCCCGATAAAAACAGACATGTTATCTGCAAATAAATTTCTACAAGTCAAATCACATTTTCCAATTGACTTTTTTTAAGTAAAGTAAATTTTTAAAAAACACATTTTTCCCCTGAACCATTATGAAAATTATATGCAGAATTTAGCAGCTATGATTTTTAACCATTTATTTAATGGAAATATGAAAAAAACATGTAATGAATAACTACTAAAACCAAATTACTTCATGTCCCTTCTGCTTGACATCCATGACCAGTTCTCCGTTGCTTATTAAATACCACGAATGCCATAGAATAGGATACAGAGCCCCTGACCCCAACCTACCTCTCCAGGCCCAAGGAGAATCATGAGATTTTTCTAGCTTCTGCAGCCCTAAGCTCCACACCTCTGGTTTCTTAAATTAAGGCAAGAAATTCATGTAAGCTATTTTTCTAGAGCTTCTGACCATTATCTTATTTATTTTGTCCTCATTTTCTATCACAATTCTTGGCACTTTGAGGTTAATGCACATATTTTAATTAATGAATTCACATGTATTGCTATGATGCTTATATAACTATTCCATTCAGTTCAGCCTTGACCATCTACTTCATACAAGGCCTTGATCTAAGTACTGGCCATTAACCGTGTTGGGTGCTTACCTATTATTACTATAATGGAGACTTTAAAAATATTGCCATGTATTTACCCACATTTTTCCTCCTTTCAAAGTCATTCCATATTTTTGAGTGATTTTAACTCGTTTAGCATGATACTATCTTGGTGCATAAGAAAGTGGGATCTCTCCACCGGTGGAATGGTAAACTGAGGCGAGATTAGCCACAGATTACAGGAAAAAATTGTGAGGCGCTGTCAGAAAGATCACTGGAGGAGACTGGAGACAAAGCAGTCTGAGAACAGGGATAGACAAGGCTCAAGCTTTGTGACCTCTTTGGTTTCAAAGGGTTTCCCACAACAAACCAGTCAGACTGGGCTGGGGGGTCAAAGAGCTCACAGCTGTTGATAATATAAATCAGCACATCTTGGAAACAGGAGTGCTGACCAAAAGCTTTGCTTAGCATCTGGGGGTGTGCAAGGGCTGGGGTCCAATATGCTGTCCACCTAAGTCCTAAATCCTTCACTTCTTCAACCACTTTGTCTCCAGAGAGTCTGGTGCTGTTTCTTTTATCCATGGAACTGGTATTCTCCAGACCTATGAAGCCCAGAAGGACTCCTTTGGGGGTAAATAGTGAATTTCCCAACGTGGAAGATAAGATGGTTTCTTATCTGATAGAGTTTTATGGGCCTCTCTGTCTTCCTGAACTATGTAAAAAAATAACCCCACCAAAAATCTCAACATTTCTCAAGCACCTCTCCTTGGTTCTCTGCTTTTCTCTCTCCGTGATCTTTCCCTGGACAGCCTCATCCACCTTTATGACTGCAAGCAGAATCTCTGTGAAGATGTCTCAAAACTCTGTGTTTCTGAGTTGGTCTTCTCGTAAACCTCCGACGCACGTTGCTGGCAGCTTGCTTGCCGTCCCCTTCAGAGTGACCTCAGTACATTTGGATCTGAGGTCCTGTGCTCTCCATGGACCTAATCGAGCTGCTCTTTGCATTTCTCTATGAATCCCATCCTCCCAGTCACCTGCTGCATCCTCAAACTCTTTGCTTCTCCTGGCCCTTCGTATCCCACTGGCAGCCACCATCTGCCAATTTGACCTTTGTAATGCTTTTATTTATCTACTTCTCTCCCTTCTAATTGTTTCTACTTCAGTCGTTTATGTCCTATTACTTCTCACCTAGATGATTATAATAATTGTTTAATTTGGTCTCCTGACTTTCAAAACCATCTCTTCTTTAAAACCTTTTAGCTTTTATCTAAAAGCGAATCACTCTGTCCAGAGACTTTAGCACTCTTTATCTATGTGCCTCTTATAAAACTTAATACTAACTTTTTGAAGTATTTATTCATTTTTTTCAACAAGTATTCATTGAACATCTGTTATATGCCAGGCACTGTGCTAGGAAAATAGTGGTGAGCAGAACAGATAAAATTCCTACCCTCATGGAACTTATGGTCTAGTGAGATGACAGACATTAATCAAATAATCACAGATATCACAAATAAAATGTGTAATTTCAAGCTGAAGCAAGTATCTGGGAGGAGAGGTGCAGAATGTCATGAGAGTTCACGTGTCCCATCTGTCTCCTCCCAGGAGCTCAGCAGTAGGATTCATCCTCAAAGTCTAGCCCTGAGCTGTATGTACATAGGGAGGTGTTCAAAAAGTTTTTGTTGAAGGAACACAGGCATCTACTTCCGACAAGTAAGTGACATGATATTTTTCTATATTACATAGTATTGAATAAAATACATGACAAATGCTGATGATAACCCACTGCCACTGAAGCTGTTGGCTTTTGTTCCGTTACCGCAAATCCATGGATCATCTGTTTCTAAAAGCATCCTATTTCCTTTGGCAGCATGGCAACATGTGAAGTCTTGTTATTGCAGTAGCATTATCCAGAACATTCTTTATGGCAGAAGTTCTTATACGCGCGAATAATTTGCTGTTCTCAGCAGTACCAGCCCCTTAGCCCTCTTCCATATAGTTCATAACGTTTGCTGAAGATGTAAGACAGCATTGTTTTTTCTGCCCCACCGGAAGCTGTGTCGTCCTCCAGACATCCTCCGTGTCCTTCTCCTACTTCCTCTTCATCTCTGTAGCTGTGTGAGTATTGTTTCTGCGTCCCTTTTCTCTCCATTTCTGCCATGTTGCTCTTTCATCATCATCTCCTTGTGGTCCTGTCATTTTTTTGGAGGCAGCCTTTTGCTGGGACAGTAAGTGACACACATCTCCTGGTTTATTTTATCTCTACTTTTTCTGCAGTGCTATTATATAATGCTTTTTCAAGAAGCACTCTCAGGCACAGAAACTCAGGTCTGATTTTTTTTTTTTCTTTCTGTATGTGTTGTTTGTTTTCAGCTTCAAATGGATAGGGAGTGAGAAAGTGACCTTATTTTCATGGCAGGAAAAGGAAGACTGTAAAAAAGAGATTCCAGCAACAGAAAATGTGTCGTATAAAAAGTAGAACATCTAGAATGTAGAAAAATACAGAGGCATGATTTTGAAGATAATTTAGTGACCTGGAAATACAATAGAATGTTAAGTGAGACAGCATGGAAAAGATTTTAGGTTAGGTAAATTATATATTCACATATATGTGCAGGAAGAATACTGGACAAGTATATCAAAATGTTAACAGTGCTTCCCTCTGGGTAATGGAATTTTCACTTTTACGTTCTTCTATATATTTTTAAGGAGAAAGGGACTGTGTGTAGTTTCAGAGCATGGCATATCCCTATTTGTAGCCACAACTCTGTCCTCATGGATTTTATTGATCTGGCATCCCCGCTGTTACCAATCAAGTGTGTGAGAAGCCGTATCAACATGTGGAAGGCCCTCTTGTTCCTTTCCTTTAATATTATTTTAAGTACTCAAGTGCAGCAGTGTAAGTCCAGTTGTTTTAAATATAGAAGTCACAATTACCATAGCATATCCAAACCTGAAAGCTGTTCATGGCTATGTCAAAGACACAGCCATATGTGCCCCATCTTGTATTGTGCTTAAATTACGTGTTGTATTTACATCATGTTTTCTTAGGTACCGTCAAATATCAGCTCCCCGGGTAAGCATCTTGATTACATCTACCTATTGTTAATGGTGATCTTGAGTTTATATGAAAGTCAGCTCTAAGAAGAATGGAGAAGTAGATTCATTGTGTGTGTGTGTGCGCACGTGCTTATGTGTGCACTTATGTGTGTATATGTAGTTCCTAGAGATTTGATATTCTGGGGAAAACGGAAGGTGAATTTTGAAGTGGTTTTATTTTTCTCTGACAATATTTTTGGAACTTCGGGGGAGGTAAAAATTTTTTTTTTATTTAGACTAGAATAGTAATTAAAATTAGGTACTAATATATGTTACTAGAAGTTAACTTACTGTAAAATAGCTTCAGAAAACTGCGCCATAAGAAAATTTTGTTGGAAAACTATTTGTAATTGTCAATGTACAGCGTTTCTCTTCTGAGAACAAGCAAGACAGTACTGCGCTCCTACAATCCTACCACCAGAATTACGATAACCAGAGTTCTTTGACCCCAATCTCAACCAAGATCTCTGGATCTTAGATTACTCGCCTGAAAATTCAGGAAATTGAGTTAGACCTCAGATCACTGAGGTCCCTTACAGTTCTTAAAGCAAACTGTAAGCATTTTTGCCTGGATCTAGAAAGTTGTAAAATATAGAGGAGGATTTGGTGCCTTGTTTATCTTACCCATTTATTATCTAAAGGTTGAGTAGGAGCTTCCTGTTTTCCAAGCTGGATTTCAAAGGATTGGATGTGGAGTTAATAACTGGTACTAGCTTCTATTTAATTCATGTGGAGAATTTAGGAAGAACTTGCAAGATGGAAGAGGAAGGAGACTTATTCTGAGAGGCTCCAGAGGGCAGACTTGGACCAGCGAAGGCGAATTACGGGGAAGCACATTTAGACTCAATAAGAACAAGAGGTTTCTAAAGTTTTAGCTGCCTGGAAGCTGGGCTGGCTCCTTCAACAGGTACAAATCTTTGTCTCTGGACAGGCAGACGAAGAAGCCAGCTTACTTATTGCTGATCTTTGCAGAGGGAATCCATACATCAGAGGGGAGATCATGCTTCCGAGACATCTCAAAGTCCCTTCCAGAGCTGGGATTCTTTGATGCGGTATCGACAATGGGTGTTGAGAAACAGCAGAACACAAAGTCTCTTCAGGCATTTGGACAAAGAATGAGGCGGATATTTCCACAACATAGCCTTTGCCACTCCGGTTTCTCCTTCCTTCTCTAGTTAGTTTCATCAAGAAACTGGTTAAGTTTGGAAATAGTAGTCAAGCAAAGATATAAACTAACATGGGGAAGAGTTGCAAAGATTGGTTTCCTTCCATTATTCAAGGCATTTGGCTGAGACCAGGGCAGGGAATATGCCTCAACGACCATGAGGAATCTGTGTACAGATAATCAGGGAAAACAGCATCCTTGGCTTGAGACGTAAGACTGTGCTCATACCTGCTGACCTGGAATTTGTACTTCCTTTTTCCTATTTAATGTGAAAGAAGAAAAGGAAATAAAATAAAGATAATGAGTAGGGAGGTGATTAAAAGCATTAAAAAATCCAACTGAACAAAAAGGCCAGAAAAAGGTATTTTGGTTTTTGCAGATTATTTTGTTTTTGTTTTGTTTGTTGTCTAAAAGCAAAATGAACAGTCATCACCTAACAAGAATAACAAAATAAAGAAAATGCCTTCCTAAGGGAAAGATTGCAAGTGAACTGGCCCAGAGGTTGAAGTCATTGCCAAGGGGCAGACAGGTGGGAAGGCCCTTGGCCCGAACATTTTCTGTTATTGCAGAAGCAAACTCGTCCATCATTTTGGACAGTGGCTCTTACATTCCTGAAGGCCAAGGCTTTTCTGCACTTACTATTCTGGCCACATACAGGCAAGGGTAATGTAATATACGTAGCCATCCCTTGTGAGCTCTGTTTTATCTGATCGGAACTCAAATCAGTCTAACCTGAAGAGAACAATTTAAGAGAAATGCCAAACACAGTTTTCCTATATCCAAACTGAGGCCAGGTTAAAAGAGTTTTCTTTACCCACGGGCTAACTTGACTGAAGAAATGCTCGTGCAAGAGAGAAAGCCATCTCACATGGAAAAAAAAATGAAGTTTTTTTTTCAAAAATTCAATTTACACCTAAATTTATAAACTACAGCATATGTAAAAATTCAGTATATTTTAGCTCCAGCTTTAAAGAAAGTCTGAAATGGCTTGGAGTTCTATGTCTCTGATTGTCATGTTCAACTGTTAGGGAAATTTTTATCTTAGAAATTATTTGGAATTAATCCAACATTCCGGACCCAGGTGCATGTTAGAGAAAGAAGGGGAAAAAAAAGGATTTGAAAAGATATTTTAGCTCTTTACTATTGACTGAAAGAGAAAAAACCTAGGAGCAGAAACCATTTGCTTCTCAGCAGGTTAAATTTTAATGTTACTGAACGATTATTCTAACACAGGAGTAAAGCAAAGAATTTCCTCCAAGAAGTTTTCTTGATTTCATGAGAAAATAACATAAAAGAATCACATCATGTTAATAAAACACTTATGTGTGCATATAAAGTTTAAGAGATGGAAGGAATTTTTGAGATAATAGAGTGTGCATGAAAGAAATAAATGTTTACTCTAAAAACATCTGAGAATTCAGAATTGCATGAAAATGAAAAAAAACCCATAACTGTACCACTGAAAGACACTATTGTTAACATTTTGGTGCATTTCCTTCCTGTCTGCCTGTGTGAGTCCATCTGTTTAATACTTTTAAAATCAAAATTGGGATATTATATTCATTTTTATTTTAAATTGTATCTTTGTGCAACATATCATGTTATTAAGTAATCTCCCAACACACTGATTTTAACATCATCATAAAAATTAATTTTAAAGATATTTACCATGTGCCAGGTGTTGGACAAAGTACAACAATGCATTAACTCACATAGTCCTCAGGAGAGCCCAAGGCAGCATAATTATTATTATCCTTTTTTTTTAACAAATGGGGAAACTGAGCTTAAAGGAAGTTAAATAACTTGCTCAAAGCCAATAAATGATGGGGCTGCGATTTGAAATGATTTGGTTCTAACTTTACCGACAGTATTCTTTTTTTTTTTTTAACATCTTTATTGGAGTATAATTGCTTTACAATGGTGTGTTAGTTTCTGCTTAGTTAGTTCAGTTATACTATACATATGTCCCCATATCTCTTCCCTCTTGCATCTCCCTCCCTCCCACCCTCCCTATCCCACCCCTCTAGATGGTCACAAAGCACCGAGCTGATCTCCCTGTGCTATGCGGCTGCTTCCCACTAGCCATCCAGTTTACATTTGGTAGTGTTTATATATCCATGCCACTCCCTCACTTTGTCACAGCTTACCCTTCCCGCTCCCCATATCCTCAAGTCCATTCTCTAGTAGATCTGTGTCTTTATTCCCGTCTTACCCCTAGTTTCTTCATGACCTTTTTTTTTTTTTCTTAGATTCCATATATATGTGTTACCATATGGTATTTGTTTTTCACTTTCTGACTTACTTACTTCACTCTGGTATGACAGACTCTAGGTCCATCCACCTCATTAAAAATAACTCAATTTCCTTTCCTTTTATGGCTGAGTAATATTCCATTGCATATATGTGCCACAACTTCTTTATCCATTCATCTGTTCATGGACACTTACGTTGCTTCCATGTCCTGGCTATTTTAAATAGAGCTGCAGTGAACATTTTGGTACATGACTCTTTGAATTATGGTTTTCTCAGGGTATATGCCCAATAGTGGGATTGCTGGGTCGTATTTTTAGTTTTTTAAGGAACCTCCATACTGTTCTCCATAGTGGCTGTATCAATTTACATTCCCACTAACAGTGCAAGAAGGTTCCGTTTTCTCTACACCCTCTCCAGCATTTATTGTTTGTAGATTTTTTGATGATGGCCATTCTGACTGGTGGGAGACGATATCTCATTGTACTTTTGATTTGCATTTCTCGAATGATTAATGATGTTGAGCATTCCTTCATGTGTTTGTTGGCAATTTGTGTATCTTCATTGGAGAGATATCTGTTTAGGTCTTCTGCCCATTTTTGGATTGGGTTGTTTGTTTTTTTGATATTGAGCTGCATGAGCTGCTTGTAAATTTTGCAGATTAATCCTCTGTCAGTTGCTTCATTTGCAAATATTTTCTCCCACTCTGAGGGTTGTCTTTTGGTCTTGTTTAGGGTTTCCTTTGCTGTGCAAAAGCTTTGAAGTTTCATTAGGTCCCATTTGTTTATTTTTGTTTTTATTTCCATTTCTCTAGGAGGTGCATCAAAAAGGATCTTGCTGTGATTTATGTCACAGAGTGTTCTGCCTATGTTTTCCTCTAAGAGTTTGATAGTTTCTGGCCTTACATTTAGGTGTTTAATCCATTTTGAGCTTATTTTTGTGTATGGTGTTAGGGAGTGTTCTAATTTCATACTTTTACATGTAGCGATCCAGTTTTCCCAGCACCACATATTGAAGAGGCTGTCTTTTCTCCACTGTATATTCTTGCCTCCTTTATCAAAGATAAGGTGACCATATGTGCATGGGTTTATCTCTGGGCTTTCTCTCCTGTTCCATTGATCTATATTTCTGTTTTTGTGCCAGTACCATACTGTCTTGATTACTGTAGCTTTGTAGTATCATCTGAAGTCAGGGAGCCTGATTCCTCCAGCTCCGTTTTTTGTTCTCAAGATTGCTTTGGCTATTCGGGGTCTTTTGCATTTCCATACAAATTGTGAAATTTTTTGTTCTAGTTGTGTGAAAAATGCCAGTGGTAGTTTGATAGGGATTGCACTGAATCTGTAGATTGACTTGGGTAGGAGAGTCATTTTCACAATGTTGATTCTTCCAATCCAAGAACATGGTATATCTCTCCATCTATTTGTATCATCTTTAATTTCTTTCATCAGTGTCTTATAATTTTATGCATACAGGTCTTTTGTCTCCCTAGGTAGGTTTATTCCTAGATATTTATTCTTTTTGTTGCAATGGTAAATGGGAGTGTTTTCTTAATTTTACTCTCAGATTTTTCATCATTAGTGTATAGGAATGCTAGAGATTTCTGTGCATTAATTTTCTATCCTGCTACTTTACCAAGTTCGTCAATTAACTTTAGTAGTTTTCTGGTGGCATCTTTAGGATTTTCTATGTATAGTATCATGTCATCTGCAAACAGTGACAGCTTTACTTCTTCTTTTCTGATTTGGATTCCTTTTATTTCTTTTTCTTCTCTGATTGCGGTGGCTAAAACTTCCAAAACTGTGTTGAATAATAGTTGTGAGAGTGGGCAACCTTGTCTTGTACCTGATCTTAATGGAAATGGTTTCAGTTTTTCACCATTGAGGACGATGTTGGCTGTGGGTTTGTCATATATGGCCTTTATCATGCTGAGGAAGGTAGTCTATGCCTACTTTCTGGAGGGTTTTTATCATAAATGGGTGTTGAATTTTGTCGAAAGCTTTCTCTGCATCGATTGAGATGATCATATGGTTTTTCTCCTTCAGTTTGTTAATATGGTGTATCACATTGATTGATTTGCAGATACTGAAGAATCCTTGCATTCCTGGGATAAACCCCAGTTGATCATGGTGCATGATCCTTTTAATGTGCTGTTGGATTCTCTTTGCTAGTATTTTGTTGAGGATTTTTGCACCTACGTTCATCAGTGATATTGGCCTGCAGTTTTCTTTCTTTGTGACATCTTTGTCTGGTTTTGCTATCAGGGTGATGGTGGCCTCATAGAATGAGTTTGGGAGTGTTCCTCCCTCTGCTATATTTTGGAAGAGTTTGAGAAGGATAGGTGTTAGCTCTTTCTTCCCTAAATGTTTGATAGAATTCACCTGTGAATCCATCTGGTCCTGGGCTTTTGTTTGTTGGAAGATTTTTAATCACCGTTTCAATTTCAGTGCTTGTGATTGGTCTGTTCATATTTTCTATTTCTTCCTGGTTCAGTCTCGGACGGTTGTGAATTTCTAAGAATTTGTCCATTTCTTCCAGATTATCCATTTTTTTGGCATAGAGTTGCTTGTAGTAATCTCTCATGATCCTTTTTATTTCTGTAGTGTCATTTGTTACTTCTCCTTTTCATTTCTAATTCTATTGATTTGAGTCTTCTCCCTTTTTTTCTTGATGAGTGTGACTAATGGTTTATCAATTTTGTTTATCTTCTCAAAGAACCAGCTTTTAGTTTTATTGATCTTTGCTATCGTTTCCTTCATTTCTTTTTCATTTATTTCTAATCTGATCTTTATGATTTCTTTCCTTCTGCTAATTTTGGGGGTTTTTTGTTCTTCTTTCTCTAATTGCTTTAGGTGTAAGGTTAGGTTGTTTATTTGAGATGTTTCTTGTTTCTTAAGGTAGGATTGTATTGCTATAAACTTCCCTCTTAGAACTGCTTTTGCTGCATCCCATAGGTTTTGGGTCGTCGTGTTTTCCTTGTCATTTGTTTCTAGGTATTTTTTGATTTCCTCTTTGATTTCTTCAGTGATCTCTTGGTTATTAAGTAGTGTATTGTTTAGCCTCCATGTGCTTGTATTTTTTACAGACTTTTTCCTGTAATTGATATCTCGTCTCATAGCGTTGTGGTCGGAAAAGATACTTGATACGATTTCAATTTTCTTAAATTTACCAAGGCTTGATTTGTGACCCAAGATATGATCTATCCTGGAGAATGTTCCATGAGCACTTGAGAAGAATGTGTATTCTGTTGTTTTTGGATGGAATGTCCTGTAAATATCAATTAAGTCCATCTTGTTTAACGTATCATTTAAAGCTTGTGTTTCCTTATTTATTTTCATTTTGGATGATCTGTCCATTGGTGAAAGTGGGGTATTGCAGTTCCCTACTATGATTGTGTTACTGTCGATTTCTCTTTTTATGGCTGTTAGTATTTGCCTTATGTATTGAGGTGCTCCTATGTTGGGTGCATAAATATTTACAATTGTTATATCTTCTTCTTGGAACGATCCCTTGATCATTATGTAGTGTCCTTCTTTGTCTCTTGTAATAGTCTTTATTTTAAAGTCCATTTTGTCTGATATGCGAGTTGCTACTCCAGCTTTCTTTTGATTTCCATTTGCATGGAATATCTTTTTCCATCCCCTCACTTTCAGTCTGTATGTGTCCCTAGGTCTGAAGTGGGTCTCTTGTAGACAGCATATATACAGGTCTTGTTTTTGTATCCATTCAGCCAGTGTATGTCTTTTGGTTGGAGCATTTAATCCATTTACATTTAAGGTAATTATCAATATGAATGTTCCTATTCCTATTTTCTTAATTGTTTTGGGTTTGTTATTGTAGGTCTTTTCCTTCTGGTGTTTTTCCTGCCTAGAGAAGTTCCTTTAGCGTTTGTTGTAAAGCTGGTTTGGTGGTGCTGAATTCTCTCAGCTTTTGCTTGTCTATAAAGGTTTTAATTTCTCCATCAAATCTGAATGAGATCCTTGCTGGGTAGAGTAATCTTGGTTGTAGGTTTTTCTCCTTCATCACTTTAAATATGTTCTGCCACTCCCTTCTGGCTTGCAGAGTTTCTGCTGAAAGATCAGCTGTTAACCTTATGGGGATTCCCTTGTGTGTTATTTGTTGTTTTTCCCCCCGCTGCTTTTAATAATTTTTCTTTGTATTTAATTTTTGATAGTTTGATTAATATGTGTCTTGGCGTGTTTCTCCTTGGATTTATCCTGTATGGGACTCTCTGTGCTTCCTGGACTTGATTAACTATTTCCTTTTCCATATTAGGGAAGTTTTCAACTATAATCTCTTCAAATATTTTCTCAGTCCCTTTCTTTTTCTCTTCTTCTTCTGGGACCCCTATAATTCGAATGTTGGTGCATTTAATGTTGTCCCAGAGGTCTCTGAGACTGTCCTCAGTTCTTTTCATTCTTTTTTCTTTATTCTGCCCTGCAGTAGTTATTTCCACTATTTTATCTTCCTAAGTCACTTATCCATTCTTCTGCCTCAGTTATTCTGCTATTGATCCCTTCTAGAGAATTTTAAATTTCATTTATCATGTTTTTCATCATTGCTTGTTTGCTCTTTAGTTCTTCTAGGTCCTTGTTAAATGTTTCTTGTATTTTCTCTATTCTACTTCCAAGATTTTGGATCATCTTTACTATCATTAGTCTGAATTCTTTTTTCAGGTAGACTGCCTATTTCCTCTTCATTTGTTAGGTTTGGTGGGTTTTTATCTTGCTCCTTCATCTGCTGTGTGTTTTTCTGTCTTCTCATTTTGCTTAACTTACTTGTTTGGGGTCTCCTTTTTGCAGGCTGCAGGTTCGTAGTTCCTGTTGTTTTTGGTGTCTGTCCCCAGTGACTAAGGTTGGTTCAGTGGGTTGTGTTGGCTTCCTGGTGGAGGGGACTAGTGCCTGTGTTCTGGTGGATGAGGCTGGATTTTGTCTTTCTGGTGGGCAGGTCCATGTCTGGTGGTGTATTTTGGGGTGTCTGTGGCCTTATTATGATTTTATGCAGTCTCTCTGCTAATGGATGGGGTTGTGTTCCTGTCTTGCTAGTTGTTTGGCATAGGGTGTCCAGCACTGTATCTTGCTGGTCGTTGAGTGAAGCTGGGTCTTGGTGTTGAGATGTAGATCTCTGGGAGATTTTAGCTGTTTGATATTATGTGGAGCTGGGAGGTCTCTTGTGGACCAGTGTCCTAAACTTGGCTCTTCCACCTCAGAGGCACAGCACTGATGCCTGGTGGAGCACCAAGAGCCTGTCCTCCACATGGCTCAGAATAAAAGGGAGAAACAATAGAAAGAAAGAAGATAAAATAAAATAAAGTTATTAAAATAAAAAATAATTATTAAGAAAAAAATTTTTTTAAAAAAAGGGCTTCCCTGGTGGCGCAGTGTTTGAGAGTCCGCCTGCCCATGCTAGGGACACAGGTTCGTGCCCCAGTCTAGGAAGTTCCCACATGCCACGAAGCGGCTGGGCCTGTGAGCCATGGCCGCTGAGCCTGCGCTCCGCAACGGGAGAGGCCACACCAGTGAGAGGCCCACGTACCGCATAAAAAAAAAAAACAAAAAAAATGGACGGACAGAACCCTAGGACAAATGGTAAAAGCAAAGCTATACAGACAAAATCACACACAGAAGCATACACATACACACTCACAAAAAGAGAAAAAGGGAAAAAATATATATTACTTTGCTCCCTAAGTCTACCTCCTCAATTTGGGATGATTCGTTGTCTATTCAGGTATTCCACAGATGCAGGGTACATCAAGTTGATTGTGGAGCTTTAATCCGCTGCTTCTGAGGCTGCTGGGAGAGATTTCCCTTTCTCTTCTTTGTTCGCACAGCTCCCAGGATTCAGCTTTGGATTTGGCCCCATCTCTGAGTGTAGGTTACTTGAGGGCGTCTGTTCTTCTCTCAGACAGGATGGGGTTAAAGGAGCAGCTGATTCGGGGGCTCTGGCTCACTCAGGCCCGGGGGAGGGAGGGGCACGGAGTGCAGGGCGAGCCTGCAGCGGCAGAGGCCGGCAAGACGTTGCACCAGCCTGAGGCACGCGTTCTCCCAGGGAAGTTGTCCCTGATCACGGGACCGTGGCAGTGGCGGGCTGCACAGGCTCCCGGGAGGGGAGGTTGTGGATAGTGACCTGTGTTTGCTCACAGGCTTCTTGGTGGCGGCAGCAGCAGCCTTAGTGTCTCATGCCCGTCTCTGGGGTCCACGCTGATAGCCGCGACTCACGGCCGTCTCTGGAGCTCCTTTAAGAGGTGTTCTGAATCTCCTCGCCTCGCGCACCAGGAAACAAAGAGGCAAGAAAAAGCCTCTTGCCTCTTCAGCAGGTCCAGACTTTTCCCCGGACTCCCTCCCGGCTAGCCGTGGCGCACTAAGCCCCTTCAGGCTGTGTTCACGCAGCCAACCCCAGTCCTCTCCCGGCGCTCCGACCAAAGCCCGAGCCTCAGGTCCCAGCCCCGCCCACCCCGGCGGGTGAGCAGACGAGCCTCTCGGGCTGGGGAGTGCCGGTCGGCACCGATCCTCTGTGCTGGAATCTCCCCACTTTGCCCTCCGCACCCCTGTGGCTGTGCTCTCCTCCACGGCCCCGAAGCTCCCCGCTCCGCCACCCGCAGTCTCTGCCCGCGAAGGGGCTCCTAGTGTGTGGAAACCTTTCCCCCTTCACAGCTCCCTCCCACTGGTGCAGGTCCCATCCCTGTTCTTTTGTCTCTGTTTTTTCTTTTGCCCTACCCAGGTACGTGGGGGAGTTTCTTGCCTTTTGGGAGGTCTGAGGTCTTCTATCAGCGTTCAGTAGGTGTTCTGTAGGAGTCGTTCCACATGTAGATGTATTTCTGATGTATTTGTGGGGAGGAAGGTAATCTCCGCCTCTTACTCTTCCGCCATTTTGAAGCTCCTCCCCTAACGCCAGTTTTCTTAATGATTATGGTAGACCACCTCTACATGACAAATGTAAATGATCCCAATAAAACGTCAAAAGTTTTATTTCCTTTTTTGTTTTTACTTGTCAGGAAGTCAGTTAACTTCCTTCAGAAGCCTTACTGAATAAATCACTGTGACAGCTCTATGAATTGTATCTCCCCTCAGAGAGCAAATACTGCTCTCTGTACAAGGTCTTCAGTTTTCTTTTTCGAAGCTCTGAGTTTTAAAGGGGCAATACTGTATGTGTCTCTGTGTTTGGAGAACACTGTAAGCCTACCATAGAACTGTAAGAAAATCCGGAGAACATTATATGTGCTTCCTTTTTTGTAGTAACGTTGTATGAATCAGAAACTAAAGCCAGTCAGTGTTGCTCTGTCCCGTGGCACTTACCGTATGTTACACTGTGTTACTTCTCATTATGTGTAAGTCCTGATCCCTGCCTCGATTGTAAGCTCTTTCAGTATATTCTGTCACTTCTTGCATGTTCAGAGTCTAGCACATCGTCTTGCAAAACAGTTACTTGCAAAACGTTTGCTTGCAATATACATGATGGTGATTACGGTCAGTGAATTAATACTTCAGTACTAAATACTTAAATGCTAAGCAAGAGTCGTCTTAAATGAATTACCTTCATAGATTATCTTGTTTTTGTGGCACAGACAATGGGAAGTGATTATAAACCAGGTCTGCTTACGTCCTCGGCACTCGGGGAAATGACCTAGCCCCATCTCCTTTCCAGTTTAGTGGGACCATGTCCGTGTAACTTACTTCTGGCTATAGAATGTGGGCAGAAGTGATGTATGCCCTTCCAATCTTGGTCTTACTCCCTGCAACCTCCTCTGTGGCATGATCTCTCTCTCTCTCTGTCTCTCTTTGTCTCTCTCTCTCTCAGATACACACACACACACACACACACACACACACACAATCATACGGAAGACAGAAATAGTAGATGCATAGGTCCATGAATCTCCATGTGGAAGGCTACCCACTGAATACTAAATTTGACTGTGATGGGATGTGATCTATTGAGATTTGGGGTTGTTTTTTAAGCACCTAATACCCTGTGGTGTTTGTCACATACTGAGTTTCACTTATGCCTTAGGCTCTAGGCCAGTCTATCCTCTACTATCATGTTTCTCTTCCTTTTGCTCCCACTATTTCTTCAACCTGAAATTCCCTCCGCTTGTGTCTGTACCTATTAAAACCCTTCCTGTGACTCAGCTCAAATGTCCTTTGTGTGAAGGTTTATTTCCTGTCACATGGAATAATCTTGCTCTACTCTGTTACCAAACTTTGTTTTCTTACTGTACTTTCATAGTTTAGTATGGGCACAACTGTATCCCTAGTCTTAGCCCAGTGTTGGCATTTGTAAGCAGTCAGTAATGCTTGTCAACAAATGACTGAGTGAAAGATCAAATGGGCAGATGAATGCATGTCATTCCTCCTACAGGTTTGATAAGTTCTTTGCGTGTAGGATCAGGTGTCATTTATTTCTCTATTTCCCAGTGACAGGCACAGGACGTGGCACCTGGGACGCATTTAAAAAATGCTTGTGACTGCATGTGGGGGGGGGGTGTGTGTCCATCCCTCTCCCTTGTGGTGAGCAGAACATCCCATTTGCCAGTTGCAGCCACTTGACCTCTCGTAACAACATGAGATCCCATCTCATTTTTACTTTTGAACGTATATATAAATGTAAGTTATATATATTTGTACTGATGAGAATTTATAATCTGCTTTAACAGAAATAAATGTTCGTGGTAGAAGCTTTTGACCATGAAAAAAAAGATTTAAAAATTTAAAAATTAAAATAAAAAATGCTTGTGGAATGGCTAAAATGCTATCAATGATGGTGGAGAGAAGTGCAATTTTTTTTTCTTAGAATAGGTGTTCATCAGGGTTTCATAATTCTGTGAATATTTAATAACATTCACAGATGGGAAATCTATCATTAAACTTGACCTAAATTTCTTTTGTTGCAATTTCAAATCTTCCATGATTCTTAGTTACCCTACAGTCAGAGCACTTTGAAGCAGGAAGAGATTCAGTTCTCATAGGCTATTTCTGTCTGATTGATGTATTTACAGAAGAGATGGTAATGATTCAACTGTTCTAAATCAATACTGCTGCATTATTTCAGGAAGACAGAGTTTTGAGAGTGTTCTATCATTTATTCCTTTTCCCTTGTGGTTTCTGTGATTTGTCACAAATTCATGGTTATATGGAGGTGGAAAATACGGATATAATAATTTGGGGAGAAAGTAATAGGGTGGCAACCGGGAGGCCGACACTATTGCTGAAGGCTCAGGAATTAGTACTATTCCAGTTATAAAATCAAGAAATGTGTCGCACATGAATAAGCAAGGTGGTTAAAAATTACATGGAATTAATTATTAAGAATATGGCCATTATCCAAAATATAAGCACAACCTGATTTCAGAAAATATAGCTAACCATTGAAAACACCTACCATGATTGTTACTGTGCTGAACAGCCCCAAATGATGCCCTGAAATGTAAAAATGTGTATTTATTGCCAAATATCATAATGGCAGCAAAATAAGCTTTTAAATTTTAATTGTAAGATCCAAATATATTTTGGTAAAATATTAAACAATAAGGAAGATGTACAGATTTAAAAAACGGCTCTTTTCACAACCTCTTTCCCACCCCAGCTGCATTGTCCTTCCCGGAAGTCACCTCTGTTAAGGGGTGTATGCTATGCCTCTAGACTTCTGTGCAGTTGCCAACAAGTATTTGCCCCTACAAATATGATGGAGAGCAGCTTTTCAACACATAGGTGTTATCCTACTGCATGTATTATTCTACAACTTGTTTTATTTATTCAACCATTATATCTTGAAAACTCATATCCATACAGACAGATTTGCCTCATTCTTTTTTTAACTGCGGTTGCAACATCCATCCTGTGGATTTACTGCATTTTATTTAATCATGTCTCTATTGATAGAAATTTACATTTACTGAATATTTATTATTTTGAATTGCTGTAGTGAAGATCACTGCATACATCCCTATAGGCACGTGTGTGAGTATTCCTGCAGGTCGGAAAGTGCCAGGTACAATATCAGTGTCGAAGGATGTTTATAGGGCCTCCCTGGTGGCGCAGTGGTTGAGAGTCTGCCTGCTGATGCAGGGGACACGGGTTCGTGCCCCGGTCTGGGAAGATCCCACATGCCGCGGAGCGGCTGGGCCCGTGAGCCATGGCCGCTGAGCCTGCACGTCCGGAGCCTGTGCTCCGCAACGCGAGAGGCCACAACAGTGACAGGCCCCTGTACGGAAAAAAAAAAAAAAAAGAAGAAGAAGAAAAAAGGATATTTATAGTACATTTAAAAATTTGATGGATGTTCCTCAATAACCTTCCACAAAAACTCCACTGCTGTATTGTCCCAACTACAGTATGAAAGTATCAATTCTGGACGTTAAAAGTCATCGTGTTGAGTATTTTTAAAATTTAAAAAAATCCAGATCTTAATATAAGTGTGATCCCTCACATGGCTTCTGTGTGGAAGAAGAATAGGAGGGTGCAGTGGAGGCTGGGACTTGTGCAGTAGGCAGCAGAGATGGTGATGTTGCTGGAGCTGGAATTCAGATGGCCGCACTGGGAGACATGTAGGAGGGAGAAGGGGCAGGACCTGCGACTGAGGAGACTGTGGGTGAAGGGAAGGGAGCATTCTAAACGACCCCCAGGTTTCTGGTCTGGGTGACTGGGTGGGGAGCAGGGCCATTGGCTGAGATGGGGGCCTGGGAGGCAGAGCAGGTTTGGGAGCAAGTGATGACTTCAGTTTTGGACATGCCTGTGGGTCTGGAAAGCAGCTAGGTCATGCCCCTCGTTTTCCAGCTGAGGCAGGTGAAATCCAGAGGAGCCACATGACCTGCCTCACACAGCAGAGTGCTGGCAGCACCAGGGGGACTTCCTGCCCCACTTCCTTGCAGAGGTCTAACATATGACATATATTGTCTACCAGTCAGCTGCAAGTCTTTTTAATTTTGTTTGTGTATCTGTTTTCATATATGAGCTTTAAACTTTTAGGTAGTTGAAGCTGTCAGTTGCTCATAAGGGGTTTCTGGGGTTTGTATTTTGTTTATGAAATCTTTCCCCTTCCCATGATTATAAAAATGCTTGCCTGTATTTTCTTGTAACACCTTTGTAATTTGTTGTTGTTATGGTGCAAGATAAGGATCATGGTTAACACAATGGAACGCCTCACTCAAAGACCATTTCACCTTCCTTCCAGATTTTCATAGAACTAGGATTTTTGGATATGAGTCTGGCTCTACCAGTAGGAGGTACTTACAAGAGACTTGTATTTGAACTGAGTTATTTATTTATTTTAACGTCTTTATTGGAGTATAGTTGCTTTACAATGTTGTGTTAGTTTCTGCTGTATAACAAAGTGAATCAGCTATACATATACATATATCCCCATATCCCCTCCCTCTTGCATCTCCCTCCCACCCTCCCCATCCCACCCCTCCAGGTGGTCACAAAGCACTGAGCTGATCTCCCTGTGCCATGCGGCTGCTTCCCGCTAGCTGTCTATTCTACATTTGGTAGTGTATATATGTCCATGCTGAACTGAGTTATTTAGAGTAAAAGGAAGGGCATGGGGTATTCATTTGGCAGACTTGGATCTTGGCAGAGCTATCAAGTACTAGAGTCAGCAGCTATGGTGGCTGCTTCTAATTAGGCAGATGGATTCCTGTTTTGGCAGCTTCCTGAGATGGCAAAGGGGTGTAGTTCTGGAGCAGCAGCTGTGGTAGCAGCTCCTAATTCTGCAGCTTTCTCTTGTGCAAGCATCAGGTGCCTTAGCTCTTTAATTCTGAGTTCGGTTTTGGTAGTCATTCCTGGAAATTCAGCCTGGAATCTTTTTCTTTTTATTTACTAAAAGAATTTTGTGAGCACCACGTACCCCTTAATAAATTCCTTTCATCTTAAGCCAGTTTGAGTGGATTTTATTGTCTGCAACTAAGAACCAAAACAGGATCCAACATTGTTTTTCACCCAAATCTGTCCATAATTACATTTTGAGTCAATTTCTGCATTTTTCTGTTCCATTGATCTACTTATCTACTTCTGTACCCAATACAATACAGTTACAATTGCTGTAGTTTTATATTGTGTTTTAATATAAGTGGGGATGTCCCTTTTCATTGTTGTACTTTGTCGAAATTTCCTTGGTTATTAATGCACATTTTCTTTTCCAAATGAACTTCAGAATTAATTGGTTGAGTTGCATAAAAATATATCATTATTGTTATGATTTCATCTGCATTTAATTTATATATTAACTTGATAAACTGCTTTAAAACAGCAGTTTTCATATTTTTGGTCTCTGGATCTCTTTATACTCTTAAAAAATTATAGAACTTCAGAGAGCTTTGTATGTATGTATCTATCAATATTTACCATATTAGAAATTAAAACTGATAGTTTAGAAATATTTATTAATTCATTAAAAATAACCATAAGACACATTATATTTAAATATATATACCATATTTATTATGAAAAATAACTATGTTTTCCAATACAAAACGAATAGTGAAAAGAGTGGCATTATTTTACATTTTTGCAAATCTCTTTAATGTTTGGCTTAATAAAAGAGAACTGGATTCCTAACCTGCTTCTTCATTCAGTTGGTTGTGATATGCTGTTTTGATTGAAATATATGAAAAAATTCAGCCTCACACAGATATGTAGTTGGAAAAGAAAGGAGTGTTTTAACAGCCTTTTCATACAAGTGTGAATATTTTTCTTTGATATTACACCACAACCTGATAATTAGTAGCTTCATAGAGGTTAGTAAAACTGTGGAATATGAAATCGTATTGATGAAATTTTTGTACTCATTAAAATCCCTAGATCTGTCTTGCACTTTTTATTTTTTTATAAATTTATTTATTTTTGGCTGCGTTGGGTCTTCATCACTGTGCACGGGCTTTCTCTAGTTGCAGTGAGCGGAGGCTACTCTTCGTTGCAGTGCGAGGGCTTCTCATTGTGGTGGCTTCTCTTGTTGCAGAGCACAGGCTGTAGGCCCGTGGGCTTCAGCAGTTGCAGCACTTGGGTTCGGTAGTTGTGACTGTTGGGCTCTAGAGTGCAGGCCCAGTAGTTGTGGCTCACGGGCTTAGTTGCTCCACAGCATGTGGGATCTTCCCGGACCAGGGCTCGAACACGTGTACCCTGCATCGGCAGGTGGATTCTTAACCGCTGCACCACCAGGGAAGCCCTGTCTTGCACATTAAATAGATCTTTTACCCATTCATTTTGTAACGTGATGCATTGGCCATTTGGCAAATATTGGTTTACTGAGTTATGCTGATTTTGCAAATATTAGCACATTTCATCATACAAAATTTAAAATTCTGTTCATTAACATCACCACTGAGCTCATCAAAAAAGTTGTCAAGTATTGGAAAGCTGACAAGCTTACTATGGTGAATATAACTTCTTCAAAATTCTAAGTTTCACTTAAAAGTTTAAATTTTATCATTAATAATAAATACTGTCAGTCGTTTTCTTTGAACCTATAGGCCCACTTCATTCCACTTAAAAAATATGTTTGCCAAATACCCAAGTCTAAATAACCATAGTTTTCTTGTCATTTGTTCTTTCAAGTAAAAATGATGTTCCATGAAAAAAGTAGATGAGTTATTAAGAAAAAAAAGTTACCAAACTTTGAGTTAATAGAGTTTTTGGAGTTCAGAATTAAGGATAAGGAACTGTGGACCTGAACTACATTTACTTCATTACTGATACCTACATTTCTTAGTTCACACTTTGGGAATTATCTTGATGGACTGAATAATCAATTTATTTTACAAATATACATTGACCTCTGACCTCTACCATGTGCCAGACACTGTTGTTCTTGGTTCTAAGTATAACAAAGCAAAGTTGTGAAACTTATATTTTAACGAGGTGAGACAGAGTGTACAGTTGACCCTTGAACTGGGGGTTGGGGGCTCTGACCCTCTGAATAGAGGGAAATCCGTGTCTAACTTTACAGTATGCCCTCCATATCCGCGGTTCCGCATCCAGGGATTTAACCAACCTTGGATCACGTAGTACTGTAGTACAGATTTAGTGAAAAAATCTTGAGTATCAGTGGACCCGCACAGTTCAAACCTGTGTTGTTCAAGGGTCAACTGTATAAACATCTAAACAGAAAAATATAATCCCCAACAGTCTAAGAGCTATCAGAAGAAATAAAGCAGGATACAGACATAGAAAGTGACACAAGTGTGATAAGGGGCAGGAGTGAACTGGGAGAGGAGTGATGCAGGCTGAGCAGCAGAGCTGTTTCAACAGGGTGGTCAGGGGAGGCCAGCTGGCCTTTTGGCCAGAGATCTGTGTGAAGTCGGGCAGCAAGCAGTGTGAGTATCTGAGGGAAAATCTTTCTGGGCAGAGTGAAAAGCAAGTGGTCCAGGAACAGAAATATTCTAGCATGTTGAAGGAGCCGTAAGAAGCCAGAGGGGCCACAGCAGAAAGAGCAAGAAAGAGTGGAAGGAGTGCCTGCTGCCAGATCATGTCTTGTAAGGACTTGGAATCTTATCCCGAGCACGATGGCACGCCTTTTGTGAGGGTGCTGACCCAGCAGGGTGGTGGCATAATGAGGCTTATGCTTGACAGGATGAAAATGGGGAAGTATAATAGGTCCTGGGGTTTGATGTTCAATATCCATTCCAACCTCTTTCTAAAGGGCCTCCCCTTCCTGGAGACACCAGAAAGCTAAAACCCACATCTCCCAGGTTCCTGTTTAGCTGGGGTTCTGGGGTTGATGTAGGTTCCACCAATCAGATGTGCTCACATGAGATTTAGTAGGGTTTTGGCCATGAGTTGGCTGGTTCCTCTGTTTTCTGCTGGCAAGTATCGTGGCCAGGAGAAGCAGCTCTGATCATGTTGGCTTCCTGTTTGTGGCAAGGCTGTATAGTTTGGGGTATGTCACCTTACCAGTTGAGGGATTATAGTAGTGGCAGTGGCTCTCTTGGTGGCCTGCTTCTACAGTGTGGATCATCAAAGTTTTAATGAGGGGTCAAGCTGGCGTTTGTTTCTTCAGCCTTCCCACTGTTGCTGTAAGCTACTGAAACGGCTCCTGGTAAACTCCTTTCTGCTAAACTAGCAAGATGAGATCCTGGTCTCTGCCTCAGTAGAGGGAGCCATGGTGGGAGGCTAACTAGGAGGCTTCTGCAGAACCTTGCTGCAGGTGGGGTTGTGAGAAGCATTTGGATTCAGGACATATATTTAAAGGTTGGGCCCACAGGACTTCGATGGATTGAATGTTGAGTGTTAGAGATTGAGGAATGTCAAGGATGATTCCAAGGCTCTTTGGACTGAGCAGCTGAATTAATGGCAGTTCCATTTATTAGATATTCATGTGACTATGTAGTGTAGGCAGGTGAGTACAAGAGACCAAGTTGATGGGAACGGTCAAAGCTGGAAAATATATAAATATATATTTGGGATTTAGCAGTATGTAAATGCTATGGATGAGATTGTCTGTAGAGGAAGTGAAGAGAGAAGAAAAGGAGGGGGGAGGATATAGCAAAAGTAAGCTCCAGACGTTTGGAAGAGGAAGATGATAAATCAAAAGAGACAGGGGAAAGCAGAGGTGAGGTAGGCGGTGTGGAAGCCCTCCAGCCGAAGACACCAGGAAACACCCCTGTAATTGAACAGAGTTGGGTTCATTACTCATTGCACCAAAGGTGAACACATACCACGGGGATCCATGGGTGTCTCAATACAAGGGTGTTAGAATCTGTTATAAGATTTGGGCTTGTGTTAGGTGATTTTTGGGGTGATTTTGATCTGGCTTGGATGTTGTCAGAAAGAGAGGATAATCCTATGATTGGATTTCTGAACAAATCTGTGGAGAAGAAGGGAAGACAAGAGCAAGGGTAAAGCTGTAATTAACAAAGGAGCAGCAGTCCCTTGGATTCACCAGGATATGGGATGTTCAGTATTTTGTGGTTTGGACCATGTTCGCACATAGGGCTGTGTTCACACAGCATTATGAAGCAGTCTTTTCTTGTCTTGATGCCTGGTGGTCACAGAGTGACCTTGTTTGAGGTGGATTTTCTGTGAAACCGTTTATGTTTAAGGGGCGTCCAGCAGTGAGTGCAGGGCCAGCTCCTACCAACAGCAAGGTCTGACTGTTAGCATCAGGCTAGCTCCCGGATGTCAGGGGTTGCCTTTCTCCTTCTCAGAGGAAACCAGAAGAGTGTGGTGTCATCAAAGCCAGGAGATCAAAATGATTCAAGAAAGGAAAAGTGATCAATTATTTAAAACCCTGCCCAGAGGTCTGGTGAGATGGAATTGAGAAGGTCCTATTGGACTTGGTAATATTGAGTTTTTTGGAGACCTTGACAAAAATATGGAAAGTTAATTGGGTTAAAACTTTCTACAAAAATCTGAGTTCCAGTTTTACCTATTAAAAAAAAACAAACTAACTACTTGACCTTGGGAATGTCAGTTCACTTTTCTCAATCTTAGCTTTCTGTTTATAGGACAATGGGGTTGACCTTGATGCTTCCTAAATCTTTGGGGGAGACAGCATTGTATAGCGTCTGTACTATAGAACAGGGGTTCCCAAACTTGAGCATGAATCAGAATCACGTGGGCGGCTTGTTAAAATACAGGTTGCTGGGTCCTACCCCCAGAGTTTTGATTGGGTAGGTCTGAAGTGGGGCCTGAGAATGTGCATTTCTAACAGGTTCCCTACTAGTATTGACAAAAGAAGAATGGCCTCTGTAATGATACAGACCCGGTACCAAATCCTGGTTCCACTTCCTAGCTGTAGTATCTCGAGGCTGTCACTCAAACTCTTGGAGTCTCAATTGCCCCACCTCCATGGATTTCACAGGCTGCTGCTCCAGACCCCTCTAGCCTCAGCAACCGCTGTTCCCAGCCATGCCCTCTTTGAAGACTTAACGTTTCTCCACAAAGCAAATCCAATGTTGATTTTATTAAAATATAGGGGATTTTTTTGGAAGGAAGAGTGGAAATGGAGGAAATGGTTTATAGTGCAAATACTTAGCAAGAAAAAATTTTTTTAATCCTATAAACATTTTTTTCCCCTCCTGACACCTCTCCTGCATGGCCAGCCTCTTGGCTTCCTTCCCTCCATCCTTGGATGCTGTTTCATGCAGCCTCTTCTTTCTCTTCTTCTTCTTATCCTCTCTATTTTTCTCTGCTTTTCTTAAGTAGAGCCATTCAGTACTGTCATCTCCAAGTTATAGAGTACTTCCCTCCCATCTCAAGATCAGCACACATTGGACTTTCAGGTGATCAGAACTTACATGCAGTAACACTTGAGGGATTTGAAACAACAAAGACATTTAGCTTATATCACATAAATTAGTAAGACTATCTCAGCCTTTATGGGTGTTTCGAGGATTAAATGAGACGTAAAATGTGATGTGTCTAGCCTCGTGCCCGACCCATAGTATGTGATCAGTAAAAATCAGTTCTTACTCTTCCCTACTTCCAGATCTCAATTATTGTGATTTATGATTTTATCCTTTTTATGTTTTAAGAACAATCATGAAAATACCTAAATCACAATTGGAGAGCATTGCCAAGTAATCAGTCCTGCTCATCTCGGTGTTCCTTGCCCTTTCAATACAGTTGATAATAACTCACAAGTGGGTTCTGATGACTTATATCAGTTGCCTTGGGAGCCAAACATAAGGGAATATGTTGATGGATCAAAGTATGGTAAAGGCAATCTAAAAGGCTCTTTTGATATATTTCCAATTCCATCTCAATGTTCTTATTAGTCAGTTCTCACTCAATAGCTAAAAGATTGAAAAGCTTAAACTTAATGTTTTTGCTTAAATTCAATGTTCCAAGAGCCTTCCAACCTGACAGCAGTAAAATATTTAAGTCTGTTGGTCTTACTGTTCCAGGAATTTCACAGAGACGCTTTGTTCAGATGATTTCCAGCAAGGACATATTAAAATGCATTTATCTCATCTGTCTGTGAAGACCTTGAAGTGGAAACAGATCGTTGGAGGGATTTAGCCATAGGGTCAGATCCTTCTTTTAAGTCCTCATCACCCGGCTCTTAGTTTATGACATTTGAAGCACTTACTTGCCAACAGAGATGAAAGGTAACTATTGATTCAAGATATCGACAGTACTTGGTTGGACTCGTACTTGTAACCCAGACACTGGAATGGATTTTTAAATTAACCTCATTACTCAATCTTCTCTTCAGCCCCCAGATCTGGGAAAACACAATAACAGTCAAATGCTGAGATAATATTTAAAAGCTGCATCTACCTGTTACGGTTTTAATCTAAAATTTTTGGCTTGCTAATGACTTTTGCCATCTGCACAACTCTGCCCACCACCAATCACCCCAGATATTGTTCCGTTCCTTGCACTTCAGATCTGTCTCCCGCACATCCCTTGGAGATGAAGCCCTGTACCTTATACATTTTTCTCACCCCAGAACACACAGCATAGTGCCTTATGCATGGTAGAAAGAACGCAACAAATATTTAAGGATGAAGAAGAAACCGAATACTTACGAGATCCAAAATATGGAGTCCACTGAAGTTATGTACAATTTTGCCGTAAGCTTCTTGCATTTAGGTTTTAACATCTCAGGAAGCAAGCCGAAGCTCTGTAGGTAAGAATGCTCAGACCATTCTCTCCCCAGTGTCTTGTGTTTTCTCACAGGAAAACAGAGTGTCCTCAGAGACTGCTTCACTAAATTAAAAACATGGTCCTACCTTCAGAGCCATGTAACCCAGCTCCTAAACATCACCTTTGCAAATTTAAAATGCTCCTCTCTGAGTCCAGGGTCTGTAGGTTTTGGACCAAGGGGCATGGACTGTTGACATTTTCTCAGTAAGGAAACTCTGTCAAGTCAACATGCTCCTTGGGCCATCGATCAAACTCCACATGTATAAAGAGACCCACCAGGAAACATCCATGTGCAGGCCATAGACGCAGGACAGTCAAGGAGCATAAACCTTCTGGGATATCACATTGCAGTCAACTTTCATTAAAGGTCTGGTTTAAGGGAGGCATAATTTTAGCTACATAAACCAATAGTTATGATGGCTAAGAAATCCTCTAATTGAGCTGAGTTTTTTCTTTATTTTCTTTCTCCCTTCATCCCCTCCTCCTTCCCTTCCTCCCTCCCTCCCTCCCTTCCTTCCTTCTTTCCTTCCTTCTTTTCCTCCTTTACTCCTTCCTTCCTTTCTTCCTTCCGTGTCTGTAGAAAGGAATAAATAAGACCATATTACTATGCTGCGTTGGGAGCTGTATGCATTCAGCTGGGTCATAACCTTCTTGTTATTTTGATGCAATTTTTTCATTAGCAAATGACATAGTATTCCTGGTTGATTCCTCTGATCAAGATTTGTATTAAGTCAGTAGGAGAGATTAAATCAAGGTAATTGAACAGATTTGTAGCCCTTTAAATGCAATCATTCATTTCTAAATCTAATTCCAGTGACAGGCCTAGGCTTGAGTCATCTTCCTTCTCTGATAGGGAAGTTTCTTACTAGGCAGGACCCACCTCTGGACCAAGAGGAAATAGTAGTGCTTTCAGGCTTTGACTTTAGGAGAATAGACTCAGCAAAAGCAGATTAGCTGCCTACAGGTGTACATAAGCAATAAGAGCTAAAGAGATGATAGAGGACATTTAGAGGCGTCTTTCCTTCCCTTTCCCCACACACCCTATAAATGGATAGGCAGATACACGTTGGTAAAGAGTCCCCAGCTGGTAAATGAAAAACTTGCACACAAATGACCAGCTCCTCCAGGCTGGAAGGAACATCTCAGAAAAGGTGATCTTGTGTTTGAGGGGCATGAGGTAGGTTGGGTCAGAGGAAACCCACCTCCCAGCCCTAACAGGGAAGGTGTAACTCCACTGTATTAACATGATCATTTTAAAATTTTAAAAATAATAAAATATTTTAGAATAACATCTAGTTGAGATCATTCATAGAAGAAAATTCTGGTTTGCAGGCAGGGCATGTAGAGAAATGAGAGAGTAAGTGATTCTGGAGCATGGAAGATGTAGGGTGGCGAGCAGTGGCAGGTGGAAAATGCTCTTCTTACTCAGGGAAGAGCGAGGTGATGTTACTGCTCAGCACCTGCTGAGAGCCCCATAGCTCAGGAAGTGACCAAAGAGAACTGCAGGGCTTCATCTGAAAACCATATTATACTCTTTGATATTATATTTCTTAAGAAGTAAATTCTAAGTTCCAACAGCGATCTTTATTTAGTCAAAGTATTGGCTAATTATTTGTGGTTTTGTTTCCAGATTCCTGCCAACAATTTAATGTTGATTTTTCCGTGTCACTTAGCCATGTCTCTCAGATTCATTTCAACTACATAACTGCTTAAAATGTACATACGCAAATCACAGATAAAAATGTTAAACAGGGCAGAGCAAAGATGAGAACCGTGTGGTACTTTGCAAGATGACACTCTAACCTCTGTAGTTTATAATCCTTAGAATTTGGGAGATAAATGGATTTTTCAGAATATCTAGTGCAACATTCATACTGATGAGAAACAGAGACCTGGAAGGTGGGTTGAATGGTTCAAGGACATACAACTTCTTTTTCATTTATTCAAGAATTGTGTGTGTGTGTGTGTGTTGTTTAATCTATTACATGAACTCACTTTTATGGAGGAGTCCAGATCCTCTCCTGACTCCAAGACCAGTGCTCTTTTCCAGTAATTCTTTTGACAAAGAATCATGAGTCATCACTGCTGAATACAGATATTTATGCAGCTCTTAAAGCCCCTGGGTTACTGTCATCTATCTGCAAGGGTCTCATGGGATAGTCTATTAAATACTTTGCTAATATTAATATAAATTTGACTGAGCATTCTCCTGCCCTAATAAGTAAATGATTTTGTGGATTTAACTTGACATTGCTTGTATGAAAATTAATAAAAGGAAACTTCGCTAAAATGGAGTCTGGAAGGCAGGGAGAGCTCTCACACATGTATATATATACACAATGCCAACATAGATCCCAACAGGAAAAAATGTACCTTGCATTTCTAGCAGGAAGTGACACTACTTTACTACCACCCGCAGGAGGAAAAAAGGTTTCTCTCCTCATCTGGTAACAGCTCAGCCAATGAGAGACTCTCACAGCTCAGACATTGAAAAGCCACTAAACTTCCAGTTTCCTCCAATGAACTTTTTGTTTAGACAGCCCCTCCCAACTTCCCCTTCTCCTCTATAAAAGAGTCTCCTTTCTTTTGCTTTACTGACTTGCACATGGTTCACCATAGTTGCGCGTTGCAATTCTTTGCTGCTCCCAAGTAAACCTGTTTTGCTGGTAAAATAACTGGCTATTTTATTGTTTTAGGTTAACACTTGTAGTTTAATGAACTTGTTTGTTCACTCCATCCCCAGTCCTATTCCATTCTCCTTCTACTCACCCAACTTAGGACATTTTATCCATTGTGATGACTCCCAAATATGTATCACCAATTCCTATCTTTTTGTAAAGTTTCAAACTTTTCTCTTCCCATATATGCCACAGACCTCAAACTCAACATGTTCAAAACCAAACTCATTATCTCTTCCTTGTCTTGAATTTCTACTATCCTTGATACCATCACAGTTGACTTGAGTTTGGGGCTAAAACTGGAAAGCTTCCAGGTTCCTACTCTCTTTCCTCATTGAGTTATCTTGAGCCTATCTCCAAATTCTTTTAGTTTAGATGCTCATTTTATCTTATTTTGATAACCATAATAGCCTCTTAACCAGTTTCCAAGTTTCCACACCTCTGATTTCTGATACTGTCTCGAGAGTGCTCTTTCTACAGCATCCATCCAGTTTTTACCAAACTGGGCAGGTGTGGAACATTATTTTGCAGTATCCTAAAATATTTTCCGTGTAAAAAAAGTTGCTTATTGTGGCAGGCAGAATTCTAAGATGTATCCTCAAGATTCCTGGACTTTAGTTACTCAGTCAAATACTAATTTACTTACTGCTGTGAAGCGGTTTTGCAGATGTAATTAGAGTCCCAAACTGATTGACTTTAAGAGGGCAGATTATCCCGGTGGGCCTAACCTAATCATATGAGCCCCCTAGCCAGAGAAGGGAAAACAGAGAGATGTGCTCTGGCTGGCCTAGAAGAAAGCAAACCCCTATACTGTGAACTGTCTGGGGCGGTGGGGGGGGAAGGGGAGGCGGCATGTGGAAGGAAACTGAAAGGGACCTCTAGAAGCTGAGAGCAACTCCTGGTGCACAGCCAGCAAGGAGATGGGGACGTCGGTTCTGCAACAGCAAAGAGGCAAAGAACTGAATTCTGCCAACAATGAAAAAGTTTGGTGGTGGATTCCCCTCCCTTCCCCCGCCCTGGCCCCGCAAAGCCTCCAGGTGAGAACTTAGCTTGGGCAACACGTTGATGTTAACCTTGTTAAACTTGAAGCAGAGAACCTAGTCATGCCATGTCAGACTTCTGACCCACAGACTGTGAGCTAATAAATGGGTTTTAAGTTCCTAAACTTGCAGTGATTTGCTACACAGCAATAGAAAGCTAATACACGTACATAATTATACTTTCGAAATACTGTGCTAAACTGAGTTAACAAGTTTCTTTATTTCAAGAATTCTCAAGTGGAGGGGGGGAGACAAATGAGAAGTATGGGATTAACATATACAAACTACTGTACATAAAATAGATAAGCAACAAGGATTTACTGTATAGCACAGGTAATTATACCCAATAGCTTGTAATACCCTATAATGGAATATAATCTGCAAAAAAATCACTCTTCTGTACACCTGAAGTTAACACAATATTGTGAGTCAACCGTACTTCAATTAAAAAGTTAAAAATAAAGTACAAGGTATGTGGGTGTGCAAATACCCTTGCACATCCTCCTTTGAATGCTAAAAAAAAGAATTCTCAAGTGTATATTATGCTCATTAGAGTTTTTGTGAATCTCCAAGAAGGAGATACATTGTGATTGTGTTTCCTAAACCATGTTGACTGCAGACTCGGTGAGGGACATTGTTCTACCAGCACCAGTTTGGGAAGCTTCTCATATAATCATCCTATTTCCTTTAAAACTTGTGATGGCTTGCTGTCATTTGCCCCAAAATGTTCAAATATCTTAATTTGGCTTTTGGGGACTCGCACACTTTGATCCCAGCCTCTATTTCCAGCATCATCCCCGTCATTTTCCCACATCCAGCTTGGCTCACTCTTGTAGACCAAGTCATGATAGTTCAGGCTTCTTTGACTTTGCACATGTCTCATTTTTTTGAGACACACTCACACATCCCTTCTGTGACAAGTCCCTGTCCCCCCAGGCAGCTATGCTTGCTGTGCAATTTAAACTCCCATTGTAACTTTGTATATAGAGCCCTTAGGTCCCATGTCATATTATACGTCTTCACCTCTTCGTACCCGATCGTGAGCTACTTGAGGAAAGGAACTGTATTTTATTCATCTCGGTATCCTTCATGACAGAAGTGGACCTCAGGCTTCATCTTCTGGGGTCTCTGGATAGCTTACTCTTTCCTTTATAAAAATTGGGGTGACATTCGCCTGTCTCTAATCTTCAACCTTTTTTTCTTGGATTAAATTTTCAATTTTTTGTGTGTGTGACCAATTATGAGAAATAGGGAGAGTAGAGAAATGGAAAGGAATATTGACACAATCCTAGGGAATAAGAATGAGCAAAGGTTCAAGGTGTGAAGAAAAGTTCCTGAAACTGAAAATCTAGCTACTCCTGGCCCTTCCAGAAATATCTTGAAAGTTGAATATCGTTCTCTTCTTCAGACCCCAGCCCTGCTGCCTATTTTCCCTGGTCTCTCCCTTCCCAGGGGCTATGTATAATTTTCACTTCATTCTAAACTGAACCCGTCCTCACTGCCTGCTCCACACTCTTCACCCCATGATGGGTGTTTCGCCTGTTCCAGGTAAGAATCAGTACTCTCCATATCTATCCTTAGAAAATTCTGCTATGCTGTGTTAAAGCAACGTCAAACAAGCAGAAAAGGCACAATGTTAACATCATTCTCTTCTGCTCTGTTTTTCTGCTTTGGGAAGTTATTTTAAACATTTCTGTCTAACGTAGACACTGATGATACGTAACAAGCATCCCTCCCCTGTCTGTCTTCCATCTCTTGCCCCTTCCTTTGGATGAACAAATATCCATCTACTCTTCTACATGTTGCAGTTTCCCTTGCAGTTAAGTTGGGTTGAGAGTCTGCCCATTCGAATCTGGGGAAAAGTGAAGCAAGTCACCTTAAGCCCTGGTCCATAAAGGACCCCATACGTTCTTTTTTCCCTCTCATCCCCTGCCCCGGTACCCTTGGAGAGCCCCGTGCACCAGATGACGTGAGTTCAAAATGGAAGAGGAACAACTGGTCTACTTCACTTTGTGTGAAGCAGCTATTACATTAAACCCACTGAAGTTTCAAGCGTTTAGTCATTCACGTGGCAGAGCAGAGCCTTCCCCTAGTTTAGTCTGTTAAACATTTAAAACTTGAAAATAGTCCATAAAAATGTACTGGCTGCAAATATGTAAATGAAAATAAAAGATGAATTTGAAAGAAGTCAGCCAAGAATCCCCACAGTTTTTTCCAAGTGAAGCTTTGTTGTTAAAATTTAAATGCCAAACAAATGCTATAGGCGCTTAAGTTATAATTTAAGTAGTCGGAAGGAAATAAATTTCCCACGCACAGATACAATTTTATCCAAGAACTAGGTTGTACCTCTTCCAGTTTTCTTTCGGAACTCTTAATTATAGAGATTACTAGCTCAAGGAACAGGAGGTTAAACGTCTGCTTCCTAAAATGAAGCCAAAGGCTTGAGACAAATAGGGTGAATCATACCAAAAGTAAAGAGTGAGAAGCTAAAATTAAACATCACCCCCGGCACTCCATACCACTTCTAATTGAAATAGTCCTCTATCAAGGGCTTGATGTTAGGAGTGCAGTGAGACAGTGAGCGAACCTTTGAGAAAGGCCTTCTCAATGCTTCCATTTTATAATCGCCCCCCTCTCTCGTCACATATAGACAGGGGTGTACTTTGTCCTCAGATCCTTCTGCCCCTGCACCCCCTCCATCTGATGCCTGAAATGTCAGTAATTATCCCTTTGGTAATAAAAGTAATCCAAGTTAAAGGTCTTTTGATCTAATTGAATGTTACTTTTATTTATTTACTTATTTTTGGCTGCGCTGGGTCTTCGTTGCGGTGCGCGGGCTTTGTGTAGTTGCGGTGAGCGGGGGCCACTCTTCGTTGCGGTGCACGGGCTTCTCATTGTGGTGGCTTCTCTTGCTGCAGAGCACAGGCTCTAGGTGCGCGGGCTTCAGTAGTTGTGGCATGAGGGCTCTAGAGCGCAGGCTCAGTAGTTGTGGCTCACGGGCTTAGTTGCTCCGCAGCCTGTGGGATCTTCCTGGACCAGGGCTCAAACCTGTGTCCCTTGCATTGGCAGGTGGATTCTCAACCACTGCGCCACTAGGGAAGTCCCTATGTTAAATTTTTATATTAGATTTTTTTTTAGAATTTATTTAAATATAAGATGCCTTTTACTGTGTATAAAACAAATAAGCTACAAGGATATATTGCACAGCACAGGGAATATAGTCAATATTCTACAATGGCTTTACTTTTTATTTTTTTAATATTTTGGCTGTGCTGGGTCTTAGTTGCAGTACACGGGCTCCTAGTTGCGGCATGCGGACTCTTAGTTGCGGCATGCATGCAGGATCTAGTTACCCAACCAGGGATCGAACCCGGGCCCCCTGCATTGGGAGCATGGAGTCCTACCCACTGGGCCACCGGAGAAGTCCCACAATAACTTTAAATAGAGTATAATCTATAAAAATATGGAATGTTATCATCTGAAACTAATAATAGTGTAAGTCAACTATACTTCAATTAAAGATAAATTAATGATAAATAAATAAATATTAGATGTTTTTAAATGACAGCTTCTACAGGGTTGTATAACACGTCTGTTCTGTGTCTTTTGGGTGACGGTCAGTCACGTGCAGCCCCGGGAGGGGACCCAGGAGAAGCTCAGGGAATCAAAGTGTATGGTTGCCGCAGGTCCTCGATACAGGAAGCACAGCCCGTGGAGCAGGATCATGTGGGGAAGCCTCAGGATGGTCAGGAGATAGAAAGCAAGAGCAAGGGGAAAACCAAGGCCAGAGCCTGTACTGGGCATTCCCGAGAAGCCAAGGCAGGGCAGGGGAAACAGTTCGCAATTGGCTAGTTGCAATCATTTCTTCGGGCTCTAAAGTACACGGGTGGTCCCAGATGCCTGGTACCTGGCCTTGGGGTGATTAAGGTGGAGGAATGTGGCCTGCGGATGTGCAAGGTCCAGAGAGAGAAAGTGTGGCCCTGGCCGGGTGAGTTTGCATGTCACAGGCAAGCTGGGCTGAGCCCTTTGCTGTCTCAAAGGACTGGCCACACCAGGGAGGGGCAGTCTCTACGCAGCCAGAAAGGTTTTATAAGGTGTCAAAACATAATGTACAGGGCTTCCCTGGTGGCGCAGTGGTTGAGGGACGGGTTCGTGCCCCGGAGTGGCTGGGCCCGTGAGCCATGGCCGCTGAGCCTGCGCGTCCGGAGCCTGTGCTCCGCAACGGGAGAGGCCACAACAGTGAGAGCCCCGCGTACCGCAAAAAAAACAAAAACAAAAACAGAAAAACATAATGTACAGAAAATTTAAAAATATATACAATACAAAGTCAAACAGAAGCATAAAAATGAAACATTAACAAACTTACCCATCCCCTCCCTCACCCCGTTCTGCAATTCCATCTCATCTGAAGTAGAGTTAGCACTTTGGTGTGTGTTCTTCCAGGCTTTTCTCTCTTTGCAAACATATGCAAACAAACATACTGACTCCAACATAAGAATGTTTATAAACGTGGAGTCACACTCTGTACATCTCTCTGCTGCTTATGCTTTCACTTGACTATATTTCATGAACAGCCCTCCACATTAATACTTGTAGGTATAACTCATTACTGTTGGTATATGCTTTCTCTTTTATAGGATGATTTTCTAATTTATTCAACCACTGTGTCTTTATAGATGTGTAGGTTATTTTCAGTTGTTGGGTTTTTTTAATAACTACATGTGTGCTTTAATACACATCCTGGTGCATAAATCCCCATGTTCCAATGCTTTTATTTCCCCATGAGATTGTTGGACCAATGAATGCATTGTAAACGTGAATAGATATAATCCATAGCATCAGATTTTTTTTCCAAAATGTTTTAGCAGTTGAAACCAATGTCTGCAGTATGGAAGTTTACCACATTCTGATCAGCTCTGGCTGTTCTAAATGTTTTCATTTTTATAAATCTGATAGGTGATAATGGTTTCATTCTTTTTCTAATTTATTTTTCTCTTGACTATTAATAACACTGAACATCTCAAACAAAGAGCTTCTCTATTCAATTTTATAAGAACACTAAGAACTGTGGTTTTCTCCTGGTCTCTTATGAAGATTTGTTCCCCCTGAAGAAGCTGGTTGAGTTACAGCATATCACACATAAGAGCTGATTTTGCTCTTTTTCCTGCAAGTCTGCATTATACATCTTCTGTCTCCCTGGAATGAGATGAAATAAAAGTCTGGCCTTTTCCAAGTTCATTTGATTCAGGCTGTGTATAGGAATTTTGAAAAATTCTGTTTGTTATTATCTCATCTTGGAAAATAATGAAAAGAGAACAGCTGACAGCCTCTCGCTTCTGAATGTTGTCGTAATGTATTTTCTTGGAGGAAATAACATTGAATACATTTAGCTATTGAACATACTTGGTTTAAAACATACCATCATTTTGTGCTGTCACTGAGACCTGATGACACCAGTGTTTTGTGGTTTGGGTACCGTTAAGCCTTGTCTTGCTTAAGCAGGAAGAATCAGGGAACAAAAATCATTAAGCCCTGGTCTCTGTGGGTGAGTCTAAGGTAAATATACCTGTGAGAGCTACGCACTTACTTCTGATGTATTGGCCTTAGCAGGGAGATTGGCAAGGTGGCAGTGGGCTTATTTTAATAGCCAGGACCTGTGCCCAAGATCCGTGTAAGGGGGGTGATGCTGAGGTGGTAGTATTAGTCAGTGTTCTCCAGAGAAGCAAAACCAATAGGATCTCTCTCTCACCCGCTCTCTCCCTCATCTGTCTGTCTATCTATCTATCTATCTCTCTGTCTATCTGGAGGTTTAAGGAATTGGCTCATGCAGTTGCGAAGCTGACAAGTCTTAAATTTATACTACCACAAGCCAGTAGGCTGGAAATTCAGGTAAAAGTGGATTTGCAGTTTGGGATCCGAAGGCTGGAAACTCAGGCAGAATTTCTTCTTCTCCAGGAAACCTCAGTCTTAGCTTTTAAGGCCTTCAACAGATTGGATGGGGCACATTACGGAGGGTAATCTGCTTTAAAGTCAACTGATTGTAAATGTTAATCACATCAAATAAAACTACCTTTACAGTAATATCTAGATTAGTGTTTGACCGAACAGCTGAGCACCATATTCTTGCCAAGTTGACACACAAAATTAACCATCACTGTTGTGTATCATTTGCTTCAGAGGAGTTCAAATGACACAACCACTATTCTTTTCTCTATGGAGCAAGCAATTTAAAGTGGAGCCTGGCTGCAGTCCAGCTGTGTTCCAGGAGAGATTTCTAATGTCCCATTCATTTCTAGCACATCTACCCCCATGAGCAGCAAATGCAGAGACCATGAATATATCCTGCTTTAGGGAAAAGGTAGGAAAATATGAAGAGAATGCTTGATTCTTCTATTCTCCCACCTTCCTTCTTTTCCTCCTTTGTCCACTTAACCCAATAAACTGACCTCTTTTTCTTTTTAAAGTAGCTGGTGTTAAGAGTGCTCAATTGAAATGGAATAAAACATTCTTTTCTTGGCATAATTCTTCTAGCTAATGGGAAAAAACATTCTGGGCCATATGGATAATTTTAAGTAAAATTTGCACCTGAGTCATTGGCCTTAGCATCTATATACTTTTTTAAAGATTTATTTATTTGTTTGTTTGTTTGGTTTTGGCTGCATTGGGTCTTAGTCGCAGCAAGCAAGGTCTCCGTTGAGGCATGCGGGCTCTTCGTTGCGGGCTTCTCTCTAGTTGTGGTGTGGGCTCCTGGGCTCATGGGCTCTTGTAGTTGTGGCGTGCGGGCTTAGCTGCCCTGCAGCATGTGAGATGTTAGTTCCCTGACCAGGGATCGAACCCGCGTCCCCTGCATTGGAGGGAAGATTCTTTACTGCTGGACCACCAGGGAAATCCCTAGCATTTATATTGATGAAATATATTGGAGAACTTAAAAAAGTCCACTTCTACTTCACTTGTGTAATTAAAAAAAATAACGGACTGAGGTGAAATTAATGTAACATAAATTATTTTAAAGTGAACAATTCATTAGCATTTAGCACATTCACAGTGTTGTGCAAACACCACCTCTCTCTAGTTCCAAAACATTTCCATCATTCCAAAGTGAAACTTTATCCATTAAGCCATTTCTCCCCACTCCCCATTCCTGTCAGCTCTTGGCACCCACTAATCTAGGTTCTATGGCTATGGATTTATCCACTCTGGATAGTTCTTATAAATGGAATCATACATATGTGACATTTTGTGTCTGGCTTCTTTAACTCAGCATAATGTTTTGGAAGTCCATCGATAGTGTAGCATACATCAGTACTTCATTTCTTTCAACAGCTGAATAATATCCACTTAATATATATAGCACAATTTGTTCATTTACCTGATGATGGGCATTTGGGTTGTTTCCACCTTTTGGCTATCGTGAATAGTGCTGCTATGAACACGTGTGTACATGTTCTTGTTTGAGTACCTGGTTTCAGTTCTTTCGGGTATATATCTAGGAGTGGAATTGCGGGGTCATATAACTTTTTGAGGAACTGTCAAACTGTCTTCCACAGTGGCTGAACCATTTTACATTCTCATCAGCAATGTATGAAGGCTCCAATTTCTCCACATCTTCTCATTTAACGTTTGTTGTATTTTGTTTTGTTTTCAAAATGTATTTCATTCTAGCCACCCTAGTGGGTGTGAAGTGGTACCTCATTGTGATTTTGATTTACATTTCCTTAACGACTAATAATGTTTTGTATCTCTTCATGTGCACTTGTGTAATTTTAGTATTGTAATTCCATCCTCAGTTCTAGGTACATGGCAGGGTTTCTCATCTGGTGTGGTATACATAGCATAGGTCACAGATATGCCAAATTATTGACCCCCTCAGCCCTTGGGGCTGCTGGGGGAGACTTTAGATGGTCAGAGTCCCTGGGGTCATTCATCTCAGGCTGTAAGCAGACTCCTCCACTTTCTCCATCATTCTCTATGTGTGCCAGTATGTGAATAATTTTGGAGGTACTGCTCTTTGGGGGTGTAGGAAACCAGAGTCCTCTTGATCCCTCTTAGTTAAGTGGACAACAAACTGACTCTGAGCTGTTTTATAACATTGGAATTCGTTTAATTTTTTTCAGAAATCATAACAACTTTCTGTAATGGCTCACTAAGAATAGCCATTCTTAGACTATGTTCCTAAAATAGGGCTATATATTAATGTAATTAGAAAAGTCTAGTGATATATCACAACAATCATGATAAGTCATTTAACTTTGGAGAATTTTAATCTTCAAAATAGCATACAACATATGCATACTTTACATACTAAAATGCAAAGCATTTAAAATACAAATACTATGTATTTGTTTTATATCATGACTTATGAGAGATAGATGTTTTGGATAAAATCCCAGTTCTAGGCAGTGTGAGGATCATCCATCCAAGGTTAACATCTTAAGGCAATGGTTAATGCCAGATATTTCAATAGTTTAGCTTATGAGATATTTCATATACCTGGTGCTTAATTAATAGTACTGTCTTTGAATGGCATTGGGAATCATAATTCAAATGAGCTCACAACATAATACCTTATTTAGAGTTATGTAGAAGAGCATTTAGTTGCATTTTAAAGTCCTTCTGAAGCTTCCTCTGACAGGGACTAGATGTTATCATGTCTGGCTTCTGGGCAGTAAGTAAAAAAATGTGCAACTGGATGCTCTTGGTGATGAAGAAGGCATTGAGACAGGCCCTTCAATCAGAGTCTCCAGCCTAATCCACTCCTGGAGGGCAAAGAGAAAGAGTTGATACCTGTTAGATTTTGTGAATCAATGGAAACATCATCTGAAACAAAATTCAGACACTCAACCTCAAGGGTCATGTTGACCAAGTCAACCCACCATTTCAGGTTCTTCTGGGTCTTAATCCAAAGCTCCTTTCCCCACCCAGGACATTTCTATGCTCAGAGAAAATAGAAAACCTCCCCTCCCCAAACATAGCCATTTCGTGCTAGTTATATCAGATTAAAATGAACATCATAGACAATATATGGTCAACGCAACCTAGAACATAAAGATTACTAAAGAAGACAATAGGAAGTGTCCCAGCAAGGCAATTAGCAACCTGATTGGTAAACTGTTGCAAACTGCACTACATATGCAGACACCATGGTTCTTCTCTCAACCCTGGTTTAGAGCCCTTCAAAATTCAGAACTGAGGGAAATGGACATCTTCTAGTTCTGGAACCACCCTAGTATCAGTATGAGCCCGGTAAACACACAGCTTTTGGAAAAAGAGTCAATGCCAGTCACAACCAGGAAGGAAAATCTATTGGATAAAATACATTTAAGATGAAAATTTCCTAATTATCTACAGGATGACTAGCACCAAGGAATGTTTACAGGCACATAGAAACTATAGGCAATCTGCTCTTTCTTATGGCAAATTGCAACAGGCAGAACTCTCCCACAGGAGCTGAACATGTCCACATGCCATCCCAAACACAGCTTCCCTGCATTTCTTAATAATGCTGTTTTACTGAAGAAATTAAGTTATACTATTTTGTCATTAGCAAAATAACAATATGCATGGAAATGACAGAAAGCCTGACTTCTGGAGAATATCTGCAAATAAATAATCAATCCTCTTGTGAAACCAATGCTAGAATATTATTACCTAGTTTAAAGGACTTTTGTCCTAAAATCAAATCTCATGAGAACCAGTGGCTAGAGGAAAAAAGTAGCAAAGGAAAAAGAAATAAAACAAAAACAACAGTATCAACAACAGAATCCTTATTTATAGCATCATTCTGTGCTAGCATGAGAACACTTATTTAAAAAATATCTTACCAGGATAGCAGAAATGGTTTTTCAAGTGGTAAGGAACATTTTGTTATAAACACTTTCTACCCGCAGTAGAATGCAAGAAATTGAAGGCACAGTAAAATCAACCCAAAGGTCAAATTATCCAAGTGATGTCTGTGAAATTAATGTATTTGCATTAGCTCATGTATATGAAAACATTAGTATCTGCTAACCTTGAGTTTAGAAAGAACCAATGATGGATGTTTAAGAAATGAGAATACAGCCAGGTGTCAGTGCTGTGCTTCTGAGGTGGGAGGGGCAACTTCAGGACATTAGTCTACAAGAGAACTCCCAGCTCCACGTAATATCAAATGGAGAAAATCTCCCAGAGATCTACATCTCAACACCAACACCCAGCTTCACTCAATGACCAGCAAGATACAGTGCTGGACACCCTATGCCAAACAACTAGCAAGACAGGACCACAATCCCACCCATTAGCAGAGAGGCTGCCTAAAATCATAATAAGGCCACAGACACCCCAAAATACACCACCAGACGTGGACCTGCCCACCAGAAAGACAAGATCCAGCCTCATCCACCAGAACACAGGCACTAGTCCCCTCCACCAGGAAGCCTACACAACCCACTGAACCAACTTTACCCACTGGGGACAGACACCAAAAACAACGGGAACTACGAACATGCAGCCTGCAAAAAGGAGACCCCAAACAAAGTAAGATAAGTAAAATGAGAAGACAGACAACCACACAGCAAATGAAGGAGCAAGATAAAAACCCACCAAACCTAACAAATGAAGAGGAAATAGGCAGTCTACCTGAAAAAGAATTCAGAATAATGATAGTAAAGATGATCCAAAATCTTGGAAATAAAATAGAGAAAATGCAAGAAACATTTAACAAGGACCTAGAAGAACTAAAGAGGAAACAAGCAACGATGAACAACACAATAAATGAAATTAAAAATACTCTAGAAGGGATCAATAGCAGAATAACTGAGGCAGAAGAACGGATAAGTGACCTGGAAGATAAAATAGTGGAAATAACTACTGCAGGGCAGAATAAAGAAAAAAGAATGAAAAGAACTGAGGACAGTCTCAGAGACCTCTGGGACAACATTAAATGCACCAACATTCGAATTATAGGGGTCCCAGAAGAAGAAGAGAAAAAGAAAGGGACTGAGAAAATATTTGAAGAGATTATAGTTGAAAACTTCCCTAATATGGGAAAGGAAATAGTTAATCAAGTCCAGGAAGCACAGAGAGTCCCATACAGGATAAATCCAAGGAGAAACACGCCAAGACACATATTAATCAAACTATCAAAAATTAAATACAAAGAAAAATTATTAAAAGCAGCAAGGGAAAAACAACAAATAACACACAAGGGAATCCCCATAAGGTTAACAGCTGATCTTTCAGGAGAAATTCTGCAAGCCAGAAGGGACTGGCAGGACATATTTAAAGTGATGAAGGAGAAAAACCTACAACCAAGATTACTCTACCCAGCAAGGATCTCATTCAGATTTGATGGAGAAATTAAAACCTTTATAGACAAGCAAAAGCTGAGAGAATTCAGCACCACCAAACCAGCTTTACAACAAATGCTAAAGGAACTTCTCTAGGCAAGAAACACAAGAGAAGGAAAAGACCTACAATAACAAACCCAAAACAATTAAGAAAATGGGAATAGGAACATACATATCGATAATTACCTTAAATGTAAATGGATTAAATGCTCCCACCAAAGACACAGACTGGCTGAATGGATACAAAAGCAAGACCCATATATATGCTGTCTACAAGAGATCCACTTCAGACCTAGGGACACATACAGACTGAAAGTGAGGGGATGGAAAAAGATATTCCATGCAAATGGAAACCAAAAGAAAACTGGAGTAGCAACTCTCATATCAGACAAAATAGACTTTAAAATAATGACTATTACAAGAGACAAAGAAGGACACTACATAATGATCAAGGGATTGATCCAAGAAGAAGATATAACAATCGTAAATAATTATGCACCCAACATAGGAGCACCTCAATACATAAGGCAAATACTAACAGCCATAAAAGGGGAAATCGACAGTAACACATTCATAGTAGGAGACTTTAACACCCCTACTATGGACTTTCACCAATGGACAGATCATCCAAAATGAAAATAAATAAGGAAACACAAGCTTTAAATGATACATTAAACAAGATGGACTTAATTGATATTTATAGGACATTCCATCCAAAAACAACAGAATACACATTTTTCTCAAGTGCTCATGGAGCATTCTCCAGGATAGATCATATCTTGGGTCACAAATCAAGCCTTGGTAAATTTAAGGAAATTGAAATCATATCAAGTATCTTTTCTAACCACAACGCTATGAGACTAGATATCAATTACAGGAAAAAATCTGTAAAAAATACAAGCACATGGAGGTTAAACAATACACTACTTAATAACCAAGAGATCACTGAAGAAATCAAAGAGGAAATCAAAAAATACCTAGAAACAAATGACAAGGAAAACACGACGACCCAAAACCTATGGGATGCAGCAAAAGCAGTTCTAAGAGGGAAGTTTATAGCAATACAATCCTACCTTAAGAAACAAGAAACATCTCAAATAAACAACCTAACCTTACACCTAAAGCAATTAGAGAAAGAAGAACAAAAAACCCCCAAAATTAGCAGAAGGAAAGAAATCATAAAGATCAGATTAGAAATAAATGAAAAAGAAATGAAGGAAACGATAGCAAAGATCAATAAAGCTAAAAGCTGGTTCTTTGAGAAGATAAACAAAACTGATAAACCATTAGCCACACTCATCAAAAAAAAAGGGAGAAGATTCAAATCAGTAGAATTAGAAGTGAAAAAGGAGAAGTAACAACGAACACTGCAGAAATACAAAAGATCATGAGAGATTACTACAAGGCAACTCTATGCCAATAAAATGGACAACCTGGAAGAAATGCACAAATTCTTACAAATTCACGACCTTCTGAGACTGAGCCAGGAAGAAGTAGAAAATATGAACAGACCAATCACAAGCACTGAAATTGAAACGGTGATTAAAAATCTTCCAACAAACAAAAGCCCAGGACCAGATGGATTCACGGGCGAATTCTATCAAACATTTAGAGAATAGCTAATACCTATCCTTCTCAAACTCTTCCAAAATGTAGCAGAAGGAGGAACACTCCCAAATTCATTCTATAAGGCCACCATCACCCTGATACCAAAACCAGACAAAGATGTCACAAAGAAAGAAAACTACAGACCAATATCACTGATGAACATAGATGCAAAAATCCTCAACAAAATACTAGCAAACAGAATCCAACAGCACATTAAAAGGATCATACACCATGATCAGGTGGGGTTTATTCCAGGAATGCAAGGATTCTTCAATATATGCAAGTCAATCAACGTGATACACCATATTAACAAATTGAAGGAGAAAAACCATATGATCATCTCAATCGATGCAGAGAAAGCTTTTCACAAAATTCAACACCCATTTATGATAAAAACCCTCCAGAATGTAGGCATAGAGGGAACTTTCCTCAGCATGATAAAGGCCATATATGAGAAACCCACAGCCAACATCGTCCTCAATGGTGAAAAACTGAAAGCATTTCCACTAAGATCAGGAACAAGACAAGGTTGCCCACTCTCACAACTATTATTCAACACAGTTTTGGAAGTTTTAGCCACAGCAATCAGAGAAGAAAAGAAAAGAAAAGGAATCCAAACCGGAAAAGAAGAAGTAAAGCTGTCACTGTTTGCAGATGACATGATACTATACATAGAAAATCCTAAAGATGCTACCAGAAAACTACTAGAGCTAATCAATGAATTTGGTAAAGTAACAGGATAGAAAATTAATGCACAGAAATCTCTGGTGTTCCTATACACTAATGATGAAAAATCTGAAAGTGAAATTAAGAAAACACTCCCATTTACCACTGCAACAAAAAGAATAAAATATCTGGGAATAAACCTACCTAAGGAGACAAAAGACCTGTATGCAGAAAATTATAAGACACTGATGAAAGAAATTAAAGATGATACAAATAGTTGGAGAGATATACCATGTTCTTGGATTGGAAGAATCAACATTGTGAAAATGACTCTACTACCCAAAGCAATCTACAGATTCAATGCAATCCCTATCAAACTACCACTGGCAGTTTTCACAGAACTAGAACAAAAAATTTCACAATTTGTATGGAAACACAAAAGACCCCGAATAGCCAAAGCAATCTTGAGAACGAAAAACGGAGCTGGAGGAATCAGGCTTCCTGACTTCAGACTATACTACAAAGCTACAGTAATCAAGACAGTATAGTACTGGCACAAAAACAGAAATATAGATCAATGGAACAGGATAGAAAGCCCAGAGATAAACCCACGCACATACGGTCACCTTATCTTTGGTAAAGGAGGCAGGAATGTACAGTGGAGAAAGGAAAGCCTCTTCAGTAAGTCGTGCTGGGAAAACTGGACAGGTACATGTAAAAGTATGAGATTAGAACACTCCCTAACACCATACACAAAAATAAGCTCAAAATGGATTAAAGACCTAAATGTAAGGCCAGACACTATCAAACTCTTAGAGGAAAACATAGGCAGAACACTCTATGACATAAATCACAGCAAGATCCTTTTTGACGCACCTCCTAGAGAAATGGAAATAAAAACACAAATAAACAAATGGGACCTAATGAAACTTCAAAGCTTTTGCACAGCAAAGGAAACCCTAAACAAGACCAAAAGACAACCCTCAGAATGGGAGAGAATATTTGCAAATGAAGCAACTGACAAAGGATTAATCTCCAAAATTTATAAGCAGCTCATGCAGCTCAATAACAAAAAAACAAACAACCCAATCCAAAAATGGGCAGAAGGCCTAAACAGAGATTTCTCCAAAGAAGATATACAGACTGCCAACAAACACATGAAAGAATGCTCAACATCATTAATCATTAGAGAAATGCAAATCAAAAGTACAATGAGATATCATCTCACACCAGTCAGAACGGCCATGATCAAAAAATCTAGAAACAATAAATGCTGGAGAGGGTGTGGAGAAAAGGGAACCCTCTTGCATTGTTGGTGGGAATGTAAATTGATACAGCCACTGTGCAGAACAGTATGGAGGTTCCTTAAAAAACTACAAATAGAACTACCATAATACCCAGCAATCCCACTACTGGGCATATACCCTGAGAAAACCATAATTCAAGAAGAGTCATGTACCAAAATGTTCATTGCAGCTCTATTTACAATAGCCAGGAGATGGAAGCAACCTAAGTGTCCATCATCAGATGAATGGGTAAAGAAGATGTGACACATGTATACAATGGAATATTACTCAGCCATAAAAATAAACAAAACTGAGCTATTTGTAATGAGGTGGATAGACCTAGAGTCTGTCATACAGAGTGAAGTTAGTCAGAAGGAGAAAGACAAATACCGTATGCTAACACATATATATGGAATTTAAGAAAACAAAATGTCATGAAGAACCTAGGGGTAAGACAGGAATAAAGACACAGACCTACTAGAGAATGAACTTGAGGATATGGGGAAGGGGAAGGGTAAGCTGTGACAAAGCGAGAGAGAGGCATGGACATATATACACTACCAAATGTAAAATAGATAGCTAGTGGGAAACAGCTGCATAGCACAGGGAGATCAGCTCGGTACATTGTGACTGCCTGGAGGGGTGGGATAGGGAGGGTGGGAGGGAGGGAGACGCAAGAGGGAAGAGATATGGGAACATATGTATATGTATAACTGATTCACTTTGTTGTAAAGCAGAAACCAACACACCATTGTAAAGCAATTATACTCCAATAAAGATGTAACAAAAAATAAAATAAAATAAAAAATAAAAAGTCTAGCATCCAAAAAACTAAAAATAGAATTACCATATGACCCAGCAATCCCACCACTGGGCATCTACCCAGAGAAAACCATAATTCAAAAAGACACATGCACCCCAATGTTCATTGCAGCACTATTTACAATAGCCAGGTCACGGAAGCAACCTAAATGCCCACTGACAGACAATTGGATAAAGAAGATGTGGTACATATACACAATGGAATATTACTCAGCCATAAAAAGGAACGAAATTGGGTCATTTGTAGAGACGTGGATGGATCTAGAGACTGTCATACAGAGTAAAGTAAGTCAGAAAGAGAAAAACAAATATCGTATATTAACGCATATATGTGGAACCTAGAAAAATGGTACCGATGAACTGGTTTGCAGGGCAGAAATAGAGCCACAGATGTAGAGAACAAACGTATGGACACCAAGGGGGTAAAGTGGTGGTGGTGTGATGAATTGGGAGATTGGGATTGACATGTATACACTGATGTGTATAAAATGGATAACGAATAACAACCTGCTGTATAAAAAAATAAATACGATTCTAAAATTCATAAAGAAAAACCCATGCTGTTGATGAACCTCCTATTCATCAGTACGTCACCAGCTCACAGATATCAATTTATTTTTATAATGTACTCATAAATCAGCTTGATGGATTTTTTCCTTATAATGAGCAGAATATTATGCATATCAGGGACAGGCAAATTAATCATTAACCTAGGGGTCATGGAAAATTAATTTAGAGTGAGTTGACAGCTGTCGTGTGGGTCATTATTACCTTGTTAGAGACAAAGCTTGCTGATATTTCTTTAATACTACTGTGAGATAACAGAAAAAATATATATTTGGGTCTCTGCCCGAGTTCCTGCAACAGAGCTCCTAAAACTCTTGCAATTTCCTAGTGATAAGAGCACTGAGAACATCTTCTGTTCTAATATTTGGTCTTTGAGCCCCCATCCTGACACAGAGTTCCTAAACCCCTTGCAATTTCCTGGATGAAAACAGTGTCCTTTGTTCTAATAACATGACTCTTGGTGGGTTCCTGAATGGGGGCTGGTCACCAGAAAGACCAAGCCATGATTAGAAAATTAGAATTTTCAGCACCATCCCCTTCTGCAGCGAGGGAAGAGGGGATACAAGTGGAGTTAATGATTGATCATCCCTGTGTGATAAAGCCCTCCATGAAAATTCCAATAGTTTGGGGTTTGAAGAGCTTCTAGGTGGTGGCCATGTGGAGGTGCTGGGAGAGTGGCACACCTGCACAGGGCATGAAAGCTCCGCCCCTTCCCACACACCTGTCCTACACATCTCTTCCACCTGGGTGTTCATCTGTGTCCTTTATCATATCCTTTTAAAATAAACTGGTAAACAGTAAATAAACTGTTTTCCTGAGTCTGTAAGCTGCTCTAGCAAATTAATGAAACCTGAGAAGGGATCATGGGAACGTCTGATGTATAGCCAATTTCTCAGAAGCACAAGTGACAAACTGGCTTTGCTATCGGCGTCTGAAGTGGGATGAGGGCAATCTTGCGGGATGGAGCCCTTAACCTGTGGAATCTGATGCCATCTCCCAGTAAATGGTGTCAGATTTGAGTTATTAAATTGTAGGACCCCCAGCTAGTGTTGCATAGAATGGCTTGAAACTCCCACGCGGTAGTGTCCATAGCATTCTGAGTGTGATGGTTGTGTAAAAGTAAAGGAGAGACACAGTCAGTAGTGTAGGTTTTTGCTACACAAGTACCGTATTATAGTTTTTAATGTTAATGAAAAGTACCACAGGCTTTATAGCCAGGGTTATTATTATCACTTTGTAGATAATTAAGTTGTGTTTCTACATCTTACCAAAATAATTTTTATCATTGAGTATTGGTATTAGAGTCTCATGTGTGTTCAGTAGTTGTCATGTGGCCAGAGAGAGTTCATGGAGTCTCTCTAGTGTCTAATTTATTAGAATTTTGGCGTTACGTCTGTTTGACACAAAATTGAGTAACTTCAGAGTGTAAAAGTTACCTAGAGACACTCCAACATCATTTTGTAATTTTACAGATAATTTTACAAATGAAGGAATTTGAGCGTAGAAATGTGATGTAATTAGTACAGAATCACAGTTAGCGGAAGAGCTAAATGCAGGATCCAGGCGTTGGACTCTGGTCCCCAAGTTCTTCCTTAAAATGTAAGGAGTGAGTGAAGGAGCTCCCTCTGAGGGAGGCCTGTCCAGGATATCATCAACTAGAGCAAGAATTCAGCATTCATAACACTGAGAGGCTGCAGGTAGTAATTTTAAGGAGAATAAGAAAAGTATATTGACTTGCATTTGACAACTCTGACTTTACTTTCTCTAAACTTATTTGCATTTGTAGCCATTGCAAACCTAACCAGAGCATTAGAAATATGTTTTTATTGGCAGAGATCTCATTTTTCAAATGGCGTCATTTTGTAACTCTGTTATCAAGCTATCAATTTAATCTACAAAATCGATTAAAATTATGTTTTGATACTTTCTTGGTTTTTTGTTTTGTGGGTTGGTTGGTTGGTTGTTAGGTTGTGATTCATTTATTTTTGTTTGTGGTCTAATATCAGTGCTGCCTAGGATATGGCAAGTTTGCTAATGATGCTAATTAAGTTTACATGTTATTTAGTTTTTCTTTTTTTTAATCGCCGACACTCCACCTTGATGTTGAACTGCTCATTGCACCACGGAGCTCAGAAATATCCTCCTTTTTGTATGTGAAGTATGTCCACTTAGCATGTAGAATTAGCATGGGTTTAGTTCCCTTTAGACATTTTATGGTCGACTGTACAAAAGCACAATGAAAATAACCAGGGTTCAGAAGATGTTTTTATAGAGCAGAAATAATGAGCCTGATTCTCTGACTCACAGGCTACAGATGGATCCCACTGTCAGGTTAGCAAGAGAGGAAGAAAGAAAACAATTTTCTCTTGCCGTTGGTCAGGAACAGGTTGTAACCTCCTTGTTTCTTCTATCCCCAGAGCCTACTGCATCCCGGAGAATAGAGCTGCCCCCTCAAGCCCCTGGGCACCGACTTCCCAGCCTGACCGCTGTTCAGCCAAGCTCTTGTGATGCAGCACAGAGGGCGACACGATTCTCAGGAGCCAGAGCCTTGGAACAGCTGCCAGGCAAGGCCTCCTTTCATTGGCTGTTCCCCTCCCATGGATATGAGGGGATCCTCTGAGCTCGTAGACACTGGCGGCGTCCTTGTGATCATCATCTCGAACAAAGGAGCAAGTGAGTTTTTGTTTGTTTGATTTTACTGTCAATTATTGTTCATCCATTTAGGGCTGAGATTGAGTTTTTTGTTTTTTTTGCGGTACGCGGGCCTCTCACTGTTGTGGCCTCTCCCGTTGCGGCCTCTCCCGTTGCGGAGCACAGGCTCCGGACGTGCAAGCTCAGCGGCCATGGCTCACAGGCCCAGCCGCTCCGCAGCACGTGGGATCTTCCCGGACCGGGGCACGAACCCGTATCCCCTGCATCGGCAGGCAGGCTCTCAACCACTGTGCCACCAGGGAAGCCCTGAGATTGAGTTTTTAAATCATAGTAGATGACTTTGAAGAAGCTAAGGGCCAAAAGACTTTTCCCCAAGGTCTGTAACCAGCTAGTGGCAGAGTTTGCATTTATTCCTCTTTCTACCACACCACCCTTTATTTCTTTCTCTCTACAGTGTCTACATACCAGTTGCTCAATAGACAGTTACTGGTTTAATCTGATTCAGTTAAGTTAATCATCATATGCGTTAACCTCATCATAGCATTTGGTCTCTGCCCCAAATCTTATGCCCAGGGAGTAACTCCAGCTCAGACACGAGCTCCCTCCACCCTCCTCTGGAGGCCCGCTGGAGCTGTGGGAAAGCTCAGGCTCCCATTCCTGCATCCTTGAGACCTAGCAATGGTGCAGCAGAGGAGAACCATCCCCCATGACTGTCTAACCAACCCCTCTGGGTTTTGTTCACCTTCTCTGGGAGCTATTCATCCACCCTAGGGTGTGGAGCTGAAAACAAATCAGTCAGTCGACTCGTGGTCAACGACCATTTTCTGGTGCCTCCTCTGCGCCTGGTAGAGTGCTGGGCCCTGGGAATATAGCGATACAAGATGTGGCTCTTTCCTGCAAGGGGCTCAAGGATGGGGGACTGTGGCTGGCCGGGCCCAAGCCTTCTTAGGCCTGATGAGCAGAATGCAGACCTGCCTTATCTGCAAGTAGCTAGAGCCTGGAGAGCCATCCTGATAATTTACAAGGCAAGTTCATGAACTTCCCATCAAGCTTGTGACTGGTGGTTTCCTTTTCCCACCCAAGACTCCTGTTGGGGCACCTCTGTGAGGACTGGGTGGGGCAGTGAGAGGTGAGGCCACTCTCCTGCGTGCTTGTACGGGTTTCCCCCGCTGTCCGAAAGCGGAGCGTTCCTACGAAACCTTTCCTAAGCCAAAACGGCATAAAGGGAAGAAGCAATTACCTTAGGACACATCTTATTAACAGATGCTCAGAATACATCAGGATGAAGCACAGATGCCCACAGACACAGTTCAAAGCTTATGGTGGCTTGATGCTGAGATGCTGAGTGTGGTTCCCAGGGAAGGGGCCTCGTGGGACCACTCCAGGTGCACGGGGTGCATGCTGCCTCTATAAAGGCTGCTGCAAAACACATGCTGAACGCTAATTTTCGCTTTTTGCCTTTTTTCGTAAAAGAGAATATCCTCTTCAGACTTATTTTGGTTACGGAAAACAGGTACTAACGCAGGCCTTTAGTAAAAGCGAAGTGTTTAAGTGGTGTAAAGTGAATTTTCGAAAAGCCAGCATACCTAGATCTAGATCTGTTACACAGCCTCGTTACAGATTTGAATTTCACAAAAGTGAAAGCAACTGAAATCCTATTTGTCATTCTTTCCCATCTTTGATCTCGGACCGGCTATTTATTGCCTGCTGCAGGTCATTTGGAGTCAGTAGGGTGGATAAGAATAACTTGCACTGTAGCAGGAGTAAGAAGAGTGGGATAAAGGTCAGCTTGCCTAGCCACCAGGAGGCCTGCTTCTTTTTTTTTTTTTTTTCAATTCTTTTTCATTGTGGTTTATTACGGGATATTGAATATAGTTTCCTGTGCTATACAATAAGACCTTGTTGTTTATCCATTCTATATATAATAGTTTGCATCTGCTAGTTCCAAACTCTCAATCTAACCCTCCCCTGCACCCCTCCTTGGCAACCACAAGTCTGTTCTCTGTCTGTGAGTCTGTTTCTGTTTCGTAGATAAGTTCATTCATTTCACATTTTAGACTCCATATATAAGTGATATCATGTGGTATTCGCCTTTTTCTTTCTGACTTAACTTCACTTAGTATGATAATCTCTAGGTCCATCTATGTAGCTGCAAATGGCAAAATTTCATTCTTTTTTATGGCTGAGTAGTATTCCATTGTACATATGTACCACATCTTCTTTATGCATTCATCTGTCCGTGGACATTTAGATTGTTTCCATGTCTTGGCTATTGTAAACACTGCTGCTATGAACATAGGGGTGCATGTATCTTTTCAACTTATAGTTTTGTCCTGATATGTATCCAGGAGCGGGAATGCTGGATCATATGGTAACTCTATTTTTAGTTTTTTGAGGAACCTCCATTATGTTTTCCATAGTGGCTGTACCACGTTACATTTCTACCAACAGTATAGGAGGGTAACCTTTTCTCCACACCCTCTCCAGCATTTGTTATTTGTAGACTTTTTAAAAAAATTAATCTATTTATTTATTTATTTTATTTTTGGCTGCATTGGGTCTGCATTGCTGCACACGGACTTTCTCTAGTTGCAGCGAGTGGGGGCTACTCTTCGTTGTGGTGCGCGGGCTTCTCATTGTGGTGGCTTCTCTTGTTGCGGAGCACAGGCTCTGGGCAAGCGGGCTTCAGTAGTTGTGGCGTGCAGGCTTCAGTAGTTGTGACACGTGGGCTCAGTAGCTGTGGCTCAAGGGCTCTAGAGCGCAGGCTCAGTAGTTGTGGCGCACGGGCTTAGTTGCTCCGCGGCACATGGGATCTTCCCGGACCAGGGCTCGAATCCGTGTCCCCTGCATTGGCAGGTGGATTCTTAACCACTGCGCCACCAGGGTGAGCCCTGTAGACTTTTTAACGATGGCCATTCTGACCAGTGTGAGGTGGTACTTCACTGTAGTCTTGATTTGCATTTCTCTAATAATTAGTGATGTTGAGCATGTTTTCATGTGCCTATTTCAGGAGGCCTGCTTCTTGGCCTCCACGTTCTAGCCCAGAGCAGCCAGACTCTGTGCCCTGAACGCACGTGGCATTGTAGGAGGGGATTGAGGTAGAAGACCTTGTGCCACAACCAAGTCCCCCTCTTGGCCAACACCAAATGGAACCAAACACAGATCAATCTGGAGAAGGTTTAGATGGAGGAGAACGTGGTTCAGGCTGCCTAGCTGGGGACAAAGGCTGCAGCTTAACTGCTGGTGGTGGCAGTGACTCTAGCCCCTCCTGAGCCTTGTCCCAGCTGCTGTGCTGTCACGGCCATTCTCGAAAATCCCAGGGGTCCCTCCCCATTCATTCCATGGGGAGGTTCCGAGGAAGGGGAGTCCCAGCAGTGGTGGCCTTTCTTCTCCAAAGACTAGCACCACATCTAGACTTGTAGCAGGCAGCTAAGGCGGAGCTGGTTGGAACCATTCACTACGCTATCATCCAGTACATGCTAGTGGGCCTGTGGGGAGTCTCCATTACTGCAGAGATGAGATGCTGTCACCATCAGATGGTGGAGCTGGTGAGTCAGGAACAGAACCCTGGTTTTGAAAAGTGACCTGAGCCTTTGCTAGGGCAACGGGCACAAAGGCTGGTCACAGTGATGTCATCTAAGCTGCATCAAATTAAGGAGCCCTTAAGAGGTCCAAGGCTGAGGAGGGTGTGCCCTTCCTCCCTGGGCACGGAGAGGAGGGGAACTCCTATTCAAAATGAGTCGGGGCTAAGGAACCTGGACCAGCATTGTCACTTGTGATCACGTGAGCTCTGTGCGTGACCCTTGGGTCCCTACAGAAGCCAAGGGCTGAGGAGGCAGGGGCAGTAATGTGCCTTGTGGGGTACAAGGCAGCCCGTTGAGTGCTGGCGTGGCTCCCCCCGGCCCCCACCCCCAGCTGTAGCTAGGAGCTCTCCAACCCGCAGTGTTCCTCACCCCCCCGGGGGACCTTGTCTATATCCCTTGAAGAGGCCCCTCGCTGATAATGAGTGAGGCAGTGGAACAGCACCTGCCACTCAATTGTACCCTTCTTCTGAGTATCCTTTGCGCATTTGCAAGCCCTCAAACCTGGACTGGATTTTTGAGTTCTGGCCGAGCACACGCGGGAATCACGTATAGAGCAGAAAACTATTCAAGTTCGGCAAGAGCTGGGTGGGCGATCCACACCTGCTTTCACAGAAGTGGGTACCAGTGACACCTAACCCAGTCCCAGGTGGGCGACCTGAGGCTCTCAACTCATGCGCTGAATTGGGAGGAATGAAAAGTTATTCAAGAGAAGGTGGCTGGGGATGGATGTGTAGGAGAAAGACATTCCAGGCAGAAGGGACAGTGTAAGCAAGGGTGTGGAGTTCAGGGAACTGGTGGTAGGGTTGCTCAGTCTTTATTGGCAAAGTTATTCCCAAGACTCTCAGGAAGTTTCTATTAAGGCATTCAGTCATTCAACAGACATGTATTGAATGCCCACAGTGTACAAGGCAAAAGGCATTAAAAAGGTTAATAAGGCTTGAGAGAAAGAGGTGAGGGAGATTAAGAGGTACAGACTTCCAGCTGCAAAATAAATGAGACATGGGTATGAAATGTACAGGGTGGGGAATATAGAAAACAAGAAAAAAGAGGTGTAAATGTTAAATGTGTCCAGTTTTGTTGCAGAACAGTTATACCTCCATAAAGCTAAAAAGTTTTTCCCTAATGTTAAAAATTGAAATAAAAAAGTTGATAAGGCTTATTCTCTGTCCTCAAAGAACTCACAATTTAGCAAATATTATTTATAAAGGAACAGATGCAATGATAGACGTTAGAACACAATGTTATAGGAACATGAAGAATGGACTGATTACTTGTGATTAAGCAAGTCAGGAAGGCTTCACAGGGGAAGAGATTTTGAAATTATCAAATAGAATGGGAAAGGGACATTTGCATTGCCAAGATGTTTAAACATGTCCAGACTTATTTTAGTTTGCCCTATTTGTGAGAATGCTTCAACTGTCGAGATGCTTATAAATTAGATGCTAATTAATGAAGTGAAAATGACGCAGGGAAGAGATCCAGATTTCTTTTAGAATGGCAGGGTAGAAAAGAGCTCCTTTCTAACGTTAAGTTATGCAAATAAAACTAACTGCATTTATAATTGTAAGAGAATTGGGAATGTTATTTAATATGTAAATATATTCTAACAGGGAATATTTATAATGCTAACAAATTTTCTATCTAAGATAATGTATATTTATTATCATTCATTTCTAGTTTTTTTGAAATAATTTTCTCCTCAATATTAATGTTTTTCTTCCCTCGTGCATAAATATAGTATATTTGCTCTAGCACAGTTTCTCAAACTTGATGGGCCCTGCTCTGCTTTCATTTTCTATCCCTGCTTTAAAAAATAATTTTTTTATTGGGTTATAACATACATACCTGCACATATCTTATTAAGGGTATCATTCAATAAATTTTTACACATGGATGTATTTATGTAACTACAATTCAGATTAAAATATAAAGCACTTCCAGAACCTTCCAAGGTTCCTTCATGCCATCTCCCAATTAATACAAAACTCTGCAGAGGTGACTACTGTTGTGAGTCTTTCACTGTGGATTAGTTTTGCCTGTTTTTGAACTTTATATAAATGGACTTGTAGAGGATATACATTTTTGAGTCTGGCTGCTTTTGCCAACATTATGTCTCTAAGGCTGAACCGTGTCCCAGGTAGTTTGTTCTTTTTCCTTGATGTGGTGTTATATTTTATTTATGAATATACCAAACTTACATATCTGTTTCTGTTGATGGCATATTTCCAGTTTGGGGCTATCATGAACAAGTCTTAGAGATGTCTTTGGTGGACATATGCATTCATTTCTCCAGGGTAAACAGAGGAGTGGAATTGCTGGGTCATACCATAGATGTATGTTGGACTTTAGTAGAAACTGCTACTGAGTTTTCCAAGTGCAATGATTTAAACTTCTCCTAGCTGGAACGAGAGACTTGGTAATCTCAGTCTTTTTAATTTTAGCCATTCTAGAGAGTGTATAATATAGCTCATTGTTTTGATTTTCATTTCCCTGATGACAATGTTGAGAACCTTTTCATTTGCTTATTGGCCATTTGGATATCCTCTTGCGAAAGCCCTATTTTAATATTTTGCCCATTTTTTAAAAGTTGGGTTGTCCTTTTTTCATTGAACTGTAGGGTTCCTATTTTAAGATGAGTCCTCTGACAGATACGTGTATTGCAAATGTCTTCTCCAGGTCTGTGGTGTGCCTTTCACTCTTTTCATGCTGTCTTTTTGTTGGAAAGAAGTTCTTGACTTTAATAGCATTCAGATGGGTCAATCTTTTCTCTTGTGGTTAGTGCATCCTGTCCTTTTAAAGAAATATTTGCCTCCTCGAGAGAAAACTTCTAATGAAATGAAGATAAAAATTTTAACATCTCTCATAGAACCCTCAAGCCTCTGTGAATACAAATTTAGAGTCCCATTTGAGAGCCATGCTCTCATATATTGTTATAGAACATTCTATCCTCAGATAGACAGATCCCCCCCAGAACAACACCAAAATACAAACATGGTAGGATTCCATTTTAAACCAAATAGGCAAGAGGTTTTAACTTTAAAGGAGCAGCTATTCAGAACTGTAAATAAATATAATATAGGTAAATATATAAAATAAATATTTTTGCTCCACTGTGTTTCAAAGATTCAATAATATGAAAAATTTCTGAAAAAAGAGTGTGAGATGAGAAAATCAATTCACTTTAAAGCATCAGAGCAAAACCTTGGTCCTTCCCCTCTCTGCCTAATTAGGCACACTCATCTCTCCCCTTGACCTACTTTTATCACTACTCCAACACACACACACACACACACACACACACACACAAACACACACACACGATACTTGTCCCAAGGAAGAACACAACTGAGATATTTATGGCTTCTGAAACCTGCTCTAACTTGACGGTCCACAAACATAACAGATGGTCTATAATAACTGAACTGTTGTTGAATGTGTCTTTAATGGTTATTTCTTAAAATTTAAAACACATGGAGAGTCATTATTCCCACTAAAGGAGCATACACATATTTTCATTTTCTAGTAAGGCATATTATCATACAATTTTAGATAGACAGATATAGATAGATGGTAGAGAGCAAGGTAGATAGATAACAGATTTCAAATAATTAGGCATATTTAAACACAATTACCATCTGCCATATCGAACATAACTTTTCTAAGTTTCTGAAAAGCTGATAAATGTCAGGGTCTTGGGTAGTAGCATGCCTTTCTTCATGGTACCCCAGAATTCAGAGTACTAGTTCTATATGGATTCTTTGTATAAATGGGAGTTTCATAATCTACAGAACATTTCTCTCTCTAGCAAGGTTCCAACTAGAAATAAAGAGACACACCAAGAGTTTTTACGCCTTAACGAGGGTCAGAGCAAATCACTGAAATAATTGAAACTGTATTTTAAAACTTGGCAGAGAGACCTTCTCTTAATGTTCAAAGATAATTCACAATACTAAGGCTCTGTATTTTTTTTTTTTTTTAGATTCAGTAGTATTTATTTATTTGACCACACCACGCGGCTTGTGGGATCCTAGTTCCCTGACCAGGGATGGAACTCGTGCCCCCTGCAGTGGAAGCAAGGAGTCCTAACCACTTGGACCACCAGGGGATTCCCCTCTGTATTTTTTTGAGTGTGATCTTTCCCCAATTTGTCATGATTATTTTGAGAAAAAAAAAGAACCCTCAGTGCAAGAATATTGTCTTTAGTTTTCTTCATTTGTTCATTCATTTTTAATGCTTCGTTTATAAAAGAAATTTTGTTCATATGTGAATAATAAATGCAACCAAGGGTTACGTATGCTTTGACAGAATGTGGTATGGGGAGCAGTGAGCCTCAAATGAAGAAGGTCATTCCATTTGGGGTGGGGAGGGATTTCGGAAGGCTTTGTAAAAGAGCCATAGAATGACTTTTGAAAGATGTGTAGGTTCTTCACTTATCCATGTCCGCTCTTCCTTGACTTCCTTTTACTGTTTCTTCACTGCTGTTCTGTTCTCCAAAAATCTTTTCATGGATGTCTTATCACTGGTATAACCACTGTGGGTGGAATCTGGAAGATCCCTTTAGTCCCAATCCTGAAGAATTCATATCTGCCCCTGGGCTCAATGTCAACAGATCACTCACCGAGAACAGAGTGTATAAGAGACTGCTTAGGGTAGATGCTTGCAAGATGTCAGATCAGAGAGATACCTTGTATTTGTAGGAAAGCTCTGGACGTCTGACTTGGGCAGCAGAGGTACAGAAAATTTGGTCTCTTTGGTTTAGCTTTGAAATTCTAATGAAAGTTGGGTTTTCAGTCATCCATTCTGTGTTGGACTGTTCCTTCCCCTGCGCTTAAGTACATTTCATTCTGTTCTACTTGGAGCAGGACTGAAGTTCAAATAGCAAGGAGCCTAATAATGCCAGATTTCGAACAATTAGATTCCCCAGGAGTTTTATTTCAATAATTAGGATGGACGTGAACCAGCTGAGTTGTTCTTCCTCTGGTCCAGTTCACAAGGAGACTTTGGTTTCTTGGGGAGGAGGCCGCATCTAGATTCCACTATGTTTTTTTTTTTTCTGCTAAACTTTTTCTGAAACTTTACAACTGATTATTGAACAACATCCTCAGCAGAGGGATTCCGATAATTAATTAAAACAAAATACGGAGATAACAATTTGAGCTGAAGAAATTATGTATTATTCATCAAACAAAAAAAACTCTTTGCTGTTGGTAAGGTAATGGGCTAGACTTTTCAATCCTGACAAGTTTTTGTTTTTTAATTCTTTCCCAAAGGGCCATGCTTATTTCTTTTTCACATTGTTATCGGACACATTTTCTACTTCAAGATTGTTGCTCAGCAAGTTTAAATTAGGAAGACATTTTTATTAAGCGGGAAAGAAGTTAGGATTTTTAAAAGTTTAGTCTTTCAATCAGAGGGAAGGAGAGAGGAAGGGAGTGGAAGGGGGAGTGTGTGCATGTTATATTAAGAGATGCAGGGATCTAGTATGGGGAAAAGAAACATTTTCAAAAAATTGAAACAGTTATGATAGACCTTTCTCTAGTGGGTGTTGAAAAAGTACAGGTCTTCTTTTGATCTGGTGTTGATTAGATCTGGTGTGGTAAGCTTTAGAAACAGTGGTACCTAAGGTCTCTGATCATTTCCCTGGGTGAAGGCATGTAGGCTAACATGGAAACTTTATAGTCTTGTTACAATTACTTTGTTCAAAATGTCTTTCCAACTATATTTCTGTTGCCCTAGCTTCTGGTGTTGTTTCTTAAGAGCTTCAAATTAAAATCTTAATAATGTTAACATTGTCACGGGCAAAACCTTGATGCTTCTACCCCGCGTGGGTAGAAAAGGTAAGGCTCGCCTTTAGCTAAGGCTTAGTCTTATTTTGATGTGCAACTCCTGACATTTGTTCTGATTCACAAGGTCTCTAAGGATACTAGAGAAGACATGCGGAAACACAGCTTTACCTGCACGCAGGTGAAGTCAAAAGCCACCTATTCAATTAAAAGTTCAAAAAGTTCCCTTCTTTTAATATTGTTTGCCTTGCTTTGAACTTTTTCTGTCAGAGCTGATGTTCTTGCCTTGTGATTAACATTTTCCCTACAGCCTTTGAGTTCGTTTGTTGTTCTGTTTTCTCTATTAGCTCTGTTTCCACAATTGTCAGCTCTTCTAATTTGGTGGTGTTCCTTCATAACACTGATTTTACTGAAAGGTTGAGTTATTTTTAGTTGTTTTCCCATATTTATATTTGCTTTGAGGTGAAGGGGTTGGGGGCATGTGAATGGAAAAGACTTGTCCTTGAATGGATGGTTGTTGGTGGTAACCTGTACATGTAGGATTCATAACATTTGATAATATTTGTTTTAATATTTTCATTGTTCTTTATGGCCGGTTTGCTGTCTGTCTTGGGGTAGGTGGAACTTGCCATGTTCAGTAAGAGAAAATATTCCACTTGCAGACGAGGCTGGCTTTGGTGATACAAGTGTGAGTAGGTTTGATAACGGTGGTGAGAATAAATGAATGAAGTCTAATTGCTGGCACAGAACAGGGCTTCTCCTCTTAAATCAAAATACCATCTTAACTGTTTTCTCACTGCTTCTTTCTAACAAGGCATTTCCCTGACTAACCCTTTTCCAGTGGCCACTATGCATTCCCTCAAAAAATCTGCAAGGCTCATTATTTTCTTTTGTAAATTTATTTATTTTATTTACTTATTTTTGGCTGCGTTGGGTCTTCGTTGCTGTGCACAGGCTTTCTCTAGCTGCGGCAAGCGGGGGCTACTCTTCGTTGCGGTGCGCAGGCTCCTCATTGCAGTGGCTTCTCTTGTTGTGGAGCACGGGCTTTAGGCGTGCGGGCTTCAGTAGTTTTGGTGCACGGGCTTAGTTGCTCCACGGTATGTGGGATCTTCCCGGACTAGGGCTCGAACCTGTGTCCCCTGCATTGGCAGGCGGATTATTAACCACTGTGCCACCAGGGAAGCCCCAAGCCTCATTATTGTGAGATCCCAGAATAATAGCTTTAAAACCAATACCATTGCTGGTTCAAACTGCCATTTTGAATGATCACATGGGATGGTACAGTAGAATCCTCAAGGTAATACCAAGGATCCTGGTCTTACGTTAGCCATGTTTCCTACAGTATCTCTTGGAAATGTATTGTACATTATCTGGGACACACAGCTTCCAGAAGCCACCCAGATTAGTTACATCTGAATCTGGGAGTGAAGTTGGGGGTGCTTGGGGCCCAGCCGTTTTTATAAGCAGCCCAAAATTGAGAAATGGCCACTGTTTCAACTTTCCATTTGTAATGAATATAAACCAAATTACTGCTATTAATAATTTTCAACTTTGAATCCTATGTCTGGATTTAGAGCAGTGATAAACTTTCTCTCTCTGCATCAGACTTTCTGGGGGTGCCCCTTGCTAAAGTGCATATCCATGGGACACATCCACAAAAAATTTCATGTGACTGGTGTCGGCCAGGGATCTCCTTTAGTAAACGAGAACTCCAAATAGTCTTTTGAAAATTAAATTTTCAGGACTATTGATCTAGTGATTTCTTCCCTGTTTCTGTCTGTCAAACATCAATTTGGTTGACACTTCAAATAGGGAAACATACACTCTTATTTAACATATGCCTCCAAAGGGACTCTCCAAGGGGCCAAATGATGTAGAATCTTCACTGCCAAGGTAGAATGTTTGGCTTTTATTCCAAGACTGAAAGAGATGGGTTTTTTAAATAGGTCTAAAGGGAAGAAATGTGATCTGATGTGATGTAATTCAGGTCTCTTCTAAGGCCCTGTACCTAACATTGTTTTTGTAATTTATACTCTTTTTGCTAAAGAAGACCCCAGGTTGTGTGTCTTAGACCTGCAAAATCCTGTATCTGCCTGATGGTATGGTACGTGAAGGGCCTGGCAGGGTGTCTGGCACACACGGGGTTCTCAGGAAATGGAGATGCTCCCTCTTCATCTCTGTCTTCTTCTTGAAAGTCGTATCTTACCCTATCCATTTATACATCCCAGTCTCTAGCTCAGTGACTGTCACTAAGGGACATTCTTTTTTTTTTTTTTTTTTTTTTTTTTTGCGGTACGCGGGCCTCTCACTGCTGTGGCCTCTCCCGTTGTGGAGCACAGGCTCCGGACACACAGGCTCAGCGGCCATGGCTCACGGGCCTAGCCGCTCCGCGGCATGTGGGATCTTCCCAGACTGGGGCACGAACCCGTGTCCCCTGCATCGGCAGGCGGACTCTCAACCACTGCGCCACCAGGGAAGCCCTACCAAGGGACGTTCTTAAATGACAGATAGAAAGCAGAACAGGAGGGAAGGAGAACTGACTCATTGGTGTCTTCCTTCTCCTACCACTAAGGATACCAAATAACTGACTTTTCATTTATTTTAACTTTAGCAAATGCAGACAATCTTGTATTGATGGATAGCAGAGCCTCCGCAATGTGTATGACTGTGGTTTTTGATGGACAGAATAAAAAGTGGTACATATGAATTTTATGGGGAAATACATTATTACGGATTTTGTCAAAATGCTGGAAAGTCATGACAATATATTAACAAAGGCAGAGTCTGTTTTGTTGCTTATGAGGCTGATAGGCTGCTGGCCTTTTTTTAGAAAACCTTCACATTTTTTCGAAGAAATAACCTGGAAGAAATAGAAGTTCTTTTGCTTTTCTACTCTGTATAGCATGTATGTCTCCCACCCCCCAAAAAAACATTTTACACATTTTGCAAACATTAATCAATATTCCTGGATCCCAATTATTGCTCTAAGTAAAAACTTTTAAAATTATCCTCTCTTCACAATGTGAATTGTGAATCCAGAAATGCTATGACCACCATCTCAGCAGAAATAGAAGTTTGGTTTTAATTTTTTTAAGAAGCTTCCTCTTACCTTGGTTGCAGGGATCCCCACTTTTTCCTACCTTTCTGACTATTCCTTGTTAATCACTTTATGGACTACTATTATCTTTTCACTCTTAAACTCGGACATATTCTAGGCTTATGTCCAAAGTTTCTTTCCTTCTGTTTATGTTCTCCCTGGAAAATTGCACCCACGTCTCTAGCTTCATCTGTCTCCGGTGTCTCCACGTCGAACCCCAAGCCATTTCTTGATCTCATTAGCCTCATAGTTAGGTGCTCCTGGGAGTTTAGGACACAACTTGCAAGGGTTCATGAATACAGTCAAGAGTCGTCTGGTTTAGGATCTTGGAGAAGGAGTGCTGTGTTCTAGCCATGGAGCCCCAGATGAAGCCAAGGGTACAGAAGTGAAAGTTTGCAAAGCTAAAAAGATGGACAAACACATTGTCTCATGGTGAAATGATATAAAGGTGGATAATTCCTCCTAATTAGTTTCTGCAATTGAAAATGGTAAAATTAACATGAATTAATTATTTCTATTTTCATTAATTCAGTTGACTATCCCCCATTATTCTGAATTAATTAATAAGTGGTTCTTATTTCCAATCTTTTCAAAATAAACTTCTGACAATTATTTTTGTAAAACTTAAAATATTATACCTAAAAGCCCTGTGAAAAGTAACTAAGGACATTGTGTTCCATCATTAAAATGACATGTAAACTTCAAATTTAAAAGATAACTCCTCATTCCAAAGCTTTAATAGAATGAAACTCAAAAAGAATTTTATCTGATAAAATTCAGGTCATTGAAAAAAGTTCAGAAAAAAACATTCTCTATATATAATAGTACTTTTATTATTCTCTATATATAATAGTACTTTTATTCGATTATTAGTTCAGTTAGTTTTCATCTACTTTAAATATTAGGTATAGCATCCTCAGATATGTTTAGATATTAACAATCCTGGTAACACGTGGAAATATCACATTTCAGGTAGATTACAATGAGTTATAAAGGACCTTAACCTCTCTCTCCCTATAAGGTTTGTCACCATCACATCCTCTCATTTCTGATCTTCTCTAATTCCTTCCATGATCACTACCCCAATATCCATGAGACAAGGAAAAATAAACAAAGCTTAAATATAAGCCTCAAAAGATCCATATTTTAACAGACATTGAGTGAAGAACTTCATTGTGGTTCATAAATTTAAAATGAATTGAGGTGAGTTTCCAAAACTGTTTTAAATGGACGCAAAAAACACCATCTCCAAATCCAGTTGGTTTTGCCACTGTTTCTAAAGATAATCAATGCACATAATTCTCTAAGCAAGGTTCCTCCATAGTAGAATTGTCTTTCCAGGAATAGCAAAGCAACTGAAGAACCTGCTCAGCCTTTCTAACCAAAAATATATATGAGGGATCTACCAGAGTACCTCTTGGCACATCTGACTCACAAATCCTTGAGAAGTTTTTAAGTGAGACAAATCTGAGGGCCTGATGGAGGTTTCTCTTCAGGGCACAGTCTTTTTATATAGTTCGTGTAAACTGTGACTGCATAGATGGCATCGTGTGAGAAAGATTATTTGGGAAAGTAGACAACTGAAAAAAAAAAAAAGACAAGCATCTGTAGTTGTATCATAGAACAAAAGCAAGACAGGAATCAAAGCTAGCTTGTAATCACACGTTGAAGAACAATTTTGAGTGAAGAAAAGGTGGTGTAGCAGAAATGATTCATTAGCCCTCAGCATCTGTGGACTGATCTCCGGAGCTCCCCTCCCCCCCTCCTCTCTGCTATGTAATTAAACAGGAGGAGGGGGCCCATGCAAAGGGAGGCCTGCAAAATTTTTTATAACTGGGCCATTAGCCAAAGTCAGAATAGCACTTGGGAATGGTTGCAAGCCACACATGAAAACCTTCCAGTTCAACCAAACTGGGAAAACGCTATTCCTTTTCTCTTCAGAACATCAGTTTCTGAGTAGAGGATAAAATATGAAAGGAGGCAAAGATGTGCAGGCTCATTTCATAGAGCTTTATGGGAAAAAACAGCTTACTAACCAAATTAAAGACCTCCATCTGGAAGAGATTGCCAGTTGCAGTTTTCAAAGAATAAAGTCTGCAAGTAAAATATGCATTTAAGAGTAGGAAAAGGAAGTTAAGTTAAATTAAAAATACACTTGAAGGTAATCTTATAGGTTACATTTTTAGGAGCTAAAAATATGAAAAATAGTGGGTGGAAAGCAAGTTTTTGGCTATCAGAGTAAATAAAATATCTAGAAAGATTTTTAAAAATCCATTAATGGCTTAGTAACCTTTTTTATTCTAGAGTCTTGTGATGAAACCACTTAAAACTATCTGTTTGGCTTTTCCAGTTAAATGCTTCTTTTTTAGGTATTTATTTATTTTTTTTAATTGAAATATAGTTGACTTTATGATACTATGTTAGTTTCAGGTGTACAACATAATAGTTCGGTATTTTTATAGACCTCACCAAAAAAGTATTAGAACTAATAAATGAATTCAGTAAAGTTTCAAGATACAAGATTAATATAAAGAAACCTGTTCTATTTCTATACACTAATAATGAACTATCAGAAAGAGAAATCAAGAAAACCATTCCACTTATAATTGAATGAAAAAGAATAAAATTTCAAGGAATAAATTTAACCAAGGATATGAAAGAACTAGACTCTGAAAACTATAACACATTGATGAAGGAAATTGAAGACTATATAAATAAATGGAAAGATATTCTGTGTTCAGGGACTGGAAGGATTAATATTGTTGAAACGCCCATACTACCCAAAGCAATCTACAGATTTAATAAAATTCCTATCAAAATACCCATGACATTTTTTCACAGAGCTAGAACAAATAATTCTATAATTTGTATGGAAACAAAGAAGATCTCGAATAGCCATAGCAATCTTGAGTAAAAGGAACAAAGCTAGAGGTATCATGCTCCCTGGCTTCAGATTATACTACAAAGTTATAGTAATTAAAACAGTAAATGGTACTGGCACAGAAACAGACACATAGATCAGTTGAACAGAAATAAACCCATACACATATGGTCAATTAATCCATGGCAAAGAAGGCAAGAATATACAAATGGGGAAAAAAAGTCTCTTCAATAAGTGGTGTTGAGAAAACTGGACCTATAAAAGAACGTTTTCTCACACCATATAAAAAAGTAAATTCTCACACCATATAAAAAAGTAAATTCAAAATGGATTAAAGACCTAAATGTAAGACCTAAAACCATAAAACTCCTAGAAGAAAGTATAGGCAGTACGCTCTTTGACATTGGTCTTAGCAACAATTTTTTGGAGCTAAATGCTCCTTAAGAAAATTTCTCCTCAAAGCTAAAGATCTGAAGGAATTTGCAAAGTAGCTGTTAACATTGAAACATCATTAACTTTTTAAAAAGTGTTTGATCACAAGAGATACTAAGACCCGGTAGGACTGGCTAAGAGAGATGGCTTCTCAGACAGAAAAGGGAAAATTAAGCAGAGAGGGGAGAATGAGCTGCCTGTTCTGCTTGTGCCTGCCCCACGCTCCGGGGTGGTGATACCTTTGTCACCATTGACCTCTCCATCTGTGGAGTGCTTCTATTTTGACTGTTGGGACAAGACATTCTCTTGATTTTCTTCTCTTCTCCCCACAAGCAATGTTTCAATCTCCAATATAGGTTCTTCCACTTGGCCCAATATGAAAGCTCTTCTCTTTTATTTACTTCTCTTATGGAATTGACTGGAAAACACACAGACTTCTCTTGAGTCCATGTTATAAACTCCAGTTTTAAAAAATCAAATTCTATGAATATTTTTATGTTCTGCAGTTTTCATCTCAGCATCTATAATGTTTTAAACTATGCCTATATAGTGCCCCAAAATATCCTTAATGAGTAAAAAACTGGTGGAATTATGATTTTGATCTGGACGTGCTTTCAACATTGTCATCCCAATGGAAGATTCATCCAAAATGGCTAAAATGATTGCTCTTTTGTATTTCCTTTTAGGGTAGCCTTCAACTACTAACTTTCTTTCTTTTTTTGAAATTTAAACACTATTTTTATTTTTATTGATATTTATTTTTTGCCTGCAGTTTTTTGTCTTTTTTAAAAAATTGAAGTATAATTTACAATGTTGTGTTACTTTTAGGTGTACAGCAAAGTGATTCATTTATATGTATATATATATATATATATATATATAAATCTGTTCTTTTTCAGATTCTTTTCCATTATAGGTTATTACAAGATACTGAATATCTTGTGCTATAGCGTAGGCCCTTTTGGTTATCTATTTTATCTATAGTATCAACTACTTACTTTCTAAATGAATGGTGCATAGAAGTGATTGGCAAGTGTGACAGACATCACCATGGCAACTCTTCATAAGGGAAATTGTTGGCTGAGCAGGTTAAGTGTTTGTATTAAGAGCTTAATAACCCCCAGGCTGTTCTTTCAGGTTCTGTAGGTTCCTCAGGATTTCAGAGGAGGGATAATGAATCAAATATTTTATTAGTTCAGAAAGCCTCACCCACAAAATATGTATTTAGTACTTTAATTTGTTCTTTGGCTGCCACACAGTTTAGCATGATCAAAATTTTTTTTCTGTCAGTGGCATTTGCGTCAAGAGCTCTGACCAAATATGACCTCAGTCAGCGCTAGATTCCAGCCAACACACACTGGGTCAGACACTGAAAGGATCACACCCTGTCTTCAGTTTCTCCCTCCAAGACCAGCTACATAATTCTAAAGGCTCAGTGCAAAATAAAAATTTGGAATCATTTGCTGAAAAATTATTAAGAATTTCCAGACAATGAAAGCACAGCATTAAAGAAGCCAAGTCCCTTCGGCACAACTGTACAGGTTGTCCGTCCACAAAGGCAGCTGGGCTCCCCCTGTCTCCTTGCCCTTTTCTTCCTTCATCGAGGCTGATGTTTTCTTCTCTCCTACTCATTTGCAAGAAGGTGAAAGAAAGTAGCTAGAATCTTCCCCAGGCAGCAGAGTCGCACTGAGTCCTCATTATTCCAAATGAGAGAAAAGAAAAAGCTGAGTGCTGGCTATACAAAACTACTAACCTGAAAGAGTCAGAAAACACTGCAGTGAAAGGAGCCCTGCCCTGGCAGGGATGAGACTGAAGAGCCTTTTGGGCTTATTCCATTTTTAAAAAGTTTTAGAACTCTGTGAAAATGGGTAAGTATATGTATATTTATCGTATACCAAATCTGGGCTCTGGTTGTTTTAATAATAGGAGAAAAGTATCTATGGTTTAGATCAAGCCATTGTCTTTTTCCTTTAAGTATGTTAACATTAACAAGAAAAAAATGAAAAGTTCTTTTAAAAAATATTTGAGAACCAGTCTCATCATAATTCTGTGGTATGGGTACAAGAAAGGCAGTTGTGGTTGAGGGATTTGTCTCTGACGGAGTATAACTTAGTATTGCCCTAAATGTGCCCTGCAGATTGCTAGTGTTCCATGATTTAAAAAAAAAAAAAGGACCCCATACTCAAATAAGACTGGGAAATGCTGCTCTAGATATCCACCTAAAAGTCTCCTAGATGTCCTATAGTTTAAAAAGGAAACAAAAACACAAAGAAAATCTATAACCCACTTGTTCTTTGTATAACCCAGTTTTGCCCAAACACATTTAATCACAGAATGCTTTCTTTGTGTAATAACTATTAAAATCCTGGTGTTGATCAAGCACGCTTTGGGAAATACTGATTTAATGAATCCATGGACATCATAGGAAGCGATTTTTTTTTTTTTTTTTTTTTTTTTTGCGGTACGCGGGCCTCTCACTGTTGTGGCCTCTCCCGTTGCGGAGCACAGGCTCCGGACGCGCAGGCTCAGCGGCCATGGCTCACGGGCCCAGCCGCTCCGCGGCATGTGGGATCTTCCCAGACCGGGGCACGAGCCCGTGTCCCCTGCATCGGCAGGCGGACTCTCAACCACTGCGCCACCAGGGAAGCCCAGGAAGCGATTTTGTATTGCTGATCACCTTCTAGGTTCCAGCCACTGTTTTATGCGACGGACATGCCTTGACTGAAAGAGAAGAACCAGCCCCCAGAGGTGGTTATCACGATCCTGATTTTATATACAAGGTGACCATGTTTAGTAATTACCATGGACACACAACTTTAGGTGGCATAGGGTTTTGAACTAGTGTCTGACTCTAGAGCCCAGGGCCCCTTCCTCTACAGCACTCAGAATTTACTAACAGTGGAAAGAAAGCAACATAAAGTATTTATAACACCTTATGAATGCATGCTCTCAGTTCTGAAGGTTGAGGCTTCTTTCATAAGCCACATGGAATTCTCTTGACAGATTTTTCACAAATGAAACAATGAATCTGCCTTGTCTTGTGGCTTGCCATCTGTTATGAAGCCCAGGAGAAAAATCTTTCTCTTCACAGCAAAGCTAGGCTGAACAATTGTACCAAGTAACTAAGGTGCAGAACTCAGAATACCTCAGTGGAAAATCACAGCTGATGCACTGGTCTGCATACTGTTAAATTGAAACTAATACTGAGAATGTTGTACATCACACTAGGTTCATTCTAGAGACAAACATGTTAGGAGCTTAGCCTTTAGCAGAAATTTTCAAACTTTTATTAACCAGCTACCGGAGGCAGCTGGATCAAAATCAAAGGCAACGTTCAGGTTTGCATTAACTTCTGCTCAGATCCTGATCTACTTTTTATTCTTAAAGCTGAAAATGAACTTTGCTGGTGAGCAGCTTTTTTCACTCTGCCTGAAATAATTCAGTGTTTTTAGACTTGCTAGTTTCTCCAGATTTTCAGGAAAACTTAATCTGTAATTGGTGAATCATTGCACATATTAATATTAAAGGAAGTATTCCATAAATAAAGCCAATCTGGAGTAGAGGCTGCATCAAGTAGGTACTTGTGAAAACAGCCATAAAAAGGAACATATGGTAAGAAGGGTAGAATAAAGGGACTGCTCAGACCAGAGGTTACAGTGAGAGAAGACTCACTCAGAGAAAGCTCAATTCACGTTAGCACTTGAGGGATAAGTCGGGATTAATTAAAGACACCAGATGGATTGGCTGTAAGGCAATCTGTGTGAAAACACTGACACCTAACTAGGAAGCGGTAGACCCAAGATTACAAGAGAAACTCCTTCTGCTAGCAGCTGGGGTGCCTGGGCACTGTATCTGAGAACAGCGCCCCTTCCCCATTTCGGGTGTTAGGGAGAGATAGCATCACCCACGCAGGACTGTTCTCGAAAGAGCGACGCCACCATGAAGGCACCACACCAGAGGCAGCAGCCGGGGGTCAAGATGGGGGGACAAGAGCCAGAAAAGCTCCTTCTGGAACATACAGGAGAAGAACCTTTGAAAACTCTCAGAAAGACCTGAGGGGATTCTTGAGAGTGGCTAATTTCTAGCAATCAGTCAATTAGAGACTCTACATGAAGTGTAACTCTGTTACAGAGGCAGCCTGGAAAAGGAAGCAGTATGTAATGACCTAGTTTTGGTTGCACTGGTTATGCTGGCTGTGGTTTGTGTCTCTCCAGCCCCTACTGCTCCTGTAACAAAGTCCTCTCCACCTGACCAGGGGTGTTGGCTCATGACCCCAGCTTGGCCAGTCACAGAGTAGGTCATGCATGCCCACAGGGCTCTGTGATTAGAACAGGTATGAGCACGTAAACAAGACGGAGCCTATTAGGATATATCCTTGAACTTGTTAAGAGTCGGATCCAAATAAATAGTAACAAAACATTTTTAATCTAGTTGAGGAAATTTAAATGCTGACTGGACACTTGATGATATTAGGGAATTACAATTCATGTTTTAGGTGTGATGATACTATTGTCCTTATCCTTTAGGTGTACATACTGAGGTATTTATGGATGAAATGATTTGAAATCTGAAATTTGAATCCAAATAATCAAAATAATTTAAGGGAGTGAGTGTAGATGAAAGAAAATCACCCATGTTGAAGCAGGATGATTGGCACATTGGGTGTTGTTACACTATTTTTTTCTCTACTTCCGTGAATGTTCACATTTTTTTCATAATTATGAAAGGAAAGAAATTCCTGAGATTTTATCCACTGAAACTGGAAGAGAGAAGCTCTGTTTCCTCTTAGATCGCTATACTTTGAACAGCATCTTGTCCACCAGTGGAGAAAGCCCATCTTAATAAATGATGAGACCATCCTGCAGGGGAGATAGAGACAGTGCGTGGAGGATGAGAGAGGGGTGACTCACACGGTGGTTTTACAGGATTCACATGGGGAGCTGATCACAAAATAAAGCTGATCACATATTATGCCTTTGTGTAAAATGCATGCTTGTTTATGTCAAGAAATATATATTTCTATGCGTAGACTACTACACTGGAAGATAATATATAATTCAAATGCATTTATACATTGCATTAAATATGTTGCATATATACCCACATATATAAAATACTGTATTTAAATCTTTAGTCCATCTGGGCTTTATTTTAGAACACAGTGAAAAGCATATAATGTTTTTTGGTCCCAAAATAATTATCCCAGCATCATTTATGGAATAATTCACAGTTTTCCCACCAGTTTGATATGCCACTTTAGTAAAATCCCCAATACTTAGGTCTGTATAATCCATTATGTTCTTTTGATCTGTATACTTTAGCACATGTTTAACACTGTGTTAATTATTATGCTATATGGTATGCAAAATCTGAAATTTCAAGTTCCCTCTTGTAAAAGACATTCTCATTTTTCAGTATTTTAAATGCCTTCCTGATGTTTTATTTTTTCGGGTAAAATTTAGAATAATCTTGTCAAGTTTTAAAAAATCCTATTGGAATTTAGATTGTAGTCACATTACATTTATATATTGTTTGGGGGTAATTTTAAGGATGTTGACTATTTTAATAAGCGCTCTGAAAATTACATAGTTTATATATAGGCCTAGATAAGAGAATTCAAAATGCATAGTACTTCTGATTTTCTTTTTGGAAAAACTGTCATGACTTTTTAAAATTCCGAGTTCTTCATTTGATGTTTCTACTAGATATTTTTGTACAAGGTTCTACTTTATTTCCATTAGCATGGGTAATGCAGATTTGTTCCACCGATGTAAATTTATTTGAATGGTATTCATCTCTATTTATTTCTGATGTATGTTTGAGTTTCTGACAAGTTTTATCAAAGCCAGGTCTTTTATTTTTCATTTACATCACGGCTGTATTCCAAAATAGACAAAGAGCATGTATCAATATTTGGGAATTAGGCTCCCCCTGCTGGTAGATTTAGCACCTTCTAAAACATTTTACTCTCAGACTCTTAAAATCCAATTCTGTTTTATAACATCTTGGACCTAAGAGATTGAAGTGTTTGCTAACTCCTCTGCTACATGGTCTGCATGGATGTTGATAGGAAATTTAGAAAGCCATATAATTAACTCTAAAACGTGCAAACCAGGAACTACAAAAGAGGAGAGATCACTATAGTGGTGGGCTGGTAAGTGTGTAACAATAACAGTCTGAAGAGCACTGACTTGTAGTGTTTGCTAATTTTTGTAGTGTAAAATAGCTCCATCATGGCTCATTTCAAGTTCTGGATCTGAAATCGGTGAATGTGCAGCCGGGAACAGATGCTCATAATTGGCTCGGACAAGCCAGCTCCACTACACCACTGGTTGAGGCTGGGGAAGGCTTGAACTGGATTTTATATTCTGCATAGGATATATGAGAGGCAAGAGTGCATAGCAGAAAAAAATCAAGTGCTATAAAGTTAGATCCAAATTTAAATCCTGCTCCACTGCTTTCTAGCTTTGAGCAATATGTTCTTTGAAATTGTGTTCTAGTCTCTAAAATGAGTTAGTACCTCAGCTGCAAAACTATTGTAAAAGTTAAACAGGGTATGTATATAAATCACCTCAACAAAACATGTATTTCTAATAATGGCAAGTTAATTATCCACATACACACAGAGGAGGTAGGACCATCTGGACTGGAGTAAAGATAACCAGACACAGAGGTGCTCACCAGATGCTGAAACGGGAGCTGTTATACTGACAGGCACTCATGACCTCTGATCTCGGAGTTTCTAGGCTAGGAAGAATCTTCTGCTCAGTTGGCTCTGAGGAAGTCATTCTGATTATAAAGAGAAGTACATATTGGAGAATTATGAAGCAGTAATAGCAGATAAATAGGATTGTATTTCAGTTTTGGTTTTCTGCATGTATGTAGGCAAGAGAAGGCAATTAACTGTGGAATAATGGAGAGCACATTGTCTTGGAGTGGCAGAGGAACAAGACAGACCTGACTCCTTGCTGTCTCCTGCTGCTGGGTGGATTTATTTCTAGTCTTTTGAAAGTTCTCCCTTTGTGTAGCCTCTTGGTTCCAACTTCCCACCTGATAAAGACCCAAGTCTTCAATCATTTCCTGTCTCTGTTTAAGTATTGGAAGACATGCTCTAGGGAGCTGAGGACAAGCGGATCACTAGGTTACTGGGATGAACAGCCCAACAGCCATTCCATAGCCCAGCCTCTCAGGAATTTCAGCAGAGGACTCCAGGCAGTACTCCCAGGGAGCTGAGAAAGACATACAAAACATGCCTGGTCTTCTGTAAGTTTAATTTCTCCACAATATTAAACTCAGAGAATGTCGAAATATCCTTTTTTCTCCCTCTGATAACTGTGTTTTAGGCTCCAGGAATGTCCATTCCCAGATTCATTTCCCTAGCAGAATTTCTAGCTGGAGAAGCCTATAGAATACCAAGACTTTTTTTTTTTTTTTTTTTTTGGCTCTGCTGTGCGATGAAAGCGCCAAGTCCTAACTAACCACTGGACTGCCAGGGAACTCCCGACCAAGACTTTTTTTAAGCTTTGTCTTTGTAATAAAAAATAAACTGTCTGTGACAGGTTGTTTTCTGAGTCCCAAAACAAAGGAAAGAGGAGAGGAGAGAGGTCAAGGGTCAGTCAGAGTAAAAGTGGAACAGGACTCAGATTACCCCTGCCTTTCCAGCCAGGGCAGAAGGGACCACAATCTGCCCCGACCGAAGAAAGAAGGAAAGTGGTCAGACTTCAGGAAAGACTCCTGGGAGTCAGAGATGCACATCTGAGAAGGGGAGGAGCTCCCTCTCGAACCCTGGGAGTGGGGATGGTGGTATCCGAGGTGGCAGCTGCTTTCAGAGTAGAGTCTCCAGGAACAGTTTTATCTCCTGGTTGTTTAGGTGTTTAGAATTTATTACCATGGGGTCTTCTAAGATATTTTTAAACACCACCTTGCCAACAGCCTGCCAAGAAAAAGGACACTTCTAAACTATTTCAGTAAAAGGCATGAAAATTTACTTACCATTTTTACCTGGTCATCACCCAGTGATCATGTTCTCAAGATGATTGCACCGAATTCAGAGAGTTAGTTTTAAACAGGGTACATTTTTTATTTTTATTTTGCAGTCAAACACAAGATCATTTAGGAGGGGCCTGAAGAATATAACATGATAAAGAGATTCGGAAAATTCCAATATTTTCTTGACATCCCAGTTGCCACTCCAGGATACTTTGTCCTCCTCAGGGATTCTGAAGGAAGCGGGATGTGGAGGGCTGGGTGCAGCTGCCACCTTAGAGCTTCCTTTGGAAAATCTGCCCAGCGAAGGTAGATCCCAGGAGCATGCGCACGGCGTTCCACTTCAGGTCTCAGCTCCGCGCAGCCCTGAGGTCCGGCCGAGTACTTACTTGTTCCTTTCCTTCAAAGCTGTCAGAGGAGAGGGAAACGTAACTTATGCGTCCAACTGTAGTTCTTTGTAACTGGGGTTCTGACCAAGTAAAAGGCAGGTTTTTATTTCTTCAAAGAGGATTTTTTTTTCATTAAAAAAGGTTTTAAAAACACTTTTAGAGAGAAGGTTTGAGAAAATGTAGGGGAAGCCTCTTTAAGAAAAAATTTTAGTTTGTATATAAATTTAGTTTGTATGTTCTTCTTATTGTTTGTTTTCATTGGAAACTGAGCTGGGTGGGTTTTTGAAAAGCATTTAGCAAAGTTTTGCTTCAGGGCTTTGGGCTGCTATTTTTGTGGCTTATTTTATTTGAAAACTTTATTTGTTTAGAAACTGAGGCTAGAGGACTTTGAACAAAATCAAGTTTCTAAAAAGGCTCTTCATTCCCCATCCCCGCTTCAGGTCCAGAAATGTGGTGGAAGATTTCTATAAAGAAACATTTTTTTTTACTTTTGGACTTTAGTTTGCCTGTGTTTAATTAGAAACTGAGGCTGGGGGATTTCAACATGATTTTTTCAAGCCATGTCTAAATTTTACAGCAGAGTCTTTCTCTGCTATTTTTATTTTGTATCAGAAGATTTTCATTTTCTTAGCTTTTATCTGTTACTTTGTTTTATTTGGAAATGGTAGCCTGGGAGCTTGAAACATCATCACATCTTGGAAAACTTAAAAGCCACTTAAAAATTGTACAACCAAACTTTAGGCTGCATATTTCTGCTGTCTTTGTTTTTCTTGAAAGCAGAAGCTTTTGATTGCATGTTGTGTACTTACACCATACGCTGTTTCGGTGTGAGTGGTTGTTAAATTCATTCATTATTTTTTGTTTGTCTTTCATTTAATTTATTGAATTATAAGCATAAACTTCTAGGCACACGCGATTCCCTGAGATAGACGGGCTCAGCCTGATTACTGAAGGATTTAGAGAAAAGCAGGTGAAAGTTGGCACCAGTTTACAATATCCCTCTGCCCCCAACCCTGCATTAACCCTACCCCTCCCATAATTGAGGTGCTTGGTTTACTGAAACTCCTTTTATAGAGGACAGTTTTATTAAGATATAAGTCACATATTGTACTTTCAAAGTGTACAATTAAGTGGTTCTCAGTACATTCACAGAATTGTGCGGCTTTCACTAGCACCTAATTTTAAAACATTTTCATTACCTCAAAAAGAAACGCCATACCCATTGGCAGTCACTTCCCATTTCACTTTCTCCCCAGCCCGTGGCAATCACTCGTCTGCTTTCTGTCTCTATGGATTTGCCTATCCTGGCCATTTCATATAATTAGCAGGCATCATACACTTTATTTTATTCAACATGTATTTCCTGAACCCCTCCTCAGTGCTGGGCACCCCCCTGGGCTTTGGGGTATAGCAGTGAACAAAATCAAGTCCCTGGCCTTATGATATTTGGATTCAGTGGGTGCTTGGTTGGATATTCCATTTGGGGAGTAGGGGCAGGATTTGTGGCTGAGCAGTAGATTGAGGGATGAAGGGTGTGAGAGGTAGATTTCAGGTGGAGCTGGAGTTGGTGGTGGGTGTTGGTTGTAGAGTTGGAGGAAAGGGCTGTCACCAGGAAGGGTGGGCTGGAAATGGGAGACTTAAGGGGAAAAGGATGAAGGCTGGGTTTAGCTCATTGGATTGGGGACTAATAGGATCAGGGTTTCCTGATGTCATCCCGTGTATGATATGGTGAATGCATGCCCGTTTTTACAAGTATGTCTCGTTAGTGCTGACTGGACAATCTGAAAAGGATCCCACTATAAACATGTAGAAATGCCCTTCCACCCACCCCAGCATATACACACACATACTGGGGAGTGAGATACACTCATTCATTCTTCATTTCTTTTGACAAATATTTACTGAGCTCCTACTTTGTGCCAGGTACTTATCCAAGCTTTGGTGTATGACAGTGACCAAAACAAATGAAATCCTTGGCCTCATGATGCTTAGATTCAAGTGGGTGTACATCTGAATAAATACTTTTTTAAAAATGCATAACTGAGCTAGAAATTAAGACTAAATATAATATTAACCTAATAGTGGTGCTTTGCTGGGATGTCAGACTCAGTCGTATAGCGAGTTGAGTTTTGTGCTTGAGTGGGGGTGGGAGATTAGACTCTGGGTCCACACAAGGAGTGACTCTCCCACCCCCTCGCTCCAAAAAGCCATGACACTTGAGTTGGACCAGGAAAATTTTCACACTCTGGCACAGAGGGACCACAAGGGAGCTCTGCCTCAGTGTGGGGATCTGTAGGGAAAAAAGTTCAGCCCTAACTATCAAAAGCCACGGACCAGAATCTCACCTGAATTTGTGATGTGAAATTGCAATAGCCAAGACGTTGGAAAGACTTAGAAAAGCCACGCCTGGGGGAAAAAATGTAAAGCCATTAGCAGGAGCAAATGTAACACTGCTTAAAATGATATTCGCCCAGCCCACACTGCAGAAGCGTCTCACAGAAAACCAAGCCCTGACAGAGATGAGCTCATTGTTAAAGATGTCAGCGTATACAAGGACACAGTGAGTGAGTGTCAACAGAAACAACACAGGGTAAGTTTACAGGTCTGAGAACTCCGTTTAATGGAATAACCATCCGAAAGAGGATATAAAGAAAGGCTGTCTAAAATAATTAAAGTCATGAGCAGGGAATCAAAACTCTTAAGAAAGGCTAAGGCCCTGTGATAATAGGGCAAGCAGATTTGAAAAACCATCAAACAGAGCTTCTAGAAATAAAAACACAGACATTTAAGGTAAAAGAAAAATCCTATGAAAAGTTAGGTTAGACATAATCAATGAAAAAATTATGGGAAGGAAAAGAGAGGGGAAATTATCGATAATGCAGCTAAGAGAAAAAATATATGGAAGTATTAGAGGTTAAGAGACATGGAAATGGCAAGAACAGAATGAAAATTATAGATACACATAAAATGAGTTTCATGAAAAAAGAACAGAGAGATAAAAATATTCATTACAAATGACAAGAGGAACAATTCATCAGGAAGCTGTATTTCTAAACTTACGTGAACCAAACAATAAAGAAAATTTTGTCATAGTTACATAAAGAAATTGTAAAAAAAAAAAAAACCCACACACAAAATAATTTTTAGTTTTCACACACCTCCCTTAGTATGTGCTATTGGATAGATCAGACAGGATTCGTAAGGATATGGAATATATAAAAAACACAAGATGGGCTTGATTTAGTGAACCTATACAGAGCCGAACACTTAGAGAATAAACATTCTTTTTAAGTACACTTGAAACATCAACAAAAATTGTCCGTATGCTAGGCCAAAAGGCAAATCTCAAAAAAATCCAAAGAAGAAATAACAAAAACACCATGTTGTCTAAATGCAAGTTTATAAAATTAAAAAGAAATAAAATAATAAATCTCACCCCGCAAAATATTTAGACATTTTTAAAGCATGTATTTAAGTAATTCACAGATCAAAGAAAATTTTATATGGAAAATGAGAAAATATTTAGACTAACAACAAAAACATGACATATAAAAACTAATATGATGCAGCTAAAGCAGTACTTAGAAGAAAATTTAACTGCATGTTTTAGTTGGGTTTTGGCCAAAGATAGAAAGATACTAGCTTTCTCTTTACAGATTCAAATAATTAATAAGTTCTTTTTAAAAGAGTCTCTGTTATGAAATATTTCAAACATATGTGAACGTACAAAGGATACTCTAATGAACCTTCAAATACCTATCGCCCAGCTTCAGTAGTTATCCATCCGTAACCACTCCTGTTTCATCTGCATCTCCGGCCTGCCCCCTCCCAGACACCCCTGGATTATTCTGAAGCAAATTACTGACATCATGACATTTCATCCACAAATATTATGCATATCTAAAGATAAGTACTCTTCAAAAAGAAAAATAAAAATATAACCACAATATCATAATCACAGCTACATCTTAACAAGTTCTTAATATGATCAAATATCCAGGCAATCATCCCATAACTGATCAGACTGTGACACTCCCTCTGGGTGGCACCCCTACCCCACACTCAGCTATATCTAACATCTTCAGGACTGTGTTCAGAAAAGGAAGGAATGAGAGAGGAAAGAAGAGAAACTTTCTTATCCTCTTTTTAATGTCTGTAAGTAGCACATTCTTGTGACTCTAGAACTGTGCTCTCCAATATGGAAGCCACTAGCCATACGTAGTTATTTAAATTTCAGTTAACTAAGTCAACTTTGTTTTTTTTTTATTTTTTTTAACTTTATTTATTTGGTTGTGCCGGGTCTTAGTTGCAGCAGGTGGGCTCCTTAGTTGAGGCTAGCAGGCTCCTTAGTTGTGGCACATGGGCTCCTTAGTTGTGGCATGCATGTGGGATCTAGTTCCCTGACCAGGGATCAAACCCGTGCACCCTGCATTGGGAGCACGGAGTCTTATCCACTGCGCCACCAGGGAAGCCCCTAAAATTAAGTAAACTTTAAACTTCACTTTCTCAGTCGACTAGCCACATTTCAAGTGCTCAAGAGACAAAATAGACAAGAACATTAAAGAAAGAAAAATTATTGGATAATCTCACTTTTGAACAGAGATGCAAATAAAATATATAACCCAGATCCAACATGGTGTTCTTAAAAGCCCATCAGGACCAAGAAGAAGTTTTCTCAGGAAAACAAGATAACATTTCTTTAGAAAACGTAAAATTCTGCACGTTAATGAATACGGAGACAATAGAGTCAGGGAAATTATTTTGCTGAACTTCGTCTCCTATTCACGATACTGCCTTTAGCAAACCAAGGATAGAGGAATCTGCCTGAACCTGTTAAAGCAGATCCGTGAAAACCCCACAACAAACATCCACCTGGATGGAAGTGTAAATTGGTACAACTTTAGAGAACAGTTTGGCAGTAAGCTGAAGTAAGCTAAAGGAGTACACACTTAAGATTTCAAAAATTCCACTCTAACTGTAGACTCTAGAGCAGTGATTCTCAAACTGAGAAGTTTCGCCCCTCAGGGAACATTTGGCAAAGTTTGGGAACATTTTTGGCTGTCACACTGCAAGGGGAGGAGTGTGGACGGATGGCGGGGGGTGGTCATTACTGGCATCTAATGAGTGGAGTCCAAGGACATTCTGCTGTGCACAGACAACCTCACAACAAAGAATTATACAGTCCAAAGTGTCAGCAGAAGCTCTGCCCCCAAAGCATGACCACTGATACTCATAGCAGCGCTATTTGCAATTTAAAAAAAAAATAGAAACACAATTCTTAAAATGGAGCACCGTGCGACAGTTCATTTGCATGGATTACAAATATGTATCAACATATTTGTTGAAATCTCAAAGCAATGTTGAGTGAAGGAAAAACAGATCGCCACAGGATGTGCACAAATACAATTTATGAAAATTTGTAAACCTTTGCCATCCTTACAGTAACTCGACCCTTGGTTTAGATACTTGCCACTGGCCATTGGCATCTACCCTCCTCCTCCTCAAGTCCTCCTCTTTGCTTTACTAACCCCGTGACAAGACGTCATGTTTTATATCAATTTTTTTGGACTCCATTTATATTGTTTTTACTATATACGTGTATGATAAAAGTTAAAAAGAAGAATACATGGAAAGGATATGCTCCAACTTCAGGAGAGTGGTTATCTTTGGGAGGAAGGGAAAGGAAAGGCTCTGACAGTACCTTCACCTTCTCTTAAGAAAGTGAAGAGATTGCTGACGCATATGCAGTAAATATTAACATTTCCTTCATTTCCGTGGTCGGTGTTACAAAGGTCCATTCCGTTATTTTTCTGTGTTTTAAAATAGCTCACAATTAATAACTAAGAACAAAAAGAAAGAAAAGGGATGAAGGATAGGCCAACACTGGTCTTAGAATCAGAAGTAAATATAAATCACAGCTCTGCTGTTTTCTCGATAAAACCTTGAGGAGATAGCCGCATTATCCCTGGCATCTTTCCTCATCTATAAAACAGGCTGACAATCCTTAAGTCCACATCAGTGTTTTTAAACTTTAGTCATTCTGTAATGCTTCAACATTTCTGCTGATACTCCCTTATTGCCTGAGATATTTGGGGTGCTCAGCGCACAACCTAAAACCATCTTTCGTCCTGTGACCCTCATACCCCACTTTGGAAAACATTGCTCTATTATTATAAGGCACTTTGTGGATGAACTGAGGCTCCATATATAAAAAACCCCAAGCCTGTGAGCACATATTATGCATTCAGCAAATACAGTAAATGTATGTTGGACCTTAATCTACATATTTTATGTTATAAATTATACTTTTTGCAATTTAAAAATATTTAATCCAGGCCTTCTAAATTCACATTTTAAAAATCTGTGATTTTTATATGGCCTGGGGAATATAGACAATATTTTATAATAACTCTGTATGGAGAGTAATCTATTAAAATATTGAACTACTATGTTGTATACTTGAAACTAATATAACATTATAAGTCAACTGTACTTCAGTAAAAAATAGATCTGTGATTTTAGTAATCTAGGAAACAATGCTTTGGGTTTTTTTCCTTCATTTTTTCTCTATGCCTAGATGCAGTAACTATTTCTCTTCCAGTCTTATCTATAGCGTTAATTTTTTATAATGATAAATGTTGTTCAATGATAAGAAAATGAGTGTAAGTTGAGAGGTTCTGAACTGTAGGCTTTATTGAATAATGAATGATTCTGAGGCATCCCAGAGGCAAGAGATTTCAAAGCCCCATGCTTCTCTCCCCACCCCTTCCCATGCTTCTGGCCCCTACTTCGGAGGGTTATGATTCTTTGGGGGCAAAGAATGCCCCATCCTCAGCTCCATCTGGTAAGTAAGCAGTGTCACAGATGATGACTCCAGCTGTAAGTCAAAGATGCATCTTCTCAGGAGCACAGATCGCAGAAAACAATGGGTTCTGTGATAGCTGTTTCAGCCTCACCCACATGAATAAACTCACTGGGCCCTCACACCAGCAGGGCAGCCGGAGCCTGATTTACAGGACTACTGCACAGAGCTGCTGTATAATGAAGTCCTTTTGCTCATGGACTTCCTTGGGTAGCTTCCTTGTTGGACTAACATTTCCACAGTGATCCTCATTTTCAGATGTGAGGCAATCATGCCAATAATTTAAAATCCCAAGCACAGTCTGCGTTTTGAAGAATGACAAAAAATATCTAAAATCATCTATTTCTCCGTCAGGGGAGCCCTTCCTTAAAGGTTTGGCAGGAGAGGGAGCTGAGATTCAGAGAACATCTAAAGGTTAAATCATCCAGGTTGTTCCTAGTTATCAACGGAATGCCTAAATGCAAAGTTAGCGCCACATACCAGACAGCTCAATCAAAAAACATTTTGAGAGTTTACTCTGTACAAGATACCAGACTAGGAGCTTTGTGGCATATATAGAAGACTTAGCTATGGCCCCCAGTCTCCAGAGTTTACACTGTATTAGAGAGAAATGCATGTGAAGATAAAATACCAGTGTGCACAAGAGATAATCAGAAATTCATTTCAACACTTTAAGGGATAGAATACGACACCCACATACAATATTCACTCCTGAATAAATGGTAATGATAATGGCTCAGCAATAACCTAATTGTTATTCTTACCGTTCACTGTTTGAGTGCTTACTTTCTCCTAGACATCATGTGAAGTGATTTTCAAATGTAACTCAGATGCTCCCACATCCTTTGGCTTTCTGTGGGCCTGTTTTCTTTAATATTGAAATAAAATGCCTGGAGCCTCTATTCCTCATAATGTGCAGAGTCTGACACATTCCACAATATTTGGGGGGTGGACTTTCTTTATTGAAGTGTAGTTGATTTACAGTGTTGTGTAGGTTTCAGGTGTATAACACACTGGTTCAGGTGTATAGCACACTGGTTCAGTTATATATATATATATATATATATATATATATATACACACATGTATACATATACACATATATATGTATTCTTTTGCAGATTCTTTTCCATTATAGGTTATTACAAGATATTGAATGTAGTTCCCTGTGCTATATAGTAAATACTTGTTCTTTATATATTTTATATATAGTAGTGTGTGTATGTTAATCCCAAACTCCTAATTTATTCCTCCCCCATTTTCCCCTTTGGTAACCATAAATTTGTTTTCTATGTCTGTGATTCTGCTTCTGTTTTGTAGATAAGTTCGTTTGTATCATTTTTTTAGATCCCACAAATAAGTGATACCATATGATATTTGTCTTTCTCTGTCTGACTTACTTCACTTAGTATGATCATTTCTAGGTCCGCCCATGTTGCTGCAAATGGCATTATTTCATTCTTTTTTATGGCTGAGTAATATTCCATTGTGTATATATACCACACCTTTTTTTATCCATTCATAGGTTGATGGAATAAATGTTACTTCCATGTCTTGGCTATTGTGAATAGAGCTGCTGTGAACATTGCGGTGTGTGTATCTTTCTGAATTAGAGTTTTCCTCTTTTCTGGATAAATGGGCCAGGAGTGGGATTGCTGGATCATATGGTAGCTCTATTTTTAGTTTTTAAAGGAACCTCCATACTGTTCTCCATAGTGGCTGCACGAATTTACATTCCCACCCGCAGTGTAGCAGGGTTCCCTTTTCTTGGGGGGGCTTTCTGAGTGTGTCTCAAGGGAGTGAGAGTAGGTGGTGGGTGTTCCATTCTTCTGCCTCGTCTCCCCAGATTCCTCCTCCTGGACTGAGTCTGAAGCATGCCCCTCCCAGCCATCCACATGTACGCTGATGCTCTTTCTGCCCTCTTGATCCCACTCATGAAACTCTTCCCTTCTTCCTCATCCGTTAAAACATCACTCCTACAATGCATTGTGGCAATAAACTTTTCTGAAAGTTAGAGGGAAAAAATAAAGGACATTAAATACGGAACAGCATAGAAAACAATCTAAGATTGAATATTTTATATCTAACAGTTTCTCTTCCCTCCAAAGTCCTCTTCCACTTACCCCTCCTTCTTTCCAGATTTCAGCCTCCTCAACCTCATGCCCTCTTTCCTGGACTGACTAGAGGTAACTGGCTTCAAATACTTTATTCAGCAGAGAAAAATCAACTCTTTGAATTCAGTTCTTTTGCGTTATCTAGACATGTGGGGGAGGGGAATGAGAAATGTAGGTTTGCCTTTCAGACCCAAAGACACATCAAGATATTTTCTAAACAAAAGAGCAGTTCTTTCTTTAAGAAATATTCTTCTACCTTGACCAACGACTCAAATGGAAGTAATCTTTAAAAATAATATTCTTGCTCTGCCTCACTTCACGTGCATCTACATATATGAATGGAACAACTGATTATTACTCCCATTTTACAGATGAAGTAACTGAGGCTTAAGGAGATTAATGTGCTTAATTTACTCAGTTTGTAAGGGACAAAATTGGAATTCGGACCCATATCTATTGATTCTAAAGCCTTATCCTCTTGACTACCCTATTCATACATCTCTAGTACAGAAAGCACGGGCTGAAGACATTCAAGAAAAGTAAGATTCTGGCAGAAAGAAGAGGGGAGGTTTCAGTTAGAAGAAGCGACACATAAGTGAGGATTAGTCCAAACACAAAGATTTGAACTAAGGGGTGGCAGTGGGTAAACAGTTTTGACCATCTGATGGGGAAAAAAGAGAATTAAAAATGGCTTCACGTTTTCTAGACTGGATAACAAGCATCGTTCATTCATTCATTCATCTAATAGGCATTGATGTGTCAGGTACTGTGTATGTCAACATCATGCCAAGTGTTGGGAACAGTAGGAAAGTTAGGGATGAGAAGATGAGGCGTCTACAGTGAGACATGAAGAGGCTGCAGTGAGGAGACACATCCCTGTATAATGTCCAGCAGGCAGCAGGAAATACCAAACTCATTTGTCTGAAAGTTTGGGGCACTTAGAGAACACCAGGCGGCAGCACAGACTTGTCAGTTAAAGGAAAGCAGGCCCAGCTAACATCTATGAAGTCTTGTGTTTTGCATCTGAAACAGAGGAAAACAAAATACCCTTATTCTAAGGCAAGTACCGCTAAAATATTAGCAAATAATGTTAACTCGTTGAATGCACGTTTAAACATTTATAACCAACCTTTCCATTTGGCAAGCTGGGAGTTGTTTTAGTAGAAGGAGAGGTGTATTAATATTGCTTAGCTTTTACATTGGATAATTTATCCAAAAATCTAGGGGAAATATGCACATGATTAGGGCACCATTCTTCCAGCTGGACACATATTCTCCATATTCTTAAATTGTACATTGCCATGCCCACAGTTTATAAGCTAACATTTACCCATATTGGCAGAGATGAAAGTACTGTAACTGTGAGAACCTTGAGGTTATGATACTGCTAAATGAGGTAGATGTTTTGTTACATAATTAGCACATCATATTCTGTTTCTATACTTAGCATAATCCTTTTACCCATGCTTTCTACCCACCCCGCCCTGCCTTCCCTGCACTTAGTACCTTCTTTGGTCTCAGGTTGTTTTATCTTTCCTTACAATTAGTTGTCTATCTTTTCACTTTATGTACTTACAAGTCTCCTTACAACACAGCAGTGCACTGTTATTAGGGAAGGAACCAGTGTAGAGCTCAACATGGAGCCAGCACGATGAAAACGCACTCAGAACAGAAACAGTACCCTCATTCCTCTAAGCTAAGAGGTTTATAGATGCTTTAGAAAGATGGAGTTGGTAACCAACGCCAGTCTCACACTGTGGATATGGTGGTTTGTGAGTCCATGATTTGTATCTTGCTGTATAGAGTTATTCTTAGTCCTTTAGTCGATGGTAAATAGTTCGTTCCAACTGTGAATTTAGTTCTTTTCAACAAATCCATTTGTGCTCCTTATATAACTCTAAATGATTGAAACTCCTCAGGGAGTGATCCATGGTTCATCCAGCAAATTTTTTAAAAATTAGAAAAAGCTTATGTTGTGAACAAGCTGCCCATCAAAACAAGTGTCTATTTCTGGGATTTGGTGGAACTCAAGAAGGTAGGAAAAGAGCTATCTCTAACAGGTGGAAAAGCCTGGCAGAGAAAAGGGAGGGGGCAAAAGAAAACTAATCCAGAGAAAAACACCTTACCCACGTGGAGAGATACTTTATAAAGCAACTCTCAATATCATGAGAGACTGTTCCAGGTGAAAGGGACATGACAACTAAATATGATATTCGAACGTGGATTGGATCCTGCATTAAGAAATAAGGAAATTATTGGGATGACTGACAAAATTAAAATATGGACAAAATTAAAATATTGTGTCAGTGCTACATTTCCTGAATTTGATCATTATACTACAGTATGTAAAAGAATACCCTTATTCTTAAGAGACAGAGGCAGAAGCGTTTAAGGGGAAAGGGGCATGATGTCTGCAATTTAACAGATAGTTCAGAAGAAAGAAAGAGGTGAAAAACCAAATATAAAATGTTGACAAATGTTGAATCTAGGTGAACTTTAAAGGTTTATGGAAGTTCTTTGCACTGTTCTTACAACTTTTCCATACATTTGCAATTACTTTAAATTGAACAGTAATAATGATAATAGGAGTAATAATAATTTAGAGAAACTGGGCATAAAGCTTCATACTAGCTACATTTTTCTGCTTCAAATCAGACTAGACACCTTTGTCTAATCACCTATGATAGCTATAGAAATAAATATGCCAGGGTCTAAAGTCTATGTTAAATATCAAAAAAAAGTTTTAATTTATTTACATACTTACTTATTTTCTAATATGTTATTTAAAGATTTGTTTTTCACATGAAAGGTGTCAGTACAGCACAAAGACCTTTTTTCTGAATCATTGAGACTGAGTCACCAACCCGACACCCCATAATGGCAGGACACTTTAGGTTGCATTTCCTACAAACAAGGACACCCTCCTACAGAACCACAGGATGGCCACTAAAATCAGGAAATTGACATCGATACATAATTACCATCGGAGCCTCAGACCCCTATCTCGCTAATAGTCCCAATAATGTCCTTAATGGCCAGTGGATCTGGTTCAGAACCATATGGTGGTCTCTTCATTTTCCTTCACTCTGAAACTATTCCTCAGACTTCCTTGATGTTCATGACCACTTGAACATGTTCATGTTCACTTCTGAAGTTAAGCTACCTTGTAAAATATTCCTCAATTGAGGATTATCTGTTGCGTCCTCATGATTAGATTCAGGTTTTGCATCTTTGGAAAGAAAGCTCAGTTGTGATGCTATAGTCTCCTCACCACATTTGATCAGTGGGACATCATTTCAATTTGTCCCGTTATTGGTGATGCTTGCTTTGATCACTTAACTGAGGTGTCGTCTGCCAGACCTCTCCAATGCAAGGTGACTCTTTTTCTCCTTGTAATTAATGGGTATTTTGTGCAAAGGTACTTCAAGAAGAAATACCCCATTCTTTATGAAATGTGCAATTTACTTATTTATTTATATCAGTATGACTCATAGTTTTCTAGTTTATTCAATAGGTTATAATATACTAGTGGGATTATTTATTTGGAAGCACAGATTGTCCCAGACATGGCCAGTGGGAGCCCCGTCAAGCTGGTCCTGTGTCCTTTTGACATCCTTTTTGTGGAGAATGGTGTTGAGTAAACCAGATCTGAGTACTAGGTGTTTAGCTCACTGTAATTGGGGCATCACTTCACCCCGGTCCTGTCAGTGGACAGCCAGGCAATATATGTAGATTTCTGTGTATATTTAAATCTATTTATATTTCTTTATCTGCCTCTCTGTATATTGAAAAACCAAATGTTCACACTGATTCTTCCAATTGCAATCCAACAGCACTGGGCTTGTTCAGTTCTCTCCCTCCTGTGACGGTGAGAAATCTGTCTCCCGTTACCCTTAACGTATTTACTTATTTGATTGATTCCCCAGTATGTAAACAGTCTCTGAGTGCTGTCATGAACCTCTCCTCCATGTGGATGCTTTCCTCACCACACCTGGGCTCCAACACCCTCAGGTCCCTGCTGGAAGACTCCCTACTGGTATTCTTAGGGCTCAGACTCCCCAGGCTGCCCCCACCCCCTGCACAGACACCCTTCTTACCCAATCTGGCTCTGACACCCCATGCCAGGCCACCTCCCCCCAAGGGTGTCCTTCCTACCCCACTCACGTTCTAATGCCCCCACTGAGGTCGCACTCACACAGAGATGCCCTCCTCTCCCTGCCTACGGATGGGAGCTCATTCTTCTTCTGGCTTTCTTGTTCGTTCATGACCGTTCTTTATAAAATCAATGCAAATGAGTGGGGAAATGAAACGTGCATGGAGTAAACTCTGCCACAGCCGTGTGTTTATAAGTTTAAACGAAGCAGGCTTGAAATGAATCATTTAGTTACCAAGATAATATCCCGTTAATCTTTAAATTCTCTGAACTCAAATCGTAGGACATTTACCTGAGTAGCAGAGACTTGGTAGACAGCCTGGGATATGGAAGTCAAAATAGCAGAATCTATCCTTCCTCCCCCGGGAACCAGATTATGGAACGATTTCTGGGCTTCCCAGATGACATCAAGAATTCAGAGAATGAGCCTCAAAGCCTCATTTAATGAACCCATTTTAATGAAGTCATCTGTTGATTCTGTTTTTATTATTAAACAAGCAGTCAGGTCTTCTACTGAATGGCTCGGAATTTACTTGAACAGTCAGGCTCCCAAGATCGCCTGGCACAGTGGTGACGAGAGCCACATTCGTTTCTGCTCTGTCCCCGCACTTTTAGTCGGTGTGGATGATGCCATCTGCATGGTTCTTTCCTGACCTCCACTCTTGGCTCTTGATCTGTATCTAAACTTCCAGCTATTCGTCGAAGGCAGCGTGGTACCCAGGAAAGAAGGTTGGTCTTGGGAGCCAGTCTCATTCAGTTTGAAATCTGTTTTTGGTGAAGCTGAGTTTCCTCCTCTAGAGAATAGCATCAAAAACTAAACCTATTCTGCTATATTTCTGTGAAGATTTGGGGTGGCATAAATGTCATGGGGGGAATAATTTAACAATTATGTATGTGCTTTTTTACTTTTGACTTTCCTAACACATGGCCTTGTTCCTAAGGGCACTCAGGTAGGGAGGAGGGTGGGAGATGGAGATGTTCTGTAACATTTTGGAGCACAAAACAAAACGAGTGACAACAGCAAAACGACAGTGTTCAGTGTCTGTCATTTAAATTATGGTTTACTCTAAACGAACTAAAACACTTAGAGCTTTAAAAAAAAAACTTTAGAAGCGTAGCTTAAATGAAGCAAAACAAAGCCTTTTCAGGCAAGGCTTTTGCCATAAGAAAGGGTTAGCTAAATTCGTTTATCTTTTTCTTCAGCTTAGAGTTTTATGAAGGGGCAGACAGAGCAGAAGAGGAGGGGGAAAACCTGCCCTTTTCCAGCCCTGAGATGATTATGTAAAGGACGTGAGGAGTTGAGAAAAAGGGAGAGAGGAGTGAGATGGCCAGATAGATGTGTCCTGGTTCTTCCCTCGGAAAGTTGCTATATAAACTGAGTACATGGGCTCTTGTCTTGTTGCTTGTTTGGGTCACATATCAGACCAGGAACAGTCCATCCAAGTAAACCTGAAGGTACCATGTGGTCAGGTAGAGAAAAATGGCTTGAAGTGTAGCTTCCCAGGCTTCTCTCCTTCCCATGTCGAGGGCCAGTGGACCTGCCGTGGGGCTGCTAGGATAAGGCAGGGTGACCCACACAGAGGCTAAGCGTGGACCACATGGAAGACAAAAGGGAGGCTCAGGAGTCAGCAGGCAGTGGAGGATTCAGAGAAGCTGAGCCCACCTGTGAGAGTTGTGATACTTGACTACTGCCGCCTGGACACGTTGTCCAAAACACAGACCCATGAGTTCCTGGGCCCCAGACAGCAAGTTTGGAAGCAGCTGATCAAGCAACATCACGCCAGAGGCCAGAAGATGTTGCCAGATCACACTCCAAATTCAACATAAGACCAGAGTACCCCTTTCCCCTCAAACTCAAGAAGTCGTGTGGCGCCCCCTACCACCCTACACCAACAGCACCATCTTTGGAGAAGACACAGAGAGAACGGTGATTGGAGAGACAGGACGTTTGCATCCAAATGAGAATTTTTATTTAATCCCATAAGGATTGTTTCATCTTTTAGGTTGGACTGTTTAAATTACATTAGAGATACGGATGGGGGAAGGAGAAAGTCTGTAAAAGGTCTTATCTTGGGTCACAGACTAAGGCTGTTGCAGCACATACCTTTCTCATTCACATGATGCTTCTACGCTCATCTCAGTCCCTAAGACTTCTTTTACCGAAACAAGCAGCCAAGAAACTGAAAACAGGGCCCCAACACAGCCAAGCCATGTTCCAAGAGTGGTTATTAACATCCCATCTGTCACAAGCTCCTTCTGCCAGCAGTGAGAGTGTACCGCCCAAGGCCAAGGATGGGAGACGAGGGAAGAACAATGATTCCAGTTCCTTCTCTGTTGACGATGCCCATCCACAAGCCTCTTTTCTGTTTTTTAAGGGCATGATGTTAATAGTGTTGAATTTCGTGGGAAGAAGAGAAAGTAGTACTAGAGAAGTTTCGCATAAGGCAATCTAAGAAGACTTTCTGCAACTCTGCCCATGGCGCGCCCACATCAGCCATCTCAGTTCTGTAAGCTCCGGGGAATGACAGCAGGGATGAGCCTATTAACCACATCTGAGCAGAGACTTACTTTTTTAAAAAGAGTTCTGTGCTCAACTGAATTCTTAGGACTTGGACCAAAGGAGGGCAAAACAAAACAAAACACAAAGCAGAACATGAGAGGAAAGTGTCCAGACCTAAATGTTTACTTTATACCTCCTGGAACCTTATCTTAAGATATCAGTGATTCAGCTTGTCGCTACCTTCAAAGCAATGCCTTTAAACATAATTTGAGTTTAATTCTAAATGAAACTGTTGAGAAGTGTATGTTTTCTTTACCAACAAGCCCAAATTGCTGACTAGTGTGGGCTGTGTTTTCCCCCAAGCTTTTTTTGCAGGTACTGAAGTCTGTATAGAAAGAGCCCTAATTCTGAAGGGAAAAGTGGGAATCCTCCTGCTGGCAATGCCCTTCTTGGTTAACTAGATGGTGTTAGGAATAAAAAGTTGGCCATGTTATCTAGAAGAAAGTATTATTAGAGATGGCATTATATCCTAAAAACATTTAATACCCTGTGTCCCGGTCTCCAGTGTGCCATCTGGAGCAGCTACTTGGGGAAAATTACACCAAATTGATAGGAATATAAAAAATTGCCTCAATTAATTTATTAACAAAGATAAAACCCTTTGATGAAAAATAGCATTTCAAGTGTCATTTGCAAATCATGATTTGACAGACAACAAATATACATGATGAAGAGTCATAAGACTTGTGTCTCTGCTTAGAACCACCATCACATCTATACTATCAGAAGGCAAGTAACTTCTCAGAGACCCATTTCGCTTTTTGTAAAAGAGAGATAACTTTTTCACAAAACATCCAGCTGAAAAGTCTTTTGAGATAAAGAATTAAAAGCTAGCTATTAGCTCATAAGTTTCATACTTCTTTATTTTCTGGCTTAAATGAGAATGGGGTATTCAGATTAATTAATTATTGTGTTTATAAAGTCCCAGATAAATAAACTTTTATTACAATGACCTTGTTTCAGAACGCTTCTCATGCTCTCTACCAGTTAGGTTAGAATGAGAGGAAAGATTGAAATGCTTAAGAAATGGCTCTCAAAAATAAATTGATAATGGTAAACACACCTGCTGTTTACTTACTTCTTGCCAGATGCTACAAAAGTCCTGGCAGAAAATGAAGAAAAATTGCTGGTCTCACAAAGATCATTTCAGCTCCATCTAGGCCCTCTGGGCAGTCAACACCAGCAGAATTGTTTTAGACCAAGAACAGCAATATGGTAACTTCATTGTAAACGCTCTCCATCTTTCCTTTAGAAATGTCTTTGGATTTTTTTCTGATGGGTGATGGAGGTGAAGAGATAAACATTTCTTGTGACATGATTCCCTAATGGTTTTGCTAGTAGAACTACTCATCATTTTCTGGTTGAAAAAAAATCATTCACCACGCTGAAGCCTAGAACTTGCTTAAAAAAATAGGAATGGTTCTAACCTGAGACTCATAATTTGAATGTGTAGAGTTTTGCAGCTGTATCTAGTTATCTTTTGAAAGTCAGTTGTCTTATGAATAAATAAATAGGTTTTGGAATGTTCAGTTGTTAAGAAAACAATAATATAAGAAAAAAGCATTTTTAAACCACTTTATGAAGGTATGATTGACATACAAAAATCTATACATATTTAATATATACAACTTGATGAGTTTGAAGATAAGTATATACCAGTGAAGCCATCACTACAATCTGTATCATAAACATATCCATCACCTCCAAAAGTTTCCTTCCACCCTCTGTACGTATTGTTTTTTTCTGTATGATAGAACATTTAACATAACATCTGCCCTCTTAGCAAAATTTTTAATATATAGTACAGTATTTTTAACTGTAGGCTCTATGCTGTACAATAGGTCTCTAAGATGTATTCATCTTATATAATTAAAACTTTGTACTTTTTGCCTAATACCTCCCCTTTTCTGTCTCCCCCCACCCCCTGGTGCCCGGCAACCACCATTCTACCCTCTGCTCCTTTGAGTTTGACTACTTTAGATTCCTCATGTAAATAAGACCAAAACATCTTTTACAGTTAATGATCATGTGATAGTAAACTGGAAAAAAAAATCTAGATAAAACACAAGAAACAAAGATCACTGTAATTCCAATATATATATATATATATATATTTTTTTTTTTTTTTTTTTTTTTTTGCGGTATGCGGGCCTCTCACTGTTGTGGCCTCTCCCATTGCGGAGCACAGGCTCCGGACGCGCACGCTCCGCGGCCATGGCTCACGGGTCCAGCGCTCCGCGGCATGTGGGATCTTCCCGGACTGGGGCACGAACCCATGTCCCCTGCATCGGCAGGCGGACTCTCAACCACTGCGCCACCAGGGAAGCCCTCCAATATATTTTGATACAACCAAATTCTATCATTTAAATGGAAAATAAGTGGTGCGCATTCTGTCCAAAACAAAACTTTCTGAAGGTAAATGTGTTTCACCCACATTTTTTAAAAAAATGTGCATGAAACTGTTATCTGGACCCGTAAGGAATGCCTGTGAAAAGGCTGTGTACTTTGCCTTTTCTGGGTCCTCTTTACGAACTGATCCCATCTAAGAGAGAAAACATTCGTACCTTGTTGATTCCTAGTATGCTCGATGGGAATAATCGAGCAGCTCCAAGCTGGATTCCATAGGCCACTGACCCAGTGCCTGTTTCCACTAACATACCTGCTGGGTTCCTTTACCTCAGTCACAGGCACCATCCCCAGTCCTACCCACCGCCACCTCCGGGCACTCACCCACTGACACCTGTGTGACTGACACCTGCGTGACAAGTGTGATCCCATAGCCCAGAGCACTCCGTAGTTACACAGAGGGGGCCCTTTTTAGGGAATGGGATCTATTTCGTGCACAATGTACTTTGATATCTTCAAAGATTAAATGCTCTTTTATCACCATCTAACTTCAAAGTCCTAAGCCATCGAAGAGCTTCCATTGATCTGGTCTTAACCTTCCTTTCCAGGATGTCGACAGCACCTCTCACATTATCCCACACTTCTACACAACTGGAATACTAGGGAGTTTGTTTGGTTTTTTTGCTTAATACCCCTGCATTTTTTTTTATTTTACTTGCAAAATTTTCTTTCTCCTCGAGTTTGACTATTTATATGCCACCCACCCTTCTTCCCAGATGCATTTAAATGACATTTCCACTGTGAAACGTTCCCTGAATTTCCGTCAGCCCCTGGCTAGGTGTAATCTCTCCTTCACCTCTGCCTTCTGATACCAGTTAGCTAGTGTCTTTCATAGAGAGCCTTTATCATATTCTAGCGCATGTTTGTTATTTCTGTGTCATTCTCATCTTCCCTAACAATAATGATAATAATAATAGCAGTTACTGTTGTTTGGAAGGCTCACTGTGTTATAGGCAGTGTGCAAGATAGAACTTTATTCCTGCAATGGTTTTATAAAGCAAGCATTATGATCTGTATTTTACACATGAGCAAACTGAGGCTTAGACAGCTTAAAGCAGTGTGGTCCAAGATGGCAAGGCTAGCAAGTGGTGACACTGGGATTCAACAAGACCTCAGTGCAACTCCAGTGCATTCTCTTAGGCACTGCCTTATTCCTAGATTCAGAAGTTCCTTAAAGGGGAGATTGAGGAAACTCACATCTACTGAACATAAAGTGTCCGTGGCACTGGAACCAAAACTTGCATGCGTATCATCTCATTTATCTGTGAGTTACATGGTATAATCCACATTTTGCCGTTGAGAAAACCAAGGTTCACTGTAAATATATTTTTGAAAGGGAATAAATTAATAAGACATCTGGAATGCAAATAACTGGTGAACGATTGAGAGCCAGAATATACAGACATGTCGTATAAGTCAACAAGGGAAATAATAACTACCCTGCAGGAAAATGGGTAAAAAACATGAACAGGCATTTAACAAAGAAGAAACCAGAATGACCAAAAACATACGAAGTGACGCTCAGCTTTACTTAAAATTTTCACTTTTAGGTGTATTCTCTAGGGAAACTGTTCCTAAGATGAAAACAGGTGTGTTTGCCCCAGTATAGTTTGAGGAATGGATAAGCTGTGGTATTGTAATATAACAGAATATTTTACTGAATTAAAAAGAATATATGTATAAAAATAGATGAATCTTGATGACATAATACGGAATTAAAAAATCAAGTTGCAAAAGTATGCTACTTATGTAAAATTTAAAACACACAAAAATAGCAAATATTCTTTATGGATACTATATATTAAAACCTATGCAAAATATATGTAGTAAAAAGTATGAAAACCTGTTAAAAGTTAATTTTTGTCACATAAGCATCATAAAATTTCTCTCTGAAATGGCTCTACCAATTTTCATTTGCATTTCCAGTGTATGAAACTTCCTATGACTCCAACATTTGGGGTTGTCAGGCATTTTGATTTTTGTCAACTCAAAGAGTATGAAATAGCACCTCATTGTTTAAATTTGTAGCTCCTTTCCTTCTAGTAAAGCTGAACATCATTTCGTGTGGTTACCTATGGGGAAGGAGGTAGAGGAATGAGATCAGGGCTTGTATTAGTTTTTTATTTCTGAATAACAATCACCACAAGGTGAATGGCTTAAACTAATACCCACTTACTGTCTTACAGTCTCTGTAGGTTAGAAGTCCAGGCAAGGCTTTTTGCTGGGGTCTCTGAGCAGGGTCTCGCCAAGGCTTAAATCAAAGTGTCAACCAGACCGTGTTCTCATTAGGAAGCTCAACTAGAAAAGAATCTGCTTCCAAGCTCCGTCTGGTTATTGGCATAATTCAATTTCTTGCAGCTGTGGAATTCACGGAAACTTGTTTTTTCAAAGCCAGCGATAAAGAGAGAGGTTCTCTGTCTTTACAAGTCTCTGATCCCCAGATCCCCTTTTAAGGTACCCCCTCATTAGGTGAGGCCCAAACAGGGTAATCTCCCTTTCAGTAAACTTGAAGTCCACTGATTAGGGATTTTAATCACATATACAAAATCCCTTAGCCTTTGCCATATAGCATAACCTGGTCAAGAGAGGGACATCTCATCATCTTTGCCACATTCTATTAATTAGAAACAAGTCACAGGTTCTGGGGAGGGGCCTATACAAGAGTGTGGGTCACTGGGTATAACCCCACGGCCTGTCCACCACAGGGGTAGAGTCTTGACTTGGTCTAAAATATGTTCTTTCTCCAAAAAACAGAATCTAAATTTTAACATTTGTTCAATCTTGATGTTGCATACACAGACTTCCATTATATTGTTTCTGGACTTCTCTTTATCATTGAAATAGTCAAAGTATAAGCAACAAAAAATTTTTTTAGTTAATAAGTAAGCTCACCAACAAAGGACAGTCCAAAAAGACCAATAGAAATAAACAAGAAGGATGCAGATAAGGGGTCTGGCTCAAAGACCTTATCGTTTTTGTCTAAACACCTGATTCTGAGAGCCCAAAGCAGTGTCTTAATTACCTTTTTTGGCCTGTTTTAAAAACCAGTGGGCCCATGGACCCAATGTCTGAACCTTCTCACCCAATTAACAAAATGCATCTATGTCTTGTTTTTATTTGATGAAACAGGAGATGAGCTTATTTGGGTTCCCAACTGCTGATAACTGGACGTCATCTGACATATTCTCAGAGTTGCAATCTAAGAGCCACTGCGAATCCAAGAAAACCAGAACCCAGGATCATTAAACACATTTCTGGGTCACATTCCTGCAAAGAGAAAATTAACCCCACCTCTGGTAACTTGTTGACAAGGTGACAGAAATTAATGGTATCAGGCAAAAACCTCTAGTCAAAGATGGCTGAAGTCTGTGGCCCAAACTCTAAAAGTACATTTACTTTACTAGGAGTTAGCAAAGCAAAGAAGTTTCAACAAGATCTGAACAGACTGGAGGTTTGAATTATATGAACATATTTTGGTTCCAAGACAAAACACTGTAGAGTGGTTTACACAACTCAAAAGAATAGAGGGTCTGAGTAAATTTTTAAGCAGGGGAGGAGAAACCAGTCCTTTTCCAGAAAATTTTTAAATGATGAAGGTATTAATACCTGATTTAACATTTTCAAACTTCTCTTCCTTGACCCCCTAGTTATTCTAAAGTGGTTTGCCATTTTATTTGCATTTACTTTAAATTGTTTCATTTTGTTTGTTTTACCTCTTTCAAAAAAGACAAAATCCAGTAAAAATAGACACAGAAAAATTGGAAGGCCCTTCTGGAAAGCATTTATTTCAGCCTTCTCTCAGCTCCATCCTAACAGAGATTGAGGGGATAAAAGTCCTCCATCTCTAGGCATAAATGGAGTCCAGAAAAAAATCACACCGTGTGGGACTCTCTGTTGATTTCTGTATGAGTTAGGTTTTATTTGAACAAGGACTATTTTTGATTGGGAAAAAAGGTTGCAACAGGGCACCTGGTGGCAGGGAAAGGACTCCTTAAAGGAAGTTGCAGTCCGACCTGCCTAAGCTGAGTGCCAGTTAAAGGGTTTGTGCATTGATTGTATTTCCATGCGTTTCACACGTACTCCGTCTTCTCCTGCTGGCAGCTTTGCTGAATCATTACACTAACACCACTATAGTAGTTATCTGTTACTCCGTTAACAAGTTACCTCAAAACTTAGCAGTGTAAAACTACAAACCTTTATGATCACACGTAGTTTCTAAGTCTCAGGAATCCAGAAGCAGCTGAGTTGGATGTTTCTGGCTCAGGGTCTCTCCGGAGGCTCTATTCTAGGTGTTGGTCAGGGCTGTAGTCACCTGAAGGCTTGACGGGGCCGGATGACCTGCTTCCAGGGTGGCTGCCTGCCATGGCTGTTGGCAGGAGGCTTCAGTTCCCTGATAGGTGAGCTGCTCTATAGGCTGCTTGAGCGTCTTCATGACATGGCAGCTGGCTTCCCCCGGAGAGAGAGATCTGAGAGGTAGAGCAAGGCAAAACCGCGACGTCTTTTATAACCTACCTTGGAAACGACATAGCATCACTTCTGCAGTATTCTATTGGCCTCTTGGACCAATCCTGATAGGATGTGGGAGAAAATCACACAGGGTGTGGCTACAAGGAGGCAGAAATCATTGGAAGCAGGAATAATGGATTATTGATACTTACAATATGCTAGAGTATTTCTCTCTCCCTGTTTCAAGTGACCCCTTTTCCCTAGTACATTAAAGTTTTTATTGTATTTTGGAATTAAAAGAAATCTGAGGGAATTCCCTGGCGGTCCAGTGGTTAAGACTCTGCATTTTCACTGCTGAGTGCCTGGGTTCCATCCGTGGTTGGGGAACTAAGATCCCACAAGCGGTACAGCACAGCCAAAAAAATAATAATAATTAAAGAAAAGAAAAGAAATCTGAAAATATATAAATGTTAGTGCTGGACTTTATAGATTTCCCCTCCAAAAGTATGTTCACTTTAAAAGAGAGGTTTCTTTTGGAGGATGATGGAAATATTCTGGAGTGTGACAGTGGTGATGGTTGTACAATGTTGGGAATATACTAAAAGCCATTGAATTGTATACTTTAAAATGCTCAAAATATGTTAGGTGAATTTTATCTCAATAAAAGCAAAATTTTGAAGAGGGGGCCTGAATAGCACTGATATCAAGTTGGCTGACCCAGAAAGATTTATGGTTGCTTTTAGCTCTTTGTATTGTGTTTGTTCTCTCAGCTCAAAACTTAGAGTGTGGTTAATCCAGAGACTATCAGGTCCTGGGAAGATTGATGTACGGTGCTAACACTCATGGTTGGTTGGGGTCTTTCAGAAATAATACTAAGTACTACTGCAGTGCGATGGCAGTGTTTTCAGAGAGCAATTGACATACATTCCTGTGATCCAACTCACATGATCCTTCCGTTAGAAGTACAAATAGCATATTTTATACCGACCTAACAAATGTTATCAATAGATATGTGTATTCTTTGAGCAGTTGCTTCAAGATCACTTTTGTCAGAGCATTTTGCATGATTTGTGATTTCACTTGGCAGTTGTTTTCCATTATGTCGTGTTGTGCTGTCAGTTACTTGGAGAGGTTCCAGATTTTTTTTCTTGTACTTAACACCGTTTGTGGCTATGAGAACTGAGTCTGCCAGAGCTCTTTGTTTTATTGTTGTCATGCATGCACCATCCTTATCGGTAATCAGGAAGACAGAGTCAACATCACCTAGCACTGATTGTCTACCGTGTGCCAGGTGTCATGTATACTGCATCAGTTACTATTAACCAACTGTCCTGAATAGCTATTAGTTATTCCTAGTCTCGAGCCTCAGATTGGTTACATGACTTTCCCAGAAGTTGTACCAACAGTTAAAAATATGTCACTAGGGGTGTTCCCTGGTGGCGCGGTGGTTGAGAGTCTGCCTGCCGATGCGGGGGGGGCGCGGGTTCGCACCCCGGTCCCAGAGGATCCCACATGCTGCGGAGCGGCTGGGCCCGTGAGCCATGGCCGCTGAGCCTGCGCGTCCGGAGCCTGTGCTCCGCAACGGGAGAGGCCACAGCAGTGAGAGGCCCGCATACCGCAAAAAAAAAAAAAAGTTACTAAAAATAAGATGCTTAGACACAGATCTATCTGCTTTGGAGTAACTCAATAAATTGTAATCAAATTCAACTGAAATTAATGACTTTGAACTCAGCTGACGGGGTATGTATGAAGTTTGTGTGTTAGCTATAAATCTCCCTTCCTGTTTACCATATTCTCCAGTACCTGGCCCTCATCAATCTATGATTCAGAGGAAGATGTACAGGAAATGGGGCTGAGTAAGCACGTGACTTTCAGACAGTTCCTGAGCTTCTCTTTACCCCTTCTTTCCCTCTCTCTCAGCAAGTCCGGAGCAGAGTTGCTGGGATGAGATCAGAGCATGACATTGCTTGTACCTGTTGATCAAAATCATGGTGTCAGCACAGCATCTGCTCAGTCCTCCGAGGCCCAGTGAGTATTTCTGGTTTCCTGGAGGCCTCTTCCAGGTTCGGTTTTTCCGGTTTCCTGTGGTGACTAGTCAAATAGGGAAGCATTGTCTCTCAAGATCAGAAGGCTCAATCCTGTGATAAAATGCTTTTGTTATTCCTGTTCTGCCATGATATCTTTTATTAACTGGAATCATAAGAGATCTCATGTATAAGCAGAAACTGAGCAGCAATAATGAAACTTTCATAATCATTGAATGTCCATGCCTTGGAAAGAGTCAGGAAAATGTGCTTAAAAGGCTCAATGATGCCCAGCTCTACTGACATAAGGGACCTTGGGTCAGTGCAGATGTCAAATGGAGAGAGACAAAGAGAATTTCAAAATGCCCAGCTAACTGCAGTGAGATTTGCTGTTTACATTTGCATAGAGATGGCTACAGAGAGGTACTGGAGGGTCAGAGGATTTATAGAATTCTGGTCCTTCTGGGAAGTGAAGAATCTGGTAAGAGCTGGACGTATTAACTGAAAAATACACTGGGTTATTTTCATCTAAGAAAGCAATTACGTTAATTTACACAGTAATGATTATCTTTGGAAGTGAAGATAGAAGAAATAGAATGTGTTTGGATATTGAGTAACTGAAGGGAAATTGTAGCAGAAATTATTATATGCTTACCTACCACTACTTTCTCCACTCTGTTTTTGTTCAGATAGACACCCACTTCAGCAAGAACATGTACCTAATGAGAAATAAGCCTAGTCTGAGGTCTATCTAAGTCAGTCATGGTGGTCCCATTCTCTTAACTAGTAACTGATTTAGGCAAAGACATGGGATATAATTCTGGCCAATGAGGCAAGAGGGGAATTCTGGTTGGGGGACTTTTTGTCCTGAGAAAGACACGAAGAAGAAACTGCTCCTTCCTTTGGCCATTGTTGCTCATGGACATCTCTTAGCCTGAAGATAAAACCAGAACACAAGGAAGGCAGAATCATACAGAAGTTGACCCAGAGATACTGATCATACCACGAATGGAGCCATATTCCCTTGAATAGATTCTTGTTAAGTGAGACAACAAAGTTCTTTAACATTTAAACCAGTTGGTGTGACGTTTTCTATTATTTGCTGCCCAAGTCATTCTAATGATGTAGCTCACAAACCTAATGCGTCATCAAAATCAGAAGAGACTTCTTCACACGATGTATACATCAACATATTATGTATGTGATATCCCCTCCCCTTTGATCCCTATCTCAAGTTGAGAAATAGCTAACCCTAAAATTTTATGACAATTAAAGAGCCAAGAGTAAGCAAGACAATCTTGAGGAAGAACAAAGTTACAGGACTTAACACAACCTTATATCAAGACTTATTTTAAACACTGTGGTCTTCGTACATGGAAAGGCAAATAAACCAATGGAACAGAACAGAGCCCGAAAGAGACATACACATGTACAGTTGTTCAGTTTATGACCAGTTATTCTACACTGCAAAAGGGTAAGATGGTATTTTGAACAAATGGTATATGGGTGTCCATACGGAAAAATCAGATGGAATTTGGATACCTTTGTAGAAAAGAAATAATTTAAATCCTCATCTTACACCACCTACAAAAATCAACTCCAGGGACACTATAGATCTAAACACGAAAGAACAGTAAAGCTTTTAAAAGGTAACCTAAGAGAGTATTTTCATGACCTTGGTGTAGGCAAATATTTTTTTTAATGATACACCAAAACCATAGAGGGAAAGATTGATAAATGGGACTACATTAAAATTAAGATCTAAAAAGCACCATTAAGGGAAGGAAAAGTCATACTACAAATGGTTATATAAGACATCAGATATAAGATGTATATCTGACAAAGACTATGTAAGGAACTTATGCAAAGCAATAAGAAAAACACAGCCAACTCAACAGGAAAATGCACAAAAGATATAAAAATAGACACTTCCTAAAGGGATTTGGCCAATTAACATTGACAAGATGCTCAACATCATTAGGAAATGCAAATAAAAACATCGTGATTTCAGATGAATCAGAATGACCAGAATTAAAAGAAAAAAAATACTTGCAACAAAATATTAGTGTACATGAGGAGCAAGTGAAACTCTCATGTATTGCTGATGGGAGTATAAATCAGAAAACTGTTTGGCCTTTTCTACTAAAACTGAACATAATTATACCTTCTGACCAGTGGTTTTCTGATGAATATTTAACATTCTCCAAGTGGATTTCCAACATAAATGTTGATTGATATTTTTGTTTATATTCACAAGTAAGACAAAAGTGAAGCCAAAAAGACATGTTTGGGAACTTCACTCACTTGTTGATAACAGGAACAATTGTTTGCTGAATTGAATAATAGTTTTCAAATATTCAAAAATATTTTCTCAATTTTTTATGCTACTTACAATGTAATGGCTACCAGTACGATACACATGTACACTTAATCTGCATTATTAATATTTTCTCCATCTTTGTAAGTCTTGGTGATAAACAAAACACTAAGTCAAGTCCCGATTTTTAGTAATTGCCAATTTCCATGGTATACTTACTACCACCAAAACCAGTGTAATGCTACTTACATGATGCTCTTGAATGCAGATTTGAGAAGAGATACATAGTAGCACACCATTATATTTCTACCATATAGACACAATAAATGCAAATAATATTGAGAGAACAAATAATAGCAAAATGTAGTAAAAGAAAAATAAGGATATGAAAGGTTTTGAGTATTTATTATTTTTTAAATAAGTTATTTAATTGTAAGTTTATATAACAATTTTTAATAATGTCTATGTTTAACAACTGGATTGCAAATTTCCTGAAGATTTAACTGTGGGCTCTTATAAGCCGGTACAAGACTGCTCCAGCCCACCACTGTTTTTGACCTAGGAACTACACTTCTTGATGTATATCCACAGAAATATGTACATGTGTTCTCCAAAAGACATGCACAACAATTTTTATTGCAGCAGTATTCTTAAAGGGTTAAATGTTAGAAACAATGCAAAGGTCCATCCAAGATAGAATGGAAAAATAAATTATTACCTTTTCATACCACAGAGTATGAGTCAGCAATAAAAATGAACCAATCACTGCTTCAGCAGACTCAACAAACAGAATGCTAAGCCAGGTACAAATGAGTGTATACTGTCTGAAATCGGACAAAGTAATCTATAGTGATAGAAGTCAGAAAACTGTTTATTTTCTGGGGTAGGGTAGGGTTGGGAGTGACTTGGAGGTGGCCTTAGAGGGACTTCTGGGGTGCTGACAAACTTTGATTTCTTTTTCTAGTTGTGGCCCCAAAAATGGGTTCACTACATAAAATGTCATTGAGCTGAACCCTTAATGCTAGTATGTATGTATGTTATACCTTATAAAAAGGCGTACATTTAGAAAGAATCACTTAGGGAAGTGGTTTTTCTCACTGCATATGCCCTCCAACAGGGAATGTTATGTGATATCCCCTCCTTTAAAGGAAATGAACTGATTTTAAGACAAGTTATTGGAAAGAGTAAAGATGAGGAGCTGCTTATTGTTGAGTCTCTGGATAAAAGGGAAAACATACTCTGGCCCTTGGGAACCTCTTTCCCAGGGAGTGAAAAATGCTCTGTTATAAGGACCTATTCGACTCTAAGAAAAAAATGTATGATACATAAGATCATATTAAATTCAAGTTTAGGGAAAGTGATAGAAAGCAGCTAAGAAGAGTCAGGGATGTAGTTTCTATTGATTTTCTCAGGGATTCGAGGACAGTGTGGGAAATCACGTGGGATTATCACACCATAAACCAGGGCAGATTGCTTCAATAAATGTACTAGAACATCAGAGTCTCCTTGTGTAGAGTATTCTGATTCGGGGTTTGAGATCTTCCAGGAATGGTGATTCTGCCCTCCCAGGCTTTGTCTTACTTTAAGCCTTATATCATGAAAGCATTCTGCCCCCTCTGAGGTTTTGCCTAAATATATAAATTATTCTCTCTAGTGTTTTGGCTCCGCATACTTGTAGCGCTGAGAACACACGCTCCACATAATCGTTAAAACGACACAGGACATTCTGAAGTGTGAAAGGAATCAGTCAGCCAACTACATTTACATTAAACCGCGGAACATTGTTCAGGAAATTCTAGAAGGTCATAGTGAAAATGCGTTTAAGTCAAGTAATGGTTTTAAGCAGAAATAGAACCAAGTATTTGGGAGACTGTCTTGTTCTGTCTATGTTCATTAAAAGGGGGTCATATGATCAGTACATACCTTTTAAATCTACCCTTTTGTCAACATTTTAATTACTAAGAATCTCTTCTTAAAATCTCAATCTCCCTCTATTCTCATGTTTTTTAAGATTCTGTATACCAAAACAATTACACATTATAAATGTCGACGTAAATAATAAACAGCCTAAACCGCAAAGTTACATAAGATGTTTGTCAAGAATTAGGATTGGAGCTGGCAAGAAATAAGGGTGCTTGTTAAGGGCTTCCTTGGTGGCGCAGTGGTTGAGGGTCCGCCTGCCGATGCAGGGGACACGGGTTCGTGTCCCGGTCCAGGAGGATCCCACATGCCGCGGAGTGGCTGGGCCCGCGAGCCATGGCCGCTGAGCCTGCGCGTCCAGAGCCTGTGCTCCGCAACGGGAGAGGCCACAGCAGTGAGAGGCCCGCGTATCGCAAAAAAAAAAAAAAAAAGAAAGAAGGGTGCTTGTTAAGTAAGGATTGATTGGGGTCTGAAATAGTTGCATAGTTATAAGGGGAGACCTTGAGACCATAAGGTTGGCAGCTGCTAGAGATACTGTTGTGAAAATAACTGGTGGTGTCCGTGAGTTTGATACAGTTCAGACAATTCAGCTTCTCAGTAATGCAGAAACATGTCTGAAACCAAATCCACGATGGCCACCCGGCTCCATATTTGGATGCCTGAACCACATTTACTCCAGTTTGATTTTTAAATGATCTTAACTATGTCATCATAAATAATTCATTTTTATTTGTTTAAAAAGGTATATAGTTGCCAAAGAGAACGTCTACCCAGCCTGAGATAACCAGTATAATCAAAATTATGTAATAAATTCAATCCAAAGAAAAAAGAAGAACATTTTAGTATGTTGTGCTAACTAAATGAAAATATGATTTTAGGGACTTCTGCAAAATTAGAACTTGCATGCAAATCCCTACTACTACCTGCAGTGCCTCTAGAGACCCAGGACATCAGTTTATGAACCACAGCTCTACTGTTTCATTATTATTGCATCAAATTTAAGAGTAGTAGTTTATATACAATGGGTTCTGAGTTAATTTGGATATACCAATTAACATCTAGTCTTAAAAAAGTCTTCCACTGGCATTTTTCAGTCATTTACCTTGAGTTAAAACACACAGAATCGTTATTAAAGCAATATGGGCATTTTTCCATTACTCAGTGCTTCATATTCAATTTGTGAGTTGGCTGCACTTGCAAGGATTCCCCTCACCGCCTGACATCACTTAGTTGACAATGCAAGGATAGCAAAAAAAAAAAAAAAAAATTATTATCTACTAAGGAGCTATATGCGGTAGAAGTCAAAATGATTGCCTAAAGTTAGGTATGAGATGATATACTAAATGTCAGGTGCCCACACCGGCCATGTTGCCCTTTAAAGACAGCAACAGCACTTCTATTATCATTGAAAGGCCACAGAGCACTTTTCTAGATCTTTGTCACAACGCTTAGAGGGAAATCAAGGAGTGTATTGTTATCCTTGGTTATGTATATGGAAATGCAGGCTAGACATTTGCCCAACACCAACTCAGAGCTTCTCCCTCCTAACTCAGAGCTCTGTCCGCTATGACAGTGTGCTGCCCAAAAGATAATTACAGGTTCTTTGGCGGTGTTATGGGTTGAGCCTTATCCTTCCAAAAGATATGTTGATATTCTACTTTCTGTAAAAAGAGAAAAACCATGTGAAGACAGAGACAGGGATTGGAGTGATGCAGCTGTAAGCCAAGGAACACCAAGGACTGACAGCCACCATCAAAAGCCAGGAGGAGGCAAGGAAGGATTCTACCCAGAGTCTCAGAGGAAGCATGGCCTTGTTGACACCTTGATTTCAGACTTCTAGACTCCAGAACTAGAAGAGAGTTGTTTTGAGCCACCCAGTTTGTGGAATTCTGATACAGAAACCTGAGAAGACAAATACAAGTGTGAACACTTAAATTTCAGTTAAAGGCAAGAAGCCTGGAGACTAATTATTTCCCTATAAGGAAAATCTAACTCCCACAAGTGAGCTGGGACATTTCTACAAACATTGACACAAGGAAAAAAAAGAAGGGATTTTATGTAGAACCACTTCTCAATCGTGATTGTAGCTTTCCATACCTCACTATCAAAAAACCTCCTCGTGGGAGATAAAACCTCAGTGTGACCCCAGTTCCCTTGAAGTCACACCCTTTCCTGCACAGGTGACCTAATACTTTGTGCATAATACTCCTAGCTTTTGTTGGAGACTTGAGCGATGTGCCAGTGTAAATCTAAAAACGGCAATATTGTTGGAATTCATGCTTATTGGGCAACAAACTCCAGACAGGGAGCAACTTAAAAAAATAAGATAAGGAAGAAAAAAATCACAGACTTTGTCCTAAGAGATAGTCTACAAATATTTCCAGCTGAGACCTGGTGGGTATTTCTAAATTGTGCTCCTCAGAAAACTAGCCCGTGAACAACTCCTTAATAGGGGGGTTTAGTAATCCAATGAGTTTAAAAAACACAGCATTCTCTTAGGGAGATTCCCTATTCACACTTGCAAATGAAATCCTCTGAGAGGTATTAAAGTTAACATATTCACAAATGTTTTAGCTAATACTGCATTTCCCCAAATTATTTGATCATAAAACTCCTTTTTCTTACAACAGTCATTATTATCTAAGAATATATACTTTGAGAAACAATAGACTGTGATATTCTTAAATCTCACCAAGTACGTTAGAGTGTAGCTCATGCAGGAGAGAGCTCTGACGTATTTACTTGCTGTTCTGTATTTCAGGTTCGCTTACCAGAAGAGGTACACCTGAAAAGCTTCATTGAATTACTGAGCATGAGGTATGAATTCAGGTCATGGGGCCTATGCAATTCGGGGGAACCCTTTAAGGAAAAGAATACAAAATGACCATGGGAACACAAGGCCAAGTTTCTTCCTCCCGCCTTGGAATAATCCCAGACAAGGGAGGGTTTCTGAAGTTTATGCTTCACTCACTTCATTGAAAACCCATCTCTGCTTCAAATATGGTTGGCTACATGAAATAAACTAGAAACTCAAATTAACAGTGGCATAAACAGGATAGGAATGTATTTCTCTCTCACGTAATAGTCCAGAGATAGACACTTGGCTGCATTGTGCAAGGTTCCTTCTATATATCTTGTTACTCTGTCATTCCTAGCATGTTGCCTTTGGCACCAAGTTCCTTGTCCAGGCAGCTGGATTGAGGAAGGGCTGGAAGAAGGGGCTTGCTCTGGACTTAGGAACATGCTCTGCAAAGAACATTTAGAGCTTCTTCTTCCATCGCATTGGCCAGAATTTAGTTAGATGGCCTCCTTTAGCTGCTGGGCAACTTGAGAAAGGAATGCTGTATTCTAGGTGGTCAGGTACCTCAGCTCAATGTCAAGGCTTTTATTATTGTAGAAGAAGAGGAAGATCAGTTTTAGGGCAGCTAGCATTCTCTCTCTCTCTCTTTCTTTCTCTCTGACACATTAAGTTTTCTCTCCAGCTTTCTTGAGGTCTAATTGATCTCTCATTACCTTTTAAATGTACCAACTCAGAGCTTCAGTATCTAGCACGGAGGCACTGATGTCCCTAAAACCATCAGAATAGTCATATGTGTTTTTAGAAAAACAAAGCCTTCTTAGAAGAAAGTAAAATAAAAACCTTCCTGAACTGCAGGGGTCCCCGCATTCTTGGTAAGCAAAAGATACTTTCCAGTTGCCCTGAGGCCCCAGAAGACAGGACTGAACACGAGGTGAGGGCGGTGCCGAGTGAGACGAGGGCAGACCCAGGAGGGAAGCTGCCGCCAAAGCCGCCCTTCCCCGCCCCGCCCCTTGGAATCCTGGAGAACCTGGGGGGCAGAGAGGGAGGTGAGCTGACTCTCCTTGGCATCGAGAACCTTACAGCTTCTTTTTTTTTTTTTTCTCTTTTTTTCCGGGTGGGGAGAAGCGGGGACGTAAATACTTCACTGGAGGAAGGTTTAAAAAAGAGAATCTGTACTTGGATTGTTTGGAAGAGAGAAATGGAGTGGAGGATGGTCTGGGAAATCTGAGTAGGTTGGTTTCTGACTCTCTGAGATGTATATTCCTATTAACAGCCCGCTCTTTCTGCTCGCGAGCCTGTCAACACTTCAGCCAGCGGACAGCCAGCGGAAAGTTCCTGGGAACTGTCTTGGGCGTTTGGCAGGCGCGCCCAGGGCCAACTGTGTAACCCTCCGGGCTGTTGGGATTGGAATTGCTCTTTTAGGAGTGCAGGGCTGGAACAAAGAGGCCCTGTTGGGTATTTCCAGATTCTGGAAGAACTCTGCCTTTAATGATGGTGTAGAGTTAATGTGATCTAAACTTGCCATACTCACAGGTTTGTTGTGTTTTTTCTTTGATTTTACTTTTTTCAAGCTGAGCTTATGAGGCATATACTTGAATCGGTCATGCACTCACAAAAGGGGTCTGTCTACTCCACAGAGGAGTTTAGATGCTGTTCCCAGCCCGGCTGTGGCATAAACCTGCCCTGGTAAAGCAGAAAGGCATAGGGTATGGATTATAAAGAATCTTCATTACCCTCAATAATGAACAACATTTAAACAACCTTTATTCTTTTTTTTCTTTTTTTTTTTTTTTTTTTGCGGTACGCGGGCCTCTCACTGTTGTGGCCACTCCCGTTGCGGAGCACAGGCTCCGGACGCGCAGGCTCAGCGGCCATGGCTCACGGGCCCAGGCACTCCGCGGCATGTGGGATCTTCCCGGACCGGGACACGAACCCGTGTCCCCTGCATCGGCAGGCGGACCCTCAACCACTGCGCCACCAGGGAAGCCCTTTCTATTTTCTTTTTTTTTTTTTTTAACCTTTATTCATTTGAGGTGTCTATTAAACGATCTTGATAAGAAGAGTGTGCTGTAATAAAAAAAATCAGATTAAATCTAAAGGAAATAATTCTTAAAGAGGTGGAGGAAAAAATGTTGGCAAGGCCTGAACTTCTGGCAATGGCTAAGCAAACGTTAGGATAAAAGATTAATAGGTTCTAATACTTTATTCAAACAAAGCACTGTTTTAAAAAATACATCCGATGTCTGCAAAAATATAAACTTTGGTCGTCTGATATTTTGAGTAAATTAATATACGTAGTGTTCTGTAGTACTAATTAGTCTATACAGTGCCCATTCAAGGTAAGCAGCGATTAATGATTTAGAGTGATATGAACTGATGTAGAGGGTCAAGTCTATTTTGCTACATTTAAGTCCATTCTGTTGGTTTTGTTTGTGTGCATCATGCAAGACCCTGGGGTGGGGATGGAAGGGATACAAACATGGGAAGCTATTGTTGCTGCCACAGCAAGTGAATTATCCAGTGGGAGGAGATAACTCAGGTCTACAAATAAATATAATTCACCATATTTTGTAATTGATGCTAAAGATGGCTACAAGCTGTAACAGTAGGCTCCCTTTTTGGAGACTGACTTACTGTGTGTCAGGCATTATATCATATAATTTACATGATGTCAGTCACTATAAGGTAGCAACTCCCTGTATGATATACTATGAGGAAACCGAGTAACAAGCAAAGGTAAGTAACTTGCTCAAGGGCAAAGCTAAAAAGCTGGGTAGCCAGGTTTCAGACTCAGACTGCTAGATCCTTGCTCTCTGCACTGTAAGACACACATCGGACACACCCATGAGGGTGCAACTATTTCTGGTTGGGGCAATCATGGACTGTCATATAGAAGTAGCATCTGAGCTGGGTCTTGAAGGATACACAGTTGTCCCTCGGTACCTGCAGGGAATCAGTTCCAGGACTCCTGTGGATGCTCAAGTCCCTTATATAAAATGGTGTCATATTTGCATATAACCCATGCACATCCTCCCATATACTTTAAATCATCTCTAGATTACTCATAATGCAATGTAAATGCTATGTAAATAGTTACCTGCACTAGGTAAATTTAAGTTTTGCCTTTTCAAACTTTCTGGAATATAAAATATATATATATCTCCTATCCACAGTTGGTCGAATTCGCAGATGCAGAACCCATGGATACTCAGGGCCCACTGTAGAAGTTTATGACAGAGTGGTGGGAGGGACTAAAATAAAGATATGGAGACCGAAAAGTACAGAGGCTGTGTAAGGAACTTAAAAGATGTCTAATTTGGTGGCAACTTGATGAATAGAGGGAAATAATTTGGAGAGGTTGAAGCTGGGTGGAGGGGGTGAGGGTCAAGCAGAGGTCCGGTGGTGATGATTCGTGTATTGAATTGGGTCCAGGGCAAAAATCCGAGCTCTGTGGCCTGGTTTCCTCTGGACAATAGAGATCAAAAGGAATCCTAAACTCACTTTCCAATTCTGTGTCTATACTTCTCTGTCGGGGAACCCTCAGTTCCCTCTTCCACTTCCCGTCTCAGTCCAGGAGGGCAGCAGGCACCCCCATTCTTCTGCCCTCTCCCCTGGTCCTCCACTAGTCCCTGTACAAAGTAGAACCGGTTGTTCCCTGGTTGGTGAGAACATGAGCCTCCCACTGGCCACTTTTTACCTGTGGTCAGAACACCCGTGTTAAAGGACAGTCCCATCTGAGTCGTTTCCTGTGTCCACGTGGTAAGCTCTGTGCTTCCGGCCCAGGACCCTGATGGGGCTGCTGTCTTGCAGTAAGACCTTCTTCTATCCATCTTGATGTATTCTGGCAGCTAAGTGGACTCCTGATAATCTTGGACTCAGGGACAAGGAAACAAAAAGAAGCCTTCCTTAGACTTCCTTACCTAAACCTTATTCTCCAAATCTTCCTTGCATCGGAATGATTGAGTCCTTGCCCAGCTATTAATAAATCGGCATCTTGCTTCCTGGTTGGTTTTGTTCTCTGTGTATATAGATTTCTTGCTTAGAATCTCTAAGGAGGAGGGGAACGGGAAGAAACAGAAGAGACTGGGGGATGAAGAGGAGGAGGGATGAGCAGGAAGAGGAAGCAGGGGAGAGGTTGGGGAGATTCTCATCACCAGCCCCAGGAAAGGCAGATACTTGGGGGTTGATGGGGGTGGGGTGAGGATGGCAAAACTTTATGGCTTCACGTGTTTTCAGTTCCATACCCCAAAGAAGGGGAATTTCCCGAATTCAGTTTAATGCTACAAATACTTGTTGGGCCTGTAGTACATGTAAGAAACTGTTCTCCATATTGGGAGCTGGCTGGGCAAGGAGAGGAAAGAGATAGAATAGCTTCCCTCAAGGAACTACAGTATGAAATCGAGTGGATTTAGTTAATCATTGAAGTTTAATAGAAGAATTCACTTCTTACCATTTACTGCAAACTCTACAAAATATCAAATGACAAATTGACTCATAAGAGCTCTTAGAAGTGAGAACTGGGTGTCTTCCAGGGGGTTATATAAGACAGACAACACCATTTATAAAAATGAGCTTCTTTTGTAGTTTTTCTTGACTCTGGAAGCTTCAATTACCCTTCTCACCTCTGAAAACTTTCAAATATCATGCAGAGACGCTACCCAACAAGTGCCTTTTTAAGCAAAAGCAGGTCACTCCCCCCAGCCAAGGATCCAGCTCTTTTCAAATTTCATCACAGATAACAGAAAACATTCAGAATAATTGTAAACAAAGAAACAAGTAAGAGATTTCCAGAAGCTAATATTTTTTAAATTAGATCTGAGAAAACACTATTGCACTTGTTAGATTTATCCCCATCTTAGAACATCACCCTTAAAACTGCATAACTGGAAAATTCTTTGCAATGTTCTTTTTCACTGTTCAGTAGCATCTTTGCCTCTTCCTGAGCATATTATGCTACCAGACAGACTATAAACTTCACTCTTTATTACAGAAAATATCTATAAACGTCTACAGGAATATTCTTAATATGTTTTGCTGGTTTTAATGCTTTTCTTATGATAGTTATGAGATTGATTGGTTCTTTGCTCCAGTGTTCTGTAACTCTAGGCAATTAACAGCTTCAAAAAGAAACTAAAACCCCGGAGTTATGAGGGAGAATCAAACATAGGCAAAATGATGAAAAATTGATGTGGAAAAGGGCAAAAGCAGATTTCACTGCTGACTTTCGGACAGTGGGCCCTGAGATACACCTCGCCCATTTCTTCTCCATCTTTGACTCCTCTCAGAAGCCAAGTCCCCTATCAAATAAAGAAAACAGGCTAAACACTTAAGGGCAACTGCTATGACTTTTACACACATGGATGGGAAAATACAATAAACACATGTTGAAAGGGACTAAATGGACGCCAGTGGAAGAGCATCAAGACATGAGTTTTCCAGAGTGTGCCCTTCGCTAGCAGAGCTATTCAGGGACATTTTGTCAGGCCGTGTGGGAGGAGTGTGGCCCTCTGTACTCACAATCCGCCCCCTCCCTGGAGCAAATACAGAAGGAACATTCTGCAGCTTTCCTGGGAATGAAATGACCCAGGAAAGACTCTGTAGCAACCGCTTCTCACAGGGAAGAAAGGGGACACGGAAATGAAAAGAGGACCATCTGCTTTTGACATCAGAAAACACCTTATGTTGCAGAGTGTTCCTACACCAACCCGGGTGAAACTCTGGGTAATTCCGATTATGCCTTTAGGGAGAGGACGGAAGGTAGAGAGAATTAGGTTACCGTGCTCCCTGCTCCCTGCTAAGCTACCATTGCCCCCTCTCTGTGTCTATTCATGGGCGCATAAGGGACCTGGCACTCCGACCCTCTTCCAGCCAGCCTCAAGAAGAGATGTGCTTGGTGTTATTTCCTAGGGCCACTATTCCTCCTCAAGAAGATTGCACAGCAGTGTCTCAACATCTTTAAAGACCGAACTGAGGCTTCTCTTGGTCCAGCTCCTCCCCCATACCAGCTGAGACCTCATTGTCCCTGACTGTAAGGGAGCAGCTCACTTGCTCAGCAATGAGTCGGTCATGCATTTAGCTCCCCCTCAGCTGTATATTCAAGACTTACAACTGGCTTCTTTTATTCAACCCTAGTTCTTCAGTGGTTAAGCTTCTATACTGTCTTTAGTCCATTGGAGCTAACTATGACAGAATACCACAGACTGGGTGGCTTACAAACAACAGAAATTTATTTCTCGAAGTTCTGGAGGCTAAGAAGTCCAAGATCAAGGCACCAGCATGGTTGTGTTCGGGTAAGAGCTGGCTTCCTGATTCACAGCCAGCACCTACTCTCTGTGTCCTCAAATGGCGGAAGGGTTGAGAGAGCTCTGAGGGGTCTCTTGCATAAGAACACTAATCCTATTCATGAAGGCCCCACCCTCATGACCTAAGCAACTGGCAAGGGCTCCACTGCCTAATACCATTGCTGTGCAGGGGGTTAAGATTTCAACATAAAATTTTGAGGGGATGCAGACATTCAGAGCATACCATATACTGTGCTCTCAGAGACTTTATTTGTCTTGTATTGTAGACTCCCTAGTAGCTTAATTGTTCCACTGTTGACACAATTTTCTCCTTTCTTGTAGCAACGCTTGTCCTAACAATGCCAACTGCCCACCCACGTGAACTTTTTACGAATACCTGACCCACTCTTAGTTTGCCAGTTATCATGGGCGTTTACTTTGTATATTACCTGGTTTTCTCCTGAGGACTAACTGTTAGCTTTAAGAATTCCTTTTCAGCTCACATTTCTGGGTACATTTTGTTCCTAAAATAGCTGACCTTTGACCTTACTTGCTTGTTCAAAAACCTGGCTTTCTCTTGACACTGTGGCTTTAATTGGATACTTAGTCTTCTCTTTTTCCACTTTTGCTAATTTTACCACCATCTAAACTCTGGTTTGAGAAAACTAAATCAGACAGCTGAAAAGAGCACTTAAAAATTTATTAATTGTGTTATGAATTACAACTGTATTATGTTTTTCTGCCTTCTCTAAAATTAATATTGCTTCTCATGAATTTATTTGAATACTTTTGCTTATATTTGATTTTCATACATCTTACATTTTCAAGCAGTTAATATTTTTGCATAATGATACTGATAAAGCTTGAGACCTTCCCTAAACAAATAAATTATTAACTTACAACTGAGCTCTAGGTAGAATTATGATTCCTTCATTCGCTAATAGCCTATCATAAGAACATAGGGATTTGAATTGAGTCATACCAGGGTCAGTCCATCCCAGTGTTCAGCTGTGAATAACTACTTCAAGTAACATGCAATGGTTGATATGCAGCTGTGCTACCTAACAAGCTTTAAAAGTAACTATTATATATCCCAGAGAGCTAATAGCATATTATGGCCCTTTTAGTCATAAATTTGTCCATGTTTTTCATAATTCCATTTGTGTTTCATAAGAGAACCACTTCTGCTGTGGACATCAGTCACTCTTTTAGGCTGTATCAAATAGAGAGACATAGGTACAGAAAGTGATGGAGGAGGAGAAAATTTTATTATTCATGCTAATAAAATGTAATAAAAGTATGGTTTCATCTAGAAAAGCAGACATAGATATAACTGTAAAATATTTTTGTATGTTTGGTGTCTTTAGTGTGAGGTAGGGGAAAGAATATAGACCTCAAAGTCAGACAGATCCAACACTGTCCTTTACTATCTTCATGACTTCTCTGAACCTGTTTCTTTAATCTGTGAAAAAAAACTAATATTTACCTTTAAGGTCTGTTGTTAGAATTAAAATAATAATAAATGAACTCAGTACTTAGTAGGAAGTTAATATACGAAAGTAGTAATACTAGTAATACTAATTTGATATCTCTCACTTGGAAATATTCTTTGAATTAAAAAGTGAAGAGGGAGGGAACTAAAGAGTTAGAGTTTTGTTTGGTCTTGGCAACATACAGGCAGAACTGTCAAAGGGAACATGGTCTAGAGCTGCACTGTCTAATACAATAGACACTAGCCTCATGTAGTTACTTACACTTAAAATTTTAAATTAAAAATTTAAATTAAATCTTTGGTTGCACTAGCCACAGTTTAAATGCTTGGCAGCCACATGTTGCCAGTGCCTACCATATTGAATAGAGCAATAGACAATATTTCCATCACTGCAGAAAGCTCTATTGGGAAGTGCTGGTCTGGACCCAGAGATTCTCTGTAGACTTCATTACTACTGTCAAAAAGCAACTGTCTAGGATTAGGTGGCTCCTCACAGTGCTGGGAACTGGCCAATGCCAGTTTCTAGTTCCCTTTCCCCACCATGTTAATGGGCTTCTCGGTCTCTGCTCCCTTATCTCATCACACAAAGCGCCTTTGCACATTTGTCTGTTCTTATGGCATCTACTAGAGCCTGTCTCGTTTCAAGGTATCTGTTCACTAAACCCAGCTCAGATTTTAACCTTTGGGAGCATATAACCCTTTACAGGAATAACTTAGTTTTCAAATTCAAAGTAATGATTGAAATGCCTCTCACTGTAGAATTTCAGGAGGAAAATTAAGGATAGGGGATATACCCTATTCTCTTTAAAAACCATGGTATTTGGGTGGCTCCCTAGTTCCCTCTGTCCACAGCTGGTTCTATTCTGGCTGCACTAATTGGATAGATTAAAACATGAAATATCTCTTGGAGGAATCAAATTTTTTGAGACAAATATGACAGTTATATTCATTGTTTGGGAAGATTTTTAAAAATTTTATTCTTGTTCATATTACGGGCCATCTGATTCTAATAAGACCCATATAATAGTGAGTATGAAATGGTTAAACAATTAAACTCTGAAGTTCTGCTCCCAGGTAGAGCGCTTAATGATTTGAAAGTGTCATGGTGACTTAGAACAATAGAGGGGTCATATCTTCTCAGATCCATCAGGAAATTACTCTTCCTGCTTGAAATTGCTAAGTTTCAAATGTTTCTATTGCCCAAATAAGGCAGAATACAGAAGTTGTTGCCAGAGGGAGAAATGCGAGGTCACATAATAAAGTGAGGAGGCATTCCCATTATGTGGCAGGCAATTAACAGGGATCCTTGGAGCAATGCAGCCCCTTTAAATACAGGTGGTAGAGACCGTATCTAAAACCAGCACTTTGAACATCTATAATACAAGAGACTATTTTCTGACTTTAATACATAAGAGTGACAACCTCAGAACAAAACTCCCTGGGTCTAGAATCACACAGAAGATATATAAAAAGATCAGTAGAACCTGGAGGTTCAATATAAGATGAGAATTCTGACCAGACTAGAACAGAAACAATTCTACCAGCCTCATTGAAGGAAGTCAACAAGTCACCACTCGTTGGGAAGAAAGGATAGATATAAAGCGGTATGAGAGTTCTCACCATATATTAAAAATTGCTCAATTAAATTATTAGACTCTAATTAAATGTATATAGTTCAAAATGTATAGTGCAAATTAGTCTTTTTCATTATTTGGTTTTTAAAAATCTTCATTAAAATTCATTTCCTATTCATAAATAGATAAATAGATCTCTTATTCATCATTTCTATTCATAGATAGTATTGACCTGGAACAAGCAGACTGCCAGATATTTCTCCAGCAAAGATGGGTTTATTCGGGATTTGTAGAGAATTACATTCTCAACCATGTTGAGCCATGGGCAAGTCCCTGCTCAGTGAGGAAAGAATGCTTTTTTAGAGGAGAAAACGCTACAGTAAACAAAGGGTCCATGGCTCTTCATTGGCTGAGTCCTTGCCTGGAAAGAAGAGGAGTCTTTCCTCTTCCTGTTGGGGCTCTGCTGTCATCACAGGGCATGAGAGCTCCCCCTTCTGGTCTCCAGATTCTATTTAATTGAAGTTTTTGTTTACTGATTTTTTACAATAGATATTTTGACTGGACTCTTAATTGATACTTGGATTTGAGATTGTGTGCTCTACCTTGCAATGTGAGGGAAAGGGTGCCCCACCCAAACATATCTTAACGGGACTTGTTTCTGCTTAGCCAGCTAACACAACGAGTCACATGTTAGAGGAAATACAAGGTTGTGACACAGCACCCCCAGAGGCTCTGGCCGACCCACAGGATCTCTGAGACCTTAATCTGTCTCTGTTTCTGATCTCCCCTTGTCTTTGGCACACTCAACTTTCAGCTGCCTAACTCTCCCCACTCTTAAAATAAGAAAACTCAAATTTCTGAGCCACTGAACAGGGCTGTTAGCTTTCCATGCTGGAGTTATGTCCTACCAAAGGCCTGATGAGTATTAGTGGTTTGTTTCCAAAATGTCTTCAGTTATTGTATGTGTTTTTATGAAAGATTAAAGAAGTAGCGTTAATCATCCCAAACCTTTCTCTCTTTCCCCTTCCCTGCCCAGGCTAAGCATACTTGAACAAATACAATAAGCGTTTTCACTGTGTTGGCAAGGATGTTTATAAATGTGTGTGTGTGTGTGTGTGTGTGTGTTTACCCATGTGATTTATAAATAACCTAAGTGAACTAAGTAAAGTAAGTTTAGGCCATGCTTACCAGGAATATTAGGAAGCAAAGGCCCTTCAATATCTGAATTAGCTCTGGCACTGTTTCAGGGAAAACTGGCTCACATCTCTTGCATAAGACTTATGTAAGAGATTAGATGTGGTGCCTAAACTATTCCAGTTATCTACAGCATGGAAAAAAGAAAAGTATGCTACATTGTTGTTACTTGCTAGCTCTCTCAATTTCAAGGGATTCTTTGCTTATAGAAGTAAAGCATCTCAATTCTTAAAAAAAAAAAAAAGCTTAGTTTTTCTAGTCTTTGTCACACAAACATATGTAGAAGTAAACCAAAACGGAGGGGAAAAAAGCTATGGTACAGGCAATAAGTAGTTTAGAACTTGGGTAGATATTTAAATTAGTTCATCTATAAACAGTAACAAAAATAACAGTTTTACGAACTTGAAACTCCAAAGTCACATTCCATACATAGCTATTACATATCACTGAAGAAATAGATTTTCCCACACCTCATAAAATAGCTCCTCAAAATTTAGAGCTCACTGTTTATTACCATAATAATTATATTCTGGAAAGGATTTAGATCAAATCTGATTTCCAGATATTTTGACCAAAAGAGAAATGAAGGACAGACATGACTTGAATCCAAGTCCATGTGCCCGATGCACAGGGAGGCCAAATGAACAGAGACGTCAGAGTTTGGAGTAGAGAAAGGTCTATCACAGGGCCAAGCAGGGAGAATGGGCAGCTTGTGCTCAAAAGACCCAAACAAACTCCCCGATGATTTTCAGGGAAGCATTTTTAAAGGCAACATTTGGGCTGCAGGGGTTATGACCTTCTTCTGCTGGTGAGGTAACAGGGTGGTGCTTCAGGACTCTCCTGCTCAGCCTGAAGTTACCATCCTCCACCTGGGTGTGGGCCTTAGTTCCAGTAGAACAACTCAAAGATATGCCTCGGAATTTTTTTTTTAATATTTTTTTTTATGCACGGGATTGTTGTGTATATCCCTTGAGGAGGAACTAGGACTCTGTCTTAATGCTGCACTATTGTTTCCTGACTGCTTTTCCTTTGTTCCCACATTCCCTCACTTCCCTAATTAGTAACTGCCCTTTGGAACTCAGGGAAAGTCTAGAAGGCTAAAGTCTTTTTCCTACAAACCAGAAACAGGGGACACGGAAAGGCTTTTGTTCCCTGGGAGGGCCCCACAGGGCCATGCTCAGTTTCATAAGGTTCTCCTTGGTTCTCATTTCTGACATATATATTTTTCTCTTTGGAGCTGTGTGGTAGAGAGAAAAAAACTTAAAATGTAGAGTCAGGCCAACTAGCTCAGGTACAAATACAGGCATCATCACCTACTTGCTGCATGACCCAAGAAAATTGCTTAATTACTCTGAGCTTATTTTCTCAATTGTAAAAGGAGAATAATAATATCTATCTCGTAGGGTTGTTATGAGGATTTAGATTAAAATAACCAACATGTGTTGAGTGCTTATGTGACACTGTGATTAATAATAAGAAATAAATATTTGGTCTTCCAACTCTGTCCTTGGCACAGTTCCTAAAACCGTTGGAATTTCCTAAGTGATAAGAGTGATAAAGTTATCTTTTGTTATTTATAACAAGCCCCTTTCACCACCCAGAGTTTATGTTAATGAAATGACTTTTGGAAAGCCCCTAGGAACGGATGCTGGTCACCAGGGGTACCAACCAAGTACTGAAAAGGTGGGAACTTTTAGCCCCACCCCCTGACATCCAGGGAGGGGAGAGGGGCTGGGGGTTGAATCCATCACAGATGGGCAAAGATTTCATTGGTCGTCTTACTTCAGGAAGCCTCCATAAGAACCCCCAAAAGGACAGGGTTCAGACAGCTTCCAGACTGGTGAACAAGCAGTGGTGCTAGGAGGGTGACACACCCAGAGAGGGCATGGAAGCTCCAGCCCCTTCCCACATACCTGGCCCTGTGCAGCTCTTCCATCTGGCTGTTCCTGAGTTATATCTTTTTATAATACACTAGAAATTTAGTAAGTAAACTGTTTCCCTGAGTTCTGTGAGCCACTCTGGTAAATTAATCAAAACCAAGGAAGGGGTCATGGGAACTTCTGATTTATGGACGGTTGGTCAGAAGCACCGATGTTTTATTTGGGCAGATTATGCTCAGAAACTGAGATTGTCTTCGCCAATAATTTATTTAACACAGGTTCACTGCAGGAATTATAATTTATAACAATAATATTTCACAAGACAACAGCATTTAAGATAATGTTTCTTAATAAGCTAATAAAAAATAATATATTTCAAACCAGTAATAGGTTAATTACACTATTGTTCCAGGCGGAGGGGAAGTAGAAGGAATAAAGTTCAAATTTAGTCGAGGTGTACCTTTCTACGAGTTGGTTCTCAGCCGAGTCAGTCCTTCCAACAAAAAGTACAGAAGTAGAGTATGTTGTAGTAGACAACAAAGGAGCAGTTCTCCTAGACAGCTTACTATGTAACTGGCATGTTCTCAGCACTTTATCTAGAAAAAATCATCCATTTACTCCTCATAGCAATCCTACGAAGTAGGTATTATTATTATCCTTCCTTTCCTGATGAAGAAACCAAGGCCCAAGTAACTCAGCTCGTAAATGGGGTAATGGGGTTTGAACGGAGGTTGTGTGACTCTAGAACCTGCCAGTCCGTGAAGTAACAAATATGTTAGCACTTAGCCAGCCACAGGGCCTGTATTAAGTTCTCCTGAATGGTCGTTACACTTATCTTTCCTCTTTCCAGAGAAGAAAATTTGCAATGAGGTAATATATGTTCCACCAGTCTGTAGCGTCCCCCCGAGCCAGGATGTAGCCTTAGATGGCATTTACCACTTGTTTTGAGCTGCATTTCTGAGCAATCCCAGCAGGGCCCAGGGGCCACTGAGAGTTACTACAGGCCTCACACAGTCCCTGGGCTGGGCTTCAGCCAGAAGGACAGAAGTACTAGGGTGTGGGTCTTTCATACACGGCATTTTGAAAAACTTCGTATAGAAGGAATTGAAAGCAGATACAGTGACCTAGTGGAATAATTAGGCTGGAATAATTAAAACAAGCCTGCAGTATCTGCATAAAGAAAACTTGTGCTTTATAATGGTTATTAGGAAAAAGACAGTCTGCGCATTTATTTGGCTTATGTGAATTAAGACATTAAGTCATGGTTGTTTTAAGATGAGGTGTGGTCAGTCATAAAATTTCTTGAAAAACATTGAGTAATGAGGTAGATAATGCACGTAAACTAACCACAGTGCCAGCCGTAGAGCAAATGTCAGGTAATTTGTCATCGTCTTACTATTACACTCTGTCTTATAGTACATAAACTTTTGAGAAACTCTGGTTGGAATGAGAAAAGTTTCTTTCCCCGAGTATTCCTAGATGAGAGGATGGTTTGAGATAAACTGCACTGATTTCAGTGTCTCCCACAAAATCAAATACAAATAGCTGCTCAGGGCACCTGAAATGTGATTGAGGGTTACCAAGGCAGTTTGCCCAGACTCGTGTTGTTCTTCTGGTGAGAACCGCCATTTCAGGGCTCCCCTGTTTCACCAATCAGCTAGTTTGGTGGAACTGACTCACTTGGTCCTTATAATTAGTTATCGTGTCTCTGTATACTTCAATATGGAAATTTGCTCAATTATTGTGAACTGTGTACAATTAAAACCTATTATAACCAAAACTATTATAGCTCTGTTTGCAGATTAGTGAAATAGGAAATGTTACTCAGCCCATTGAGAAGTAGTTCTCCTTCTAAAGAAGTTTAGGTTCTTTAAATCTGCATGGCTTGAAAGTGACATCTAATCTTGGGTTCACTGCTCAGTTGGGTCTGGGTATATGAAGTATTTTTACATTTGTTTTAATTTTGTTTTAATTTTTAAAATTTTTAAATTTTTTTAAATTTGAAGCATAGTTGATTTACAATGTTATGTTAATTTCTGCCAAAGTGACTCGATTATACATATATATATTCTTTTCCATGTTATTTTCCATTATGGTTTATCACAGGCTATTGAATATAGTTCCCTGTGCTGCACAGTAGGACCTTGTTGTTTACACTTGTTTTAGTATTAACTCTTTTTCAAAGTGCCCAAACCCATCCATTGGTAATACATGACCCAACTTCACTCAGTCATGTGAAGCATTCCATCCAAATACACTGAACGCTGAAGGCACATGTCAGTACGTGGGTGGTGGAGCCCCCGCTCTCCCCTTGGGTTCTTGGTGTGCCGTAGGTCACAAGACAACAGCAGCTTACACGTAGGGACGCCTCCAGTGTCAACCTGTATATTAAATATTAATAAAGCTTACTTCCCATCTTGTGTTTAGATGAAAACTAAACAGAAATAGAAGTTCTCCAGTGAATCTTCTCGTGCACCCCCAGAGGAGTGTACATCCCACTTGGAACACCACCACTCCCTTAAGGCATAATTAAAGAGTTACTAAATGCTAAAATGAGAGCTCATCCAAACCCATCATTTTAAGGATTGGTGTGTATAAAGCCAGTGTCCTTGAAAGTTTTTCAGTTGCTGCCTCCCCAACAAACTTTCCCTGGAAGTTACAATTCAATGCAATTCTGTTTTTCCGCTGTGTTCTCCTTCTACACCATTTGGGAGTTTTGCTGCACACAATTGCAGAGCTGGCTTATTCCATCTGAGAGTTTGTGGCAGGTCCATGATGGTTGGCCCAATTCTAGCATATAATAGCAATACATTTCAGTTTGGTAAATACTATCACTGAAGGGGACCTCTGGTCCCCAGGGAGCAGTAGGATGTGGCAACATCAGCCGTGCAATTGTAGATCAGATCTGTTTTTATACACAAAGATGGTCATCAATATCATATTTAGATGTGGTATGATTCAGAGATTTATATATGATTAAAATAGTTTTAAATATATTTTGCAGCAAGAATAGAAACATTAAAAATCACTCTGTTATGTTTATGCAAAAACAATTTTATTTACTGTAAGAGCTTTTTATTGAATGGCTTTAGAAACAGTGGACATTTTCTTTGGAGATGACCTGTGAGTGGATTTGTTGATTTGAGGACGGCGCTAAAGTTTTGCGAGAATTGATTGGCTTCCTCTGCCCTGTACCATCATGGAGATAGTTTTTAGGTGAAGAAAATACCAGAACGATTGTCCATGAATACAAGGCACAACCTAATGTTAACTATTTCCTCAGACTTTTCTTGAGATAGGTGTGTATTAATAAGAGGAGAGAATAAGGAGGAATTCGATTATCCTAGTATGTGAATAATAGCAACTCTCACACGGTAAGTCCTAAGTGCCACTGGATGTTTAATCTCTGGTTTCAGAATATCAATCAGCCTGATTCTCTGCTTTGTGCTGAGGAGTACCCATCGCCTGGGGGCTCGAGAACAGATCTTCCTATGCCAGTTTTTCTTATTTCATGAACACTTCTGCCTACCTGCCAAACAAATCATCTCGCAGCTCTCAGGAGTTAAGCTCTTTGGTTAAATTCAGCAGCCAGCAGAAAATCCCCTCCGTTACGTGTATTTTGTGGTTGGGGGGTAGGCAAAGCAACAAATATTCCACAGTCTTTTAACAACTGATAGGATGGATTATCTCGTGATTTCTGTGCTCGAGTCAAACACGGAGTGGCACTGATATTGGAGAAGCTTTTGTATGTTTGTACCTTTTCAAACATTCAGAGAAGGTGAAGGAATAATACAGAGAATGTACACCCATGCCATAGATTCAATAACAATGTCATTATTTTACTGTCTTTGTCTTTCTACCTATGTATTCACACACAGACACACACACACACACACTTTTTTTTCCCAGCATGCATTGATGATCCTTGCATAACTAATTATTTCTTTGGTGGTTGTTAAATCGTGATTTTTTAGTCTATCATTTCTTCCACATGTATGAATGGGCATTCTTCTGAAAAGAAAATCTTCCTTTCACTCAACAACTCGTGATGTTGATAATTCTTCTCAAAAAGACCATGATGGGGCTTCCCTGGTGGCGCAGTGGTTGAGAGTCCACCTGCCGATGCAGGGGACACGGGTTCGTGCCCCGGTCCGGGAAGATCCCACATGCCGCGGAGCGGCTGGGCCCGTGAGCCATGGCCGCTGAGCCTGCGCGTCCGGAGCTTGTGCTCCACAACGGGAGCGGCCACAGCAGTGAGAGGCCCGCGTACCGCAACAACAACAAAAAAGACCATGATGACCTATTTAAGATCATTTAAAAATCAAAATGGAGTAACTGTGGTTCAGGCATCCAAAATGGAGTCAGATGGCGATTGTGGGTATAGTTTCAAACATGTTACTGCATCACTGAGAACTTGAGTTTTGTGAACTGTATCAAACTCAAGAACACCACCACCAGCCATTTTCAAAATAATATCTGCTAGCAGCTGCCAGCTACAACATTATGGTCTCAAGGTCTCCCCTTATAAGTGTGCAAACATTTTGGATCCCAAAAATCCTTGCTTAACAAGAACCCTTACTTCTTGCCAGCTCCAATCCTAATTCTTGACAAACAATTTATGTAACTTGGTGGGTTTTGCCTATATAAGCCTCCCCCGTTTTGTAGTCTGGCAGAACACAATGCAAGTGCTTCTTGAATCTGTGTCTCCCAGGTTATAGTCCTCAGCTTGGCTCAAATAAAATTCTCTTCTATTTCTTATTATACATTGTTTATTGGTTATTTGTGTTGACGGCAGAGTAAATGCTTATTCTTTCCTCTATAAAAAATTCAGATTGGGGCTTCCCTGGTGGCGCAGTGGTTGAGAGTCCGCCTGCTGATGCAGGCGACATGGGTTCGTGCCCCGGTCTGGGAAGATTCCACATGCCTCGGAGCGGCTGAGCCCGTGAGCCATGGCTGCTGAGCCTGCGCGTCTAGAGCCTGTGCTCTGCAACGGGAAAGGCCGCAGCAGTGAGAGGCCCGCGTACCAAAAAAAAAAAAAATTCAGATTGAGCTCTTGGCATGGTAGTAGCCTCCAATGGTGGTACTTCTTTTTCTCCTTCCTGTTCTCCCTTCCTTGCTTCCTTCCTCTTTCTTGTTTTCTTTCACCCTTTGTTAAGTATCCATTGTGGACTCATAAATTCTTATTTATTCATTCACTGGGTTAAAATTACAGTCATTTTTTTGAGCTTCAAACAGTACAAAAGGTGGCCAGTTGGAGGCTCTTCAAACTGTGCCCTTTAAAAATTTGTTTGACTTTTTATTTTGAAATAATTTCAAACTTACAGAAAAGTTGCAAGAATAATACAAAAAACCTTGGCATTTCCTCACCCAGTCATTAACATTATGCAACGTTTGATTTACCATTCTCCCCGGCCCCCCACCCGCCTCTCTCTCTCTCTCTCTCTCTCTCTCTCTCTCTCTCTCAGCTGTTTTTTTCCCAGAGCCATTTGATTAAGTCCTAGTCGTGATGCCCCATTAACTATAACCATTCGAGTGTGCATTTCCTCAAAACGAGGCACTCTCTTATGTAACCAAAGGACAGCCACCAAATCTGGAAATAACGGAGACGATATTACCATGATCCCCAAACTCCCATCACCTCACTCAGAAAGAAATTTAGTGCCCAGCTCTTGGTGGAAAGAAGGCAGTTTAGAATGCTAAAACATGCAACCTAAAAATGAAATGTTTGCTGTGTAGTGTGTGCAATTCTGGTAACTGTCTCTAGACCTGGAACATTATTTCTCTGAATATCCTTGGAGTAAGGTCTTGTGGAAGAAGACAGTTGAGAGGAATTAGCTGTAAATCTGGTTCATTATTTTTGTTTTTCTCTGGCAAAATACATTCTTTTTCCATGTAAGGACCTAAACAACTACAAAAAGTTACTCTTTTTTTTTTTTTTTTTTTTTTTTGCTGTACGCAGGCCCCTCACTGCTGTGGCCTCTCCCATTGCAGAGCACAGGCTCCGGACGTGCAGGCTTAGCAGCCATGGCCCACGGGCCCAACCGCTCCACGGCATGTGGGATCTTCCTGGACCGGGGCATGAACCCGCATCCCCTGCATTGGCAGGTGGACTCTCAACCACTGCGCCACCAGGAAAGCCCCAAAAAGTTACTCTTAAGAGCAAGAGTTAAAGGGAAGACCCCTAAGCATTTGTAGGCCCTTGCTGACTTTCAAACTGCTTTTCCTGTACTTGCATCTCTAGAGCTGCAAACTTAGTTAGAATTTCCATTAAAGTTTTCAAATATTGTAAATGGGCTCCCTGTCTTGGCCTGTGCAGAGCAGAACTGACTTCCTAAAGCACCAGAAGTGTGGGCATTAGAGAACTTCAAAAAAGTCTTGCACTTGCAGGGGTCTCTAAAAATAGGAATATTAGGGTTTGCTTTTCCCCCCTTCACCTTAATGGCATTTTTATTATTTTATTTTCTACTTCCCACATGCTGTTTTAAAAAAGTTTATTTTCTATTTAGTTTTTGAAAGTAATAATTATTTTATTTTTTGAAAATAATATTTTTTAAAGATAAGAACCAGTTCGAACTATGAGGTGGTTTAATTGCTCATTAATATATTCTTGTGGAAATCTTAAATTATAACTGATATACATATATATCTAAACTATATATATGTACATCAGTTATATATTTATACTGTATGGGGAATATTATAGTGATTGTTTTCAAATTAAAACACTTTATTCATGGATAATATAGATAGATTCTAAGGCTATTCTTAAAAATTTGTAATTTGCATAGTTGGTGTGGGATAGACATTCACAGGGCACTTGGGGTTTAGGGATTTGTGTTTTTTGTGGCCATAGCAGGATTATACCAGAAACTTGAACCACCCCCTCATCCTTCAGACCTTCCTTTTCTTCCTGTGCTTCCCCAAAGGTCATAAACGTAATGACACCGCCCTCAGTGCTTGACATGCAAGGGGCAATTGCTTTGCTGGCTTCGTTTCGTGGGCTTGTCTCTGGCAGTATGCATACAAGTGAGTTAAACCTTCCACTGGCAAACAGGATGGGAGAGACCCCACTCTCTTTTGGTGGCTTGCTGGCTGCACCACTTTTTTTTTTTTTTAGTTTTATTTATTTATTTTGGGCTGTGTTTGGTCTTCATTTCTGTGCGAGGGCTTTCTCCAGTTGCAGCGAGCGGGGGCCCCTCTTCATCGCGGTGCGCGGGCCTCTCACTGTCACGGCCTCTCTTTTTGCGGAGCACAAGCTCCAGACGTGCTGGCTCAGTAGTTGTGGCTCACGGGCCTAGTTGCTCTGCAGCATGTGGGATCCTCCCAGACCAGGCCTCGAACCCATGTCCCCTGCATTGCCAGGCACATTCTCAACTACTGCGCCACCAGGGAAGCCCATGGCTGTACCACTTTTAACGTGAGTTTGATCTTAGCCCAGCGTTGATCTTCTGGTCCACAGGTCATTAAGTATTTTTTGACCTTTCTCAATCTTAGGTCTGCCAGCTCTTTTTTCTCTTTATATAAGGTGTAAGATAAGCCAAATTATTGTTCCTTTTACTAATACTTAAAAATATATTTTGAATGGAACACACACAGAGCAAACAAAACCTGTAATATAGAGTACAAATATTATATTTTCTCAACATAGGTTTATATACATATGACTTAGCAATATAATTTACTTGCACTCCAGGAATGAAGAAACCAGTTTGTCTCTATTTTAAAAGTTTTGTTAATTTTTTTTTCCTGTAAATACTATTCTTTGTAAGAGATAACAGGCCCATTCTGAAAACATGCTTTGTAAACCCTAACCAAAGATCTCAAAAGTCATTGCTTGAAGTGACAGCTCACATCTCATGAAATGGACTTGTTTTGATAGTAGACCCTTGGATTATATGCCCCTTACAGCCCTTTGTATTCACCTGAGGAGAGGGTGATATACAAGCGGTATGACCCACTTAACCACAGAGAAGAATCAATCTTTCCTGTATGTAGAATATGTCCCAGCCCTGCTGCCTTGCACGTATACTAGCTTGTACTTCCCCACCTCCGGACTAACCAATGATTATTTTTACTTATTTATGACGGCCTTTCACCAAAAAGAATTTAAGGCAGCTTGCAAAATTGATTAATAGCTATTGGAAAACAGACTTCAGAGCCAAACGCGGGTTTTATCTGGAAGAAAGTTTCACCACAATAAGCATAACAGTTGATCAATGCCAGAAGTAACTTTAAAAATTGCCTAGGAAGACTCATTAATGCTCATTATGTACTTTCTGAGCTCTGGAAATACAAATGCACTTCAAAAGCTACATGATATAGCAAGTTACACCAACTTAAACCACTCGCAATTAAGGAGATATTGACAGCTTCCAAAATAAAAGACATCTGTGTAACAAAATATACAAACCTTGTCTTTTAATAGGAGCCACTTTTTGTCCAAATAGTAATTCGATCCAGCTACAAACAAAATTTTCCTATGAAAGAAAATGTGAGATTTGCTGATTTATTTTTTGCCAACCTGAAGAATTACCAAAGATTCCCCCCAAATAAGACCTAGGACTTTGGGATAATCCTGTAGTTCCCAATTTGGAAACTTTTATTATGGGGACATTGAGCTGTTCTGGATTTTTCAGAAGAGCATATTGTAAAAATATATCCCAAATCTGATTATCCTAGACTAGTCTCCACCGTTTCTTGCTTGGACTACTACAGTAGCCTTCCAATTGATTTCCTCTCTTTCATGCTCACCAAACTAAGGTCTGTTCTCTACAAGGTAGCCAACCTCTGAAGATGGAAGTCATATCCTGAGCTCCTCTCTTCACACCCTTCACAGGCTTCCTATTTTACTCAGTGATAGGATTTTGTTACCCCACCTCCCCTCTTACCTGCTACTCTGGTCCCATCTCCCACTCCTTCCCTTTGTTCATTCTATTCCTACTCCTTTAGCCTCTTTATTATACTTCCAACAAGGGGAGCCCACTCCTACCTCAGGTCCTTTGAACCTCTGTTCTTTCTACCTGGAACATTCTTCCCCCTGTTACCCCAACAGTTTCTGCCTCGAAGCCTTCAGGACTCAACTCAAATGTCATTGTACCAAAGAGAAACTTCTCTAACCGTTCACCTTATATGAAATCACACACCCTTTCTCTCTGTCAAGCTCTATTTTTCTTGTAATACCGTATCATTGTTTGATATATTATACATATTTTTATCCGTTTGTGTACTATCTCTCCTGACCAGAACGTAAGCTCCATGAAGACAGGGCTCTTTTATCCTTTTGTATTCCGAGCATCTAGAACACTGCCTGGCAAAGTGCTCACTATTGAATGAACGATGACATTTACCCACAAGCTGAGATATGACGTTTATTTACTTTTGACTGAAATTCCAACTGAGTGTGATAATACTGGTAAGCTCTCACAGATCAAATCTTCTGATTGGAAGTCATTTATATGAGTGCATCGTTACCTTTTTTTTTCGTTATCCCCCAACAAATTTTTTTAGACATATTTTTGTTCCTAACCACCCTCCTATGACATTTTAATACCGTAGATATATTACGTATGTTTTTGTGTATATCTCTCTATGTATCTATATATCTGTGCTTTATATATATAAAGAGTAAGATATTTTCAGCCACTCCATAAAAACAAATTTCTGCCCTCACTGAGAATGCATGATCTATATCTACACTGGCAAAAATTTGGAGAAATAATTTATTACTTATTAAGTTAGTCTAGTGGATAAAATCTTCCTAAACATGAGGTCCGTTGGAGAAAAATAATGGTCCTATTTGATTAAAAAAGAAATTGAAAACCATGTGAATAGCTGCTAACTCTCATTGCCACCTTGCTGGGCTATGTCTTCTATGTGCCAGTTGTATTCCTTCTTCCATTTAGTTGACACAGAAGAATACAAGAACTATGAAAAATACAAGAAATACACTGCACACAGAACCCATGCCTTTAGTTTCCTGGCTATAGTGTTGCTGGCTATATTGGTTTTGATTATATGTCTGCTCTATATGCCCTCTTTATGTTATTTTGTGCTTCATGATATTTTTTCCTGCCTCATTCTTTTTTTTTTTTTTCTGCCTCATTCTTGAAAGGACTCAGACTGCTCAAAACTTAAACAAAAAGCAATGATAAAATAACAAAATGAAAGTATAAGAAGTGTATTACAGTAAGAACTATATAGTTGGTCTTTGTCAATGGTTCCTGACGCAGATCTTCTAAAACCCTTGGAATTTCCTGAGTGATAGAGATGATGCGTGTCTTCCGTTATTCATAACAAACCCCTTTCAACCATACTTGAGTTTATGCTACTACGGTGACGCTTGGTGGATCTCTAGGTAGCTTCAGGATGCGGGCTGGTTGCTAGAGGAACCAGCCATGTGATTAGAGTGTTGGAACTCTGAGCCCCAGAGAGGAAAGAGGTTCTGGACATCCAGAGATTGAGTTCATCGATCTAATCCTACAGAATGGAACCTCCATAAAAACCCCTAAATCACAGGGTTCAGAGAACTTCCCCATGGGTGATGCCTCTTGGTTCAGCAAGGGTGGCCCCTCAGAGAGGGCATGAGGGCCCCATGTACCTCCCCCACACCCCTCATACTTTGTCCTTTGACTCTCTTCCATCTGGCTGTTCCTGAGTTGTAGCCTTTGAAATAAACTGATAAATGTAATAAAGTGTTTCCCTGAGTTCTGCGAGAACGATTCTAGGAAATTATCGAACCTGAGAAGTTGATACAAGGCCAAGGCAATATGTAATTAAGGGCCAGATGACTAGTCTAAGAGCAAATGATTTTCAAAGTGTATCCTGCAGAAACTCCAGAGAGGTGCCTTGGGGGCTGCTGTAGGGATGGAGAAGGGGCAGGATTTAGGGCTTGGGAAGGTCAACAAGTAAGGTTCAAGGTCCACCACTATCACCCTTTAATCTCACTTTTGTACATTTCTCTTTTTTTCATTCTTAATTTTTTTTTAATTTTTATTTTATATTGGAGTATAGTTGGGTTACAACTTTTGTACCTTTCTTATGTTGGCACTTTGCATGCTTTGTTTAAAGAAGAATGTGATGATTTAATCTGTTCTGTGAAGTTCTTTTGACATTTGAACTGATTGAATTTGGAAGAATAGTTTCCAAAGGTATGATTTTTAGTATTGGCACAGTTAATATAAACCCATTCAATCAGAAGATACTTCATAGTCAGAATCAGCAACTGTTGTGACAATCACAAGTGGAATACCCGCGTTCCAAGGATCTGCACTCAGCCTGTCTCTAACGCAGTGGTTCTCTGACGTTAGCATCTATCAGAATCACCTGGAGGGCTTGTTGGAACAAGAATTCTGCTTCAGTAGGTCTGGGTGGAGCTTCCTGCTCTAGGCAGGGGAGCTTGAAAGCAGCATAAATAAAAGTGGTTTGAAATCATTTAAAAAAAAAAAAGCCAAAAGAATCAGAGGTGGGGTTTTTTTGTTTTTTTTTAAGCACTCGAGTTTCATCTGCTCCACCTGTGGATTCCCCTTGCTTTCCCTCGTTTTAGTCATGGTATTAAAATTAAAATACAGGTGTCTGATAAGCATCAGTAACTAGAAGTCTGTTTTGAGTTTGTAGATCTTAGATTATCGCCAATTCCTGTTGGGAGACAAAAGACATTAAGAATAACAGAGTTGCAAATGTTCTGTTTCAGACACTCTTCTCTGAAAGAAAAGCAAAAGCAAAACAAGTCAGACAGGGAAAGACAAATGTTATATCACTTAGATGTGGAATCTAAAAATAATATAAATGAATCTATATACAAAACAGAAACAGACTCACAGACATAGAAAACAAACTTATGGTTACCAGAGGGAAAGGGAGGGGGGAGGAATAAATTAGGAGTATGGGATTAACAGATACACACTGCTATACATGAAATAGATAAGCAACAGGGATTTACTTTATAGCACAGGGAACTACATTCACTATATTGTAATAACCTATAATGGAAAACAATCTGAAATATATATATATATATATATATATATATAAAACTGAACCACTTTGCTGTATCTGAAAAAAGAATATATATATATAACTGAATCACTTTGCTGTATACGTGAAACTAACACAATATTGTAAATCAACTATATTTCTATTTAAAAAAAGCAAAACAATACCATCCTATAAACAGCCTTCTCTATCACTCCTTATCCTTATGCTGCTATGTTTTCTTTATGACACTATTACCAGAAGATATCATATATACTTGTACTGGCATATTATCTCTCTCTCCCTTTCTCTAAAGTGCAAACTCCAAAAGGGCAGGGATTTTACGTTGCTTTGATACTGCTGTATCTCCAGTGTCTGGCATGTAGCACATACCTTATAAATATTTCTTAAATACTTGCCTGGCATGTAGGACACACCTTATAAATATTTCTTAAATACATGAATGATTAATTGTGACATTGCTATACCTGGCTTCTTTGTCCTATGAAATATTGGTGAAGGCATTTTTAAAAATGTAACATTTATGGTTTATTTTCATGAATATAAAAGTGATAAGTTCATGTTAGAACTGAAAAAATTCAGGGAAGCACAAAGAAAGAAGATCACTAGTGACCCCACTATACATTTTCATCTACAATTTCTGGTGTTTCCCCTCCTCGCCGCCCCCCCTTCTGTATTTAAATAAATGAGATTACAGTCCAATTTCTGAGTTGCTTTTTTGGAATCTGAATATATTGAGAACACTTCCGCAAGTTATTTGATATTTTTCTATGGTACTAGTTTTTTGGGTTTTTTTTTCGGTATGCGGGCCTCTCACTGCTGTGGCCTCTCCCGTTGCGGAGCACAGGCTCCGGACGCGCAGGCTCAGCGGCCATGGCCCACGGACCCAGCCGCTCCGCGGCATGTGGGATCTTCCCAGACTGGGGCACAAACCCGCGTCCCCTGCATCGGCAGGCGGACTCTCAACCACTGCGCCACCAGGGAAGCCCGGTACTAGTTTATTGATTGCATAGTATTACGTTATAAGAATGGAATAATTCATTAAACTATGACTCTCCTTTTTGGAATTTAGGTTGTTAACAAATTTTCACAACAGAAAACAATGTCGTCATAGGAAGATCTTTTGATGTATCTACAATAGTGCCTTTCTGAATCTTAAGCATCAGTCTGGGCTTGCATAGGAGGTGATGGTAAGCCATTTCAACAAGAAATGGAAGCTATAATGCATTATTGTTAGCAAATCTTCACACCTTGCAAGTGGAGTTAACATTGGTTGATATGGATTTAGATATTTCTTTTTTAAAATTATTTTTTGATTTTTGGCTGCATTGGGTCTTCGTTGCTGTGTGTGGGCTTTCTGTAGTTGTGGCGAGCGGGGGCTACTTTTCATTGCAGTGTGCGGGCTTCTCATTGCGGTGGCTTCTCTTGTTGCGGAGCATGGGCTCTAGGTGTGCGGGCTTCAGTAGCTGTGGCACGTGGGCTCAGTAGTTGTGGCCAACGGGCTCTAGAGCACAGGCTTAGTAGTTGTGGCGCACGGGCTTAGTTGTTCCGCGGCATGTGGGATCTTCTTGGACCAGGAATAGAACCCGTGTCCCCTGCATTGGCAGGCAGAGTCTTAACCACTGTGCCACCAGGGAAGTCCCATATACATATTTCTTAGTTCCCGAGATCTTGTATCTAAAGACTTCTTGTGTTACCACTTACAAGGTTTATGAAAGATGTTTAAGATGTGATGTATTTCTGTTATCTCATTAATTAACTTCTGCTTTTATCTTTATGAATTCCATACTTTTGTGCTCCTCAGTTTTATTCTGCATCACCTCTTTTAAATTCCTTTGAGTATTTTCTTCATCTGTTTTCATTTATTGTTTAATAATGAATGTATTTAAGTATAAGAAGTTAGAGTTCTCTAAGTTCAGTTCACCATATGAACAGCATAACATTTGATAAAGAGTATCTGCATTGTCACTATTTTAATATAAAAATGTAACTGAAATTTTAAATTTTTTACCTAAGAGTTTTTCAGGGCAATTAAAAATTACATATGTACTTACATACACAAAAAACATATATGTGTGTGTGTATATATATATATATATATATATGGTCTTTTCTTTCTAATTTCTATTTCTATTGTTTGGGATTAGAAACTGTCATAAGAACACAACCTGAGTTCTACCTCCTTAATATATTTCAAAGTGCACAATAGCATATTGTTAACAGGGGGCATTATGTTACACCACAGATCTCTAGAACTCATTCCTCTTGTATGACTAACTTCTTATCTGTTGAACAACAACCCACCATTTCCCCCTCCCTCCCTCCCGAAGAAGCCACATGTGTAAGAGGGCAGGGCCTCTAGGAAGTTGGATCCCTGAATGACTGTGTGGAGCAGACCCAGCCCCACCTACTCATCACTATCTTCTGACTCAAGTTAGACTATTGTGTGAGGAAAGAAAAAGCTTCCATTACGTTAACTGAAATGTTAGGGTTTATTTGCTTCAGCAGTTAATATCCTTGAACCAATATACACTTTCCTCCTTCTACACCCTTGCTTCTCCATTATTTCTGGATATAGTTGCTGGATCTGGATAGTCATAGAGTGACACGGAGCAGAGGACGAGGACGGCAAGCCGTGGAAAAGTGTGTGGGAATTCTGCAGGTAGGATGATGGTGCTTAGATGACCTCTCAAATCACCACCCTGAGGGTGGGGACACAAAGTCCCGTTTTCTAGTTTGAACAGCCCACGAAGGTTTTGAGTAATGCAGTAGGCACAGTTATGAAGTATCAAAAAATACATAAATATATATACACACACATATATGTAAAACTTTTGGAGTAATAAGAAAATAATGGCCTCCATTTACTGAGCACTTACTATGTGCCAGGCACTTTAGAGGGCTTCTGCTTCACGAAGTGAAGACTGAGAATGCAATGTGGCCAGGAATGCCTTGGTACATTTTATCAATGTGACTTTATCATCACTGTTGGTAATGGGAACTCTGCCCTCATTCAGTGTGTGTTTTCTGCCAATCCTTGGTTTTTGGTGATTCAAGAGTTTTAATTTTTTAGTGTTGAAACAAGACATCTCTTGAAGTATGTGGCCCACTCCAGAGATGTGCTCCTTCCCCAGGACCCTCCTCTTTGGACTCCAGGGTCCATCAGCCGGGGAAGAACTAGATGGTTCAAATAAGATGGATCAAATAGGATATCCCTCGAAAGACAATATCAACCTCTGAGGGTAAGACAACAATCAATAATTTAGGAATATCTTTTCAGCAAGTGAAATGTTGTTTAGATTATCTTTATCATCTGATATTTAAATAACAGCAATGGTAATACATTATTTATGAGTAATGTTGGACAGATTACAAATAGCTTTATTGTAAACTATCTCATTCGTCAAAAATCATTCACTGTATATTCAGGAAAAATACAAGGAAAAGCAAATTAAAGTGTACTGGCCTAGAAAAAAGTCAAAGAAAAAATTTAGATTCCTATAACAAAAGAAACCAACACTAATAGATGTATTTTGCATTTAGTCCACCTAAAAGGTACCCCTTAAAAAATATAATTTCTGTTGTATTTTTAGGTTTAATTACATTTTTAGATGCAGTAGTGGGAAAGTGCTCAAAGTATTCTCTCTGCTTCTACTCTTTCCCCTTCAACCCAGCCTCTATACTGCAGTCCGAGTGGTCTGTTTAAAATGTAAATAAGACCAGGTCAATGCCCTGCTTAAAACCTCTCAGTGGCTTTTTCCTTTTACCTGAAGTAAAATCCAAATATTTTTTATCTGAATGATCAGGATGCTGGCTTCTCTCCAACTTCTTGTCATTCCACCCTTTTCTCTGCTCCCAAGAATTTTGTTCAGCCACACCAGGCCTTCCTTTAGTTGCTCAAACACACTGAATTATTTCTGACCTCATAACCCTTTGCCCAGGCTGATCCCTCAACACTGAAGCCCTTCTCTGCCGACTTGAAATGGCCAAACCCATCTCATGTTAACATCACCTCTCGATATTAGGCATTCTGTGAGCTCCTGTAGGTAAATTAGGTGCCCACTGCCAGATTTTCAGTTACAGTGACATACCTTACACAGCACCGTGCCACGTGGGAAGCATTACCTGGTCAGTAGACTATATTGTCCCACTAGACCAGGATGTGTGGGCAGTGACAGTATCTGTCTCACTCAGTGCCATGGCCACAGCATTGAGCACAGTGCAGGCCCACAGTAGATGCTCAATAATATACGTTTTTCAATTGTGGTAAAATACACCTAACATAACCTTTACCATCTTCACCACTTTTCCGTGTGCAGTCGAGCGGCATTAAGTACATTCACATTATTGTATTATCATCACCACCATCCATCCACGGAACTCTTTTCATCTTGCAGGTGTGCTCAATAATGTTTATACGAAGAAGAGATGAGAGGTCCTTGGTCCCGTTTGTAAAGTGAAGAATCCTTTGCCATGGAAAATAATCTGTCTCCCAATTTAACCATTAGAGAAGTTCAGACTTTAACATATTTGATTTTTATAAATAAGGTAAGTGATGGACACAAAAGAGCTCTAGAAATACTTGAAGACATGGGCTTGGGAAAATGAAGTATTGAATAATACCAATAGATCTAAGTGAAAAGGCTGAAAAAAAGTGAATAAGAAAGGAGGTAAATAACACAGAAATAGGACGTACATTTAAACTAGCTTTAGCCTCTGAGTACAGTAAGATCTTTTACAGATGAATGCTCGCTCGTGTAGATGGTGCATTTCCTTCTAACATGGGCTCTCAGAGGAGTGTGTGGCCATTTGATTATATAAAAAAGGAATTGGAAGACAAGAAACCATCCAAGAGGTGGCTTGTATCTGGGAGGAATCATTTAGGTTTGATTCCTATGAGGTACTTCCAAAGCTACGAGACTTAAAACTCACTAATTGACTTGGAACTCTTGTTGTCAGACAAAATCCTGGGGGGTGTGTGTGTGTGTTCAGAGTATTCTGCTAGGAGTTTTGGGGCTTGTGGAGGAGGAAAACATATATCTATCCTAAAAATAAGATTTTCAATGTAATAAAACAAAAAAAAGTCAAAGCAAATTAGAGGCTGTAGAGCAGATATGTACAGATAATTATATACTTATGGGGTGTACATAATCACTAATTAAAATAAGAGCTGAGGGAGACTGAAGTAATGTGGTCTAACCACAGGCAGGTCTTAGTGATTTAATGTCTATATAAACACTTTTCTGAACTAAGACAATTAGCATGAATGTAACTCAAATCTACATAAGTTACAAGTGAATCCTTCAGAACTAACATTAAGCTCTGTAAATGCCATTATAAATCATTACATCTGAAATACTTCCTAACGAAGAATTCTTACAAGAGACCTTTAGGAAGGTGACCAGGTGTTCAGCCAGGTCAGTTTTTTAGCCTTTGAAGGATTTACCATTCCTTAAATCAAAACCTAACCATAAATGGAAATTAAAGACAAGCTCCTCCCAACCCAACAGAAGCAGTAAAAGTAAATGAACCGGCTGTACATCTCTAGGAGGTGTGTTCTCAAGGTGAGCATTTCTCATGACAAGATACTTTCAGAAGGCAGCGCGGTCCTGAAGTGCTGAGCTCGGCAGAACTTGTCTGTTCCCATCAGTTAGCACAGCATCGTCTGGCTACTGCTCTGCGTATTGATGTTGTGTAAACGCGCTTACGTAAGGAAAGGAGAAACAAATATACAACCAATGCAGCGCTGGCTACTAGTATGCATGTTTTGGATTGTGCTTTATATACAACACAAAATCCTCCCTCAATAAATTTGTACAATAAGTTGCAAGCTCTTTGGAGAGCAGCATCAAAATACACAATATGGATATGCATTTATTTCATCTTCTTTAACTGGATCATCACTTCCTGTGACAGGGATCCATCTGTGTCCAACTAGACACTAATGGTGTATGCTAATGGGACACCTGGTTGATTTTTTTTTTTTTTTTGCCTCTAAAACAAAATTATCTGTGTTTGTATGAAAGCCGTGACTTCTCTTTATTAGCATCACAGTTGGAGTTGATTGTCCGAAGTAGCCCCCTTCTGTAGTCTCTTCTCCCCAGAAATGTCCAGACACATCCTGGTTGCTATTACGAACCTTGGCTCTAGGTTTGAATCTAGGCTGTACCTCTTATTAACTGTGCAACTTTGAATAAGTTACTTAATAAGTTTTCTCATTGGTAAAATGTGGATAATAGTGCCTATCTCAAAAAACTGTTTAGCAAATGAAAGGAGATAATGCACAAGTGTGTGGCACATAGTAGCTAATAAATGGCAGCCACTATGATAATGGACCACCCAATTGCATTTGATGACGTGCAAGCAAGGCTGTGTGGTCCACTTAGGGGAGCACTCTGAAGGTACCCGTCACAAACACGAGCAGAGGCAGCCACCCAACCACAGTGCTGCCTTCAGGAGGTCAAAGGCCTCCTGTCGTGGTCCGAGCACGGGTTGGAAAAGAATTTCCCGACACAAGGCACAAAGTAAGGGAGATAGAGTTTATTAAAGAGAAGGGTCACTGAAAGAACAGCGGGCCGACTTCCTGGTAGCCAGGGAAAGTCGACAATGAGCATGGGTCGCTTGTCTATTTTTATAGCCAGGGAACCTGTAAGTCATCTGCTGACTGGGCAGAGTGTGTATACTTTCAGTATGCTGAGCGGGAGAAAAACACGGCAAATGTCTTTCCTTATATGGGATGGGAAAGGGACAGGGCATGCTGCTTGGGAGGGCTCTGGGACATTGCAGTGGTCACAGTGTGACAGAGTGATAGGAGCCCTGTAACTCTTTGTTCAGGCAATATCGTCCCTTTGAGTTTATCTTGTTCTTTGTCCTTGGAGCACACCACATTCCCCCCTCTCTTTATTTACAGGGCCAATTCTTTGGCCCTATTGGATACCCTGCTCATGGCTACCTACCTGCCTAGCTCCTTCTCTGGCATTCAGGAACCCTTTTTGTAAGGAGAAGGGGCGACAATCTCTCTGGCTGCTTCCTGCTGGGCAGGGGTGTCGTAGGGGCCCTGGGTCCCAATGCCCATTCTCTGTCAGGGTATATTTACAGAGGGGATGAGAGCCCACAGAATGATAAGGCGGCTTGTTCCAGTGTAGTCCATGTGCCAACTGGCTGGTACCCTTGTTATAGCACCATCTGGAATTAAATCTTTTGAACCTGTTGGGAGATGAACTTAGACAATGTGTTAATAATGCAGGGGTCAAACAATGAAACAAAGGCTATCAGGATTAATGGTCCCAAGAAGGGCAATAGCCATGTCCATATCTGGATCCCCAGAGAGGAGACGAGGCTGGAAAGCCAGCTGGGGCCCTTTCCTGCTCTCTCTTTTAAATCTCCTATTAATTTGATGTTTTTCTTTAGAATCTGAAGGTCTTCTTCAATGTGGCCGGAGGTATTAATATAGAAGCAGCATGTCTCATTTAGTAGGGCAGAGACACCCCCCACCTCAGCTGTTATAACATTAAGGGCCCTCCTATTTTGTAAAACCCCCTCGGCCAGAGAGCCTAGGGCTGACTGCTGTTCCTCCGTGGCTGCTACCGTAGCCTTCCAAGGTTCCTGGACCATGATGGTGAGATGGAGAACGCTCCTCTCTAAGGGGTATGCCTGCAAACCAGAAGAGCCCTCTAAAGATGCTATGTATTATTTTGGGGCAATCAAGAATTGGGTTATCATAAGCATGTCCCCCTTAATCAGTGGTTTGTTTTTGTCTCTCCCGGGCAGGTCTTAAGGCCTCCTCGAGGAAGGACGCAAGGTTGGGAATGCCTCCTGAGGAAGCTAAATCCTTTGTAGTCATAATGGTAGCCTCTGGGACTGAAGCAATAATTGTGCAGGAGCCCCTCCAAAGTGTGGGAAGATCCAGATAGACCCCGTTACCACATAGAGATGAAAATCCAGTGCCCCTTAAGGATTCCCCTGCTGTGGGTCCCCAGAGCCAAGCCCTGACCTTTTGGGAGTTTTCCTCTGGAAATAGACTGGGGTCCCATGGCCTAGGATTATATTGGGCAGGCCAAACTCCGAGGAAGTAATCATCTATACATAAAGGGGAGAATCCGGGCTCTGACTGGTTATGAGTGTGACAGGGGGATTGGCATAACAACTTTCTGAGTATAGCTGAATTATGTTATATTTTGGAGGAGAATCTTGCTGGGAGGTTAAACTAAGTAAGTGTCCGGTGCTCACACTGACCCCCACGTATTTAGTTCCCAGGGCCGAGCTGTTCATGGGGATGTGGTCTTCGTTAATATATTTATTAGTCGCATCTCTCCTTGAATTTCCCCAACACAAAGTGAAATGACCTTCATATACATTATATTTATTTTCCTCTGACCAGGGATCCCACTCCAGGCTAGTCTGATTAAAATTGAGGGTGTAGTTACACAGAGGGTCATTAAACCAGCCCCAAATGGGTCCCCAACCATCCGGGTTTTGGAGACAGAGCTGTGCCTCGTCTTGCCCAAGCTTGGGCTAATGCCCATATCCTGTTCTTCTCTTCATGAGTACAACAGTTGGTCAGGACTACACATGAATGTCTCACCAGGTCGGGTCAAAGGCTATAGTGAGGGCCTGAAATTCCTTAATAAAAGTGGTGGGATCCTGACGGAAGGAACCTAACTTGTTTTGAATTTGGGAAATGTCAGACATGGGAAAGGGAACATGGACTCCAATAGCGCCCATGTCTCCATTTACTACTTCCCTTAAGGGAAGCATATTAGAATCTGTTTCCTGGCGTTGGGCAGTCCACGACCTTGTGTGGGGAGGGGAGAGGGGGCTTTCTCCCTGATAAGGGGGTGACTGATGGGGAGCTGTGGGTTGAGGGGGGTGCAGGGGCTGAAGCAATGAGGGTTGATGGGGTGGGGGACAGGAAAGGTCGAGTAGAGGGTCGTCTAGGAGATCTGATGGAGAGGGAGACAGAGAGGGTCAGGGGGGATAAGGCGGAAACAGAAAGACAGAAAGACACAGGCGGCATGTGTCCGGATTCTGACTAAGGGCCAATCCGGATCTGACAAAGATCCGGATTCTGACTAAGGGCCATAAAGGTCTGGACATAAGGAACCTCTGAGTCCTTTCCTTGTTCCCGGCAAAAGAGATGAAGTTGGAGGATCGTGTTATAATTTAGTGTGCCATTAAGAGGCCATTGTTCTTGGTCCCCCACTTTATACTGGGGCCAAGCCGTGTTACAAAAGAAAATGAGCCTCTTCTTTTTGAGATTTTCAGGGTCAAATTGTTTCCACTTCCTGAGGATACAGCTGAGGGGTGAGTCTGAGGGAGGCTCCTGAGACGAACCAGAACCCATTCTTAGCCTGTACGCCGTAGAATGGGCGTACTGAGGGTCACCGACTGGTGACCTCTCCGTGCGACTAAGGCACAAAATGGGCCGACTGTCCCAACAATCGCATCCGACCGTGAGAGGTGACCCCTGAGCGTGCGACTAAGGCACAAACCGTGCGACTAAGGAACTGCACCTCGAGCAGAGAAAGGAAAGAAAAAGATTCCCGGGACCCACCGGGTGGCTCACCGTTTGGCGATTCCCTGAAACGTGAAAGGCTAGGCTAGGCTCCTGTAAGTCAATCCGGACCGAGAAAAAGGTGAAAGTAACAGAGGAGACAGGCTGAGGAATCTGCCTCGTAGTCCTGCCGGGAAGGCGGCGGCCAAGGGGAGGGGGCTCAGTGTTCTGCATGAACCAATATGTGCCTCACGGTGCATGGAAGTTGCCTTGCTGGGGGCAGATGCTCTAACAGCCTGGTCTGTTCTCAGGCCCCCTTATCCTTCACGGGAGTCTTCAAGCGGCAGACGCCCTGATGGCTTTTAAACGCCCTGACCCGTGCCCGCACGATACCAATCGGCCCAGTCTGCAGTCAGAAGGAAAACAGAGGGACCCTCACCTGTTCTGGGCGGCAGTTACTGGGGCGAAGTGAGCCGTGGGGCCTTCGGAACACACCGGGGTGTGGCTCTGGCCAGAGTCCTCTGTTGTTTCCCCGGCAACTTGCCTGTTCACAGAGGGTCCCACGGAATGAGGAGAGGAGGTGGGGGAGGAGATCCCCCCAGGAGATATTCCTGTATGGGCCACCAAAATGTCGTGGTCCAAGCACGGGTTGGAAAAGAATTTCCAGACACAGGGCAGAATGTAAGGAAGATAGAGTTTATTAAAAAGAAGGGTCGCTGCAAGAACAGCGGGCCGACTTCCTGGTAGCCTGGGAAAGTTGACAGTGAGCATGGGTTGCTTGCCTGTTTTTATAGCCAGGGAACCTGTAAGTCATCTGCTGACTGGGCAGAGTATGTATACTTTCAGTGTGCTGAGTGGGAGAAAAACACGGCAAATGTCTTTCCTTATATGGGATGGGAAAGGGACAGGGCATGCTGCTTGGGAGGGCTCTGGGACATTGCAGTGGTCACATTGTAACAGTGATGGGTCCTGTAACTCTTTGTTCTGGCAATATTGGCCCTTTGAGTTTACCTGTTCTTTGTCCTTGGAGCTCACCACACCTCTCTGCTACTTGCCAGGACTACATTAGTGTGTAACATCATCTTTTTTATTTATTGAGGTATATTGATTTACAATATTATATTAGTTTCAGGTATACAACTTAGTGATTTGGTATTTTTATAGATTATACTCTGTTTAAAGTTATCATAAAATATTGGCTATATTCCCTGTGCTGTACATTACATCCTTGTATCTTACTTCTTTTATACCTAATAGTTTGTACCTCTTGCCCCTCCCCCCATCCCTCTCCCCTCTCAAACCACTGATTTGTTCTCTGTATCTGTGAGTCTGTTTCTGTTTTGTTATATTCATTCATTTGTTTTATTTTTTAGATTCCACATATAAGTGTCTTTCTCTGTCTGACTTATTTTGCTGAGGTCCAGGTCCATCCACATGGTTGCAAATGGCAAAATTTCATTCTTTTTTGTGGCCGAGTAATAGTCCATTGTATACACATACCACATCTTCTTTATCCATTCATCTGTGGACGGACACTTAGGTTGCTTCCATATCTTGACTATCGTAAATAATGCTGCTATGAACATTGGGGTGCATGTATCTTTTCAAATTAGTGTTTTCATTTTCTTTAGATAAATACCCAGAAATGGAATTACTGGATCATATGGTAGTTCTATTTTTAATTTTTCTTTATGCACCCTGCACTGGACTTCACTGCCTTGGCCCCTGACACTAGGGGAGGAAATCATCCCTGGGTAGAAAGCATGGAGGGTCCCTGTGCCCCTGATTGGCATGTGTACCATGGGTCAGAACTAACTTGATGATAATACCTCCCCTTTCCCCTTCTTTCTCACTCATACCTTTCTCCTAGAGCCCTCTTGTCTGCTGTCCTGCAGGATACGTGGGAGCTTAGCTCTTATATTTGATCAGGTAAACAATGGGTGTTAATCACACTCCTAACCCACACATAAATAAATTGGTGGGAGGCCTTGTTTCTTGTATTTGTCTAGTTTGCTTCCTGGGAAACAATGGCTCTCTCCCTTATCCAGCACTAACTAATTTCCGGAGTCACTGCTGTTATGATAATCTGTGCTGTCCACGACACTGTATGGCTGGCCAACCACTTACACTTTCACTGCCAGTCTCTCACAAGGACAGGCTATGATAAAAAGAAAATATCCAGGGAGATCACTTTTTCTAGCTGTCCTGTTATTGGTGAAAAAAATACTTGCTTTCCTATGCTTTCTAAAATCACACAGAGACTTATTTTATTTAAACATACAGATTTTTTTTTTATTTTAACAAAGATCCTATTTCAGTGGATAAAACATAGTTTAATCGACTCCTGTTCATCCCATTGGAGAGGGAGGGATTCCTGCCCAAGGGTTCCTGGGATAGCCAAACATGACACCAACACTGGACAGATGAGATCCACAGCAGTGCATCACAGCCCAGGAGAGGACACTGCATGCCATGCAGAGCCACCCAGGAACAAAGTGAACCTGTAGTATTAAGAGAGTGAGGTGACATCTGGTTCCTTTGGAGGATGTGATTGGCCTGTTTGAATAATTCTACTAGCTGGCAGGGAACTGAAACTCACTACTCCAGGTTAAGTAGGATCTGCCCTTGGTTTCCTTGATTTGGAGGCTTATTTGGCTGGGACCTCATCCATGGGAGCAGAGTGGGGAGGGGAACTTCCTATTAGGACATTCAGGGCCCTCCCAATCTCACCACATATGAAGGCAACAGAGAATATTTCATTTTAATAATTAATCATTAAATTAATTATTAAATTTAACTTAATTTTAAATCTAACACCAGACATGTGAACCTCGTGAACCTCTCATTCTCTTGGTGTATAAAACCAGAGCAGGTAAAAAGACTTTTTCCCCTACAAACTACCCAAGGCTAGGACAAGGCAATACTGTGAGAAAGAAGCAATTATTTGGTATCTTCAGGCAATGAGACATTTTATTTCCTTTCCTGAAATATGTATACCGTTCTACTCCTACCACCTAGCTTCCAGTCATTGATTAAGAGGGAAGGGAGATAAGTTTATCTGTTTCCCAATTTAGATCCCCTCTCAAAACAACAGAATGATTCGTAATTTTCTTATGTACTCTGTAGCCACTGCTTCACAACCTCTCTCCCACCCATTGTTGGAAAACGATTTTCTTTTCTTACATATTTCATGGCACACCTATTTATGTTTATATTATTAATATCTATATTTTGGACAACATTATAAAGCCTTGGAAAGTCAGTGCATGCTCTGTACTTTGCAAAGGTAATTATCAGAAGGATAAGAATAAAGGAGTGGCCTCCACCTGCTCGCCTCTGCCACCTTGGGTTTGCCGTCATTAACACCGCTGCCCCTTTGTCAGGCACTGCGGGTGTTGTGATTGGGAGACAGAGTGTGCTTCCATGAACACAGGATGTGCAGGAGGCATATTGGATTCCTTTGCCTTCAGCGTAACAGAGGAGGTGGCCCCAAACACCATGGGAAGGCTCCTGATGCTGACCTGGGGGTGATCCCCTTCTCCCTGGAGCTCCGTGGCCTCTGGGCTTGGCCTCAAACACAGGTAAGTCCCTTATGTTCCCCAGCTGGGATGGCCTGGGCTCAACTGTAAGCCTCCACTGATGGTCTTGGGGGCTAAACAAGGTTTTTCCAGTGAGCAGAGCCATCTCTTGCAACTGAAGGGGACACAGCTGAAGGTGAAAAGAGTGGACAGTGTCTAGTTTCAGGTGGCGCTGTTGTGTGTCTTGACTGTGGATGGCTATCTTTACAAACTTCAAGGGAAGCTGCCTGGTTAGCTCCAAGGTCTTTGTAGGCCCGGGCCTCTTTCCCGGGTGTCTCGCCACACCTGGCGCGCCCCTTGCAGCTGGTTGGGCCAGGAGCATAGCATCAGGTTAATGAGAGGCAGGGGCTGGTGGATCCCGGTCACCATTTGCACTTGGCGTGTCCGTGGATCACTTCTCTTTTTGCTGGTCTGGTTGAAGTCGCTCTGAAAGATCGCTGCGAACTTGAATTACCACGCGCTCCCTTGTGCAGGTAGTAAGCACGCTCACTGCACGCTGCTTTCCCCTGGGTAAGAAGGCAAGGCAGACGCGCGGATGCGCAGCACGGCCATCATTTATCAAGACAGCTCTGCATGGCTCCGCATCTCGCGGGCCTCCTGTGTTCCGCAGGCCCGGCCGGCAGGGGGCTGAGCCGCAGTCTGCGCAGGCCCCACTTCTGCTCCACAGCCCCCGGGTAGGGGGCGCTCAGAAGGGAAGGGGGCGCAGGTCACCCTCCCTTCGGCCCTTTGCAGCCAGCTGGGGACGAGCCTGGGGTCTGGATGCAGACTGCGCGCATCCGAGGGCACCGAGCCAGATGAGGTGACGCACTCGAGAGGGCCCTCCCCTAGCCTCGTAGACAGGCCCGTTCACCTTCGCATCCCTTGACCTGAGCCGAGATGCTCAACTGCTCGCCTTCTTCTGATCCTCCACCTAAACCACCCCGTGGGGCCACCTTTAAGCCTCTGCTGCCATTGTGACCTGGCGCCGTCACACCGCCCTCTGCCCCCAAACCCCACAACCGCGCTGACACCCTGGGTGGAAGCGCTGTGCGCTTGTGTCGACTCCACCTCCATAGGGAACGGCCCACCTCTCCGGGGGCAGACCCAAGGGGGGTTTCTTAATTACAAAATGAAAAATTTCACATGTGGGCCCAAACTGCTTGATTTTACGCTGGAAAAGTATGAAAAGGCAGGCGTCTGTTTGTTCAAAAATGACAGCCTCCCTGAGCTGGAAGGGACTTCAGAAGTTATATGTCACAACCCCCTCATCATACACAGAATTGGAGAAACTTTGACCATGGGTGTACACAATCCAGGTGGTTTACCCTCTGGGTAAAAGGGGTTTTGGCCTTATGGCATGCAACCGTGTCTTTTAACTCACACCCTCTTGGCTGTTGCAAACTTTTCTTACGTGTTGAGGTGGCTCTATTTTTTTCCCCCAGATAAACACAAAACAACTTTGATTTATCATATAAACAATTCCAAGACATTCTTGAAGCAAGTTGTTTATGTAAACAGATATAGATGAAAGCTTCATAAACTCAGTTCTTGCTGGCTGCATTTGAGTTATTTAGTTACATTTGGAGCCAGATAACTTGGCCACATCAAATTGAAGGGAAACAAAAATGAGCTTTTTTGTTACTCAAAATACCCCTCCTGGTTAGAGAGGTTTGATCCAAATCTAGAGAAGCCTGCCTATGGGACAGGCCTTAATTTTTTTAGACCAGAGTTGATGTAATAGGGGACAATGATATCTTGATAACTGGATTAATAAATCTTCTAAGACCAAAGGCACTTGTAGAAAAATTATCCTGGTAATAAATGTGCACATGGGAAGCTTTGGTTCCCTCCATGCTGGATGAGAAGTATTGTCACCTTAGACCTGAGTCAGAGATTTCAGGTCCTGAATTTTCACAGACAAAAACCAGAGTCAGGATCAGGTTAAATTAGTGGCCAGAATTCTGGGGGTTCATATGAGTTAATCAGCTAGCAGTGGCAAGGGTCATCAAAACTGACACTTGGGGCTTCCCTGGTGGCGCAGTGGTTGAGAGTCCGCCTGCCGATGCAGGGAACACGGGTTCGTGCCCCGGTCCGGGAAGATCCCATGTGCCGCGGAGCGGATGGGCCCGTGAGCCATGGCCGCTGGGCCTGCGCGTCCGGAGCCTGTGCTCCGCAACGGGTGAGGCCACAGCAGTGAGAGGCCCACGTACCGCTAAAAAAAAAACCAAAAAACTGACACTTGTATACTGAAACATATTCCCATACTTCACATTTTACTTAGAGCTCTGGTCAAGGCGTTTCTGATTACAAGGCATTTTATTCAAATTGATCACGTGTTTTTGATTTGGTTTCATATGGGAGTTGATGTGATTAACTAAGTAGAGACATAAGAATATGGGAACTAATCCTACTGGGTTAGATCCCTGGACCATTCAGCCCAGTATTCTCTTATGGACAGAAATACCAAAGGATGGATCATAGGAAAGCATTGTCTTCCTTGACTAAATTAAATTTTGGTAGAGTCTGACTTCCTTTAGTAGTATTTTAATGTACCAATTCTTAAACTTGTTCAAAACCCTTTAATAATGCATTTTGTTTATTTTTGTGATAACTAGTGTTCCATGCTGGATGAAAGAGTTATTCATGTTGTTTATTTATTTCACTTAAGTTTGAAAGAATGTCCGTTCTTACTTAAGTTTGAAAGACTGTCCCTTCATCTAGCTATGTCACAGTTGGAAAAGAAATGGAAAAGAGATGCTTCTCTCTGGTGCAAGGCCCTAAACCAGCCTGGCCTACAGCATGCACTGGACGCTGAATAAAGATGACCTATAACGCGTATCAGTCTGTGTTCCACATCTCCCTCCTCCGCTTTTTTCTCTTAACTTTCTCAACGACTAACCTGGTTGCTTATTCTACCGTTATGTCCTTGTTTTGACTCTCTGATCTATGCGTGTTCACCTCCTGGTTATGAACTCTTCCATCATCTCTCCTTTTTTTGACACTGACCCTGTAGACCGTCTTGGGACACAGATCATCTGACCTAACCTAGTCACTGGTGTTTTTCTACCTAACATGCATGATTTCCTTCACCAGTTCCAACACCCTCCCCATACAACCTACATACTTCAGTCTTTCAGATGAAATTCTACAAATATTCACTTTATCCAAGTCACTCATTATTTTATGAATTGCAAACTTGAATTCTTATGATTTATCTAGTAACTCAGATTCCAAAAATGTCACATAGGAGCTGAAAATGAGGCAAGCAAAGGTACACTGCATGCCTTTATCGTCTAAACCAGGTGACAGCCCAGTCAAGCTGTACAATCCTGGGAATGTACAAATGAAACAAAACCACGCGGGTGGGGGATAGGAGCAGGGGCTCCTCTGTATTTGATGGGCGTGGCGAGTTGACTGGGGATTTACCAGTTTACCAGATTCCCAGCACATACATGAACTTTCAAGGAGTCAATTCACTTGTTGTTTTTCCTTTTCAAATAAGGTGATATTACAACTTCTCTTTCTCAAATGTAATTATAATTTTGTCCAGTCCTTTCCTAGGAAATCATGTTATAGGTCCATTCCGCATCATTAAATCCATAGACTTCACTCTCCCCTGTAGCTGTGGCACAAATGGCCAAAGCCATCACAAGCAGAAGCTGAGCATCGAAGCACACATGTGTGTATCCTCTGTGTACCGTCTGTATGGAGCACCAGAGTCCTTTCCTTATTCTTTCATTCAATAGCTTTTCTTATTGAGGACCTATTATGTGTTCTAGACACTGAAAATCCAACAGAGAATAAAGCAGTTTATTATAAAGTTTTCCCTGTACAATTTATATTCTTGGGGGAGACAATAAATAAGAAAAAGAAACCATGCAGTATATTAGGGATAAATGCTAAAGATAAAAAACAGGAAAAACAGATAGGGAGACCAGGCAAGACATCACAGGTGCCATTTGCTGAAAAGTCTAAAGGAAGAGAGAAAGGCAGCCTGGAGGATCTCAAGCAGAAGAGCATCCCTGGCCAGGAGAGCAGAAAGGACCAAGGTCCTGCGAGGCCGTTGTGTCTGGAGAAGTGTGAGAAAAGAGAGAGCAAAAGAGCTGGAGGGTAGGATAGACCAAGCACTGACTTCTGGGTCATGGTTGGGACTTTGGATTTTCTTCTGAGTTAAAATGAGAAATAGAGGCTGTGTTTCAAGGAGCATGCTGTTTATGTTTTGAGAAGATAACGCTGCCTGCTGCGTTAACAGAATGCAAGGGTGTCATGACAAAAGCAGAGGCCAGTGGCAGCAATCTAGGTGAGAGATGCTGCTAGTGGCTGGGACCAGAGTGGTGGCAGGGGGGGAGTGAGTTGGAGTCAGAGTCTGGATACACTCTGAAGGTAGAACCAAAAGGATTTTCTGGCCCACCATGTGTAAAGTGTGAGAGAAAGAGAGGAGTTGAGGATGACTCCAAGATTTTTTTGACCCACGTAGGCATCCTACCAGGTCTTCTCAAATGTTCAAAGACTTTCTGATTTTCCCAGGAGTTTAGTAAGCATTTCTAAATAATAATAATAATAATGTTAGATCTTATCCAAACGAATAGTGCTTTATAATTTTCAAATTATCAAAGCTTTATTTGCTATGTTAGGCTGTTTGTTTCTTTGTTTCCTTGATTTATTTATACATGTGCACATATATATATTTGCTGATTATAACTTTTCTCTATATCTGTTTCCACTTGCAAAATTTTTTCTCTTACCTAAAGAATACCAAGACCCATTGCGTTATTTTAGGAGAGATGCTGATAGCTTGAGCCAGGGTGATGGTGGGGCTGGCAGGGGTTTGGGGAGCAGCGGGAACAGTGAGAAGGGGTCAGAGTCTGTATATATTCTGAAAGCAGAACTAAAAGGATTCTCTGGCAGGCCCGATGGGACATATGAGAGAAAGGAGAAGTGAAGAATATAAATTGTCCTAGTGTGTTAATGGTAAATGTCTTTTTATCACTGATGAGAATGAAGAATATTAGGTGATATCATTACTTTGTGTGTGACCCATTCAGCAATGATTATCTAGTGCCCTCAGTGCTAGAGACACCTCAATGAACAAGATGGGCAGAAATCCCAGTTCTCAAGGAGCTTACATTTTAGAGGACAGAGACACTTTATATATATATATATATATATATATATATATATATATGATGTCAGGTGACAGTAAGTGCTAAGATGAGGGGTCAGGGGACAAGAAAGGAGGATAGACAATCCAGGAGACTTTATATGTAGTTAATTCTTAGAACTTCTTAACTAATGTATGGGATTTTTTTCCTATGCCTATTTCTAGTTAACAGCTTGATACTGGGAAATGCATTCATTTTATCAATTTGACTACCAATAAAATAGAATATGGGTTACATAGTATTTCTAGGTTCTTCAGAGTATTAGAAAAGAATTAAGAATGGTGCCCTTGAGCACTTCGACAGTGTTCCCCAAGGGGATAACAGAATACTTTAATACTGGGTAGTATACTTGGTCAGACAGTAGTCATTGCAGGCAACTGGGTTTAGACATCTACTTACCGTCACCTCTATTTAACCTACTCAGTTTGTCCTCATTAGGGCTCTTCACTTAGAACACCATTATAGCAATCATATACTGTATTTTTAGCATCTTATATAAATTCCCCCACAAATGCCCGTTATATAACCAGCTCCCCTCCCCCCCAGGCTCTCCTCCAGCCTCTCACAGATTTATATAAGGGGCGAGGAGGGGCGTATGGGGGGATCCCTATCCAGTGACTGCAAATGTTCATGTCCCAGAGATGGTTCTCCCTCCTCTGGACAGGGCTGGGCGTGCACCACCCAAGTGTGCTTCTGATCCCTCTTCTCAGCAGCCTTCACCTTCTGCTGTTATATTTTCATCAGGTGTCACATTGCTGTGTTCCTGTGTCTGGGAGACTCTCTGCCTCCTCTCACTGTGTTCAAACCAACCCCTAGGACTCAGCTCCAGAGGCAGAAGGCACCTGAAAGAGAGTTCCACTTCCAGCATTTTTCAGATGGCAAACGAGGCTCAGCAAGGCCAGGGGATTTCCTCCCGGATATAGAGGCATAGACGCGGTCAAGACCAGGTCTCTGGATTCCCTTTCTAGTATGACTTCTATTAAAGCAGCAGCTTCTCAGGTCTAAGAGTCCTCGTGTATGTAAAACGAGGGGTATGCAAGGTGGCTGTAAAGTCCCTTCCATCTGTGCCTTATGTACTGATACGCTATTATTGGGTATGTACTGATTGTTTCATTTTAGAATTCACTGTTCTCAATGCATTGACTAGAATGTTACCAACTGAAATGAATCAGGAAGAGGACATAATTTTGCTTGGCTCTTCTAAGCTTAAATTCAATTTCTGTTTTTTTAATGGTAAGAATGTGAGGAAACAAATGGTAAATTCACCCACAGTAAAAAAAAAAAAAAAAGAAAAAAAGGAGTTCAAATACACACCTTCAGGTGACTTGTGCACGGGAAAAGCACTATGTTACGTGATTCTTAAATAGTTTAACTATACCAGGAAAAGTCTCCTTCTGGTGCAGTGGGGCGGGGGAAGGCAGGGATACGCAGGGAATGATGGTGATAAGCATTTTCCAAATTAGGAAATAGATATGCTTTTCTTCTTACTCTCTTACATAACTGATCTATTTTAGAAGACAACACAAAAAAACTGAAATGAAATACAAATCTCATGATTTTACTACTTTGTTAGCAAAGACAGAAGTAACGCTGGAAGAGAAAGAGAGGAGAGTTTCACCCCATCCTATTCCTCTTGGCCCGGAGGATTTTTTTTTTTTTTTTTTTTCCACAGGATTCCCTCTCCTCCATGGCAGCCTGCTGGGTGAGTCAGAGACCAAAGTCCAAATTTTAGAAAATGAATGAAGAAAGATACTAATTTTCTCTCCTCTGAATTTAAAATGCAGTCGCATCAAAGTACATATCCTCTTTTGGTGGCATAGCATGACAGACAAGTGACCAGTCTTAGAGTCAGTGATCGTTTTGCCCCAGACTTCCTGATTCAGAGGGAAATTGTGCTGCACACAAAGGCCACAGAGGCAGTACAACCTCTTACATAAATAAGTTACATAAATGAGAACCAGTTACGTAAATGTATAAACGAGCAAATGGGAATTATAACCATTCACAAATGCCAAGGAGAACACGGCAAGATTCCTCCTACAGTCCCATTTTTCCCCCTTCACATTATCATAATTGTACTATTTTATTTCACACCAGAATCAGATATGGCTATTTGTCACATTTATTGGGGAAAGAAATTCCAAAGGACAAATGATGCTTCATATTATTTTCTGAACCATATATTTTACTTTTGGGGGAAATTCCCTAATAAAACCTGATTTGAACTATACTTGATAAGAAACATAAGCATGTTTATCAACTTATACTTTTTTTGGGTAATCATGAACACATGTATTCATTACTATTGTACATTTTGCAAGCGGCTCTTAGGATAGGAATACATCACAAAAGTAAATGTCCATGGGCATATGGATATTTGTTTTACTACTTATGGTTTCAAGTTTCAGATGAGTATGTGGGCATCTGACTAATGTCATTCTTCTGTTTATGGAGGGAAGGCAGTCATTCAGGGGTCTAGAATTAGATTCAAGGTTGTGCTTGTGACTCAATCCGAATACACCACACTTCAGATGATTAGGAGTTGCTCCTTGGGTCTCAGCTGGCAATCTGTGTCAGGTTCAATGTGGATGTTGTCGTGGGGGCAGTGTATCTACGTCTCTGAAGTCGTGAGATTTGCTAATTATGTAGTAGAAACACATGTAACTCAAAGCAGTTTTGAGCCTAACTGCCTGTTCTCTGTAAAGAGGGATGTTGATTAAACGTTAGCCAGTTTCAGATATAGCATGCTCAGGTTGAGTCCCTTTAGCTCCGTTTTGAAAATCTCATGTGAAATATTTTTATCTAAGATCTAATAATAGTGGAATGCGAGTAAAGTGATCTTAAAACGTTTGTATATTATTAGCTGTGTGATTTTGGGCAAATAACTTTCCCTCTCTGGGCCATT